>NC_044005.1:40081316-40384346 GCF_900496995.4 Aquila chrysaetos chrysaetos | reverse complement strand
TAGCCTGATCACTTTTTTTTTTCCCCAGAAGTACAAACAGGAAAGAAGGAGGATGCACATCCACTATTACTACAACGCTGTTGCACCTCCTTGTCCTGATCACACAGGCCCTGTACATGAGAGCCTCCTTCCCTTAACAATACTTACATGTTGAGACTTTTTGTCTGCTTTACACCTTTCTTCCCACAGCCGATGTGTGCCCTTTCAAACACCCCCCCAGTCTCACACACTACTCATTTCAGAAATGTTTTCTAACTTCACATTTACTTCTAGTTTTAGTCTAGCTCTCATTTCAAACCATCTGTAATAAGGAACAGTCCGGTAACTCATTATCATCAAATCTTTTTATCATAAGATAGAAAGCATGAGAATATTAAATGCAATGGCATTTACAAAATTGACAAGAAAGTATGGCAATCCACAAATGTAAACAAATACAGGATATCCTTTCCATAAGGAAGCCAAAGAACAAACAAGTTACACAATGCATTTTATAAAAAGCAACATTTAGTGTTTAGTGAAGGCACAACACAGTAATCTTTAATGGGGGTATAGCAAGCAAAACAGAATACCAAACAGGAATATAAATAAAATAATGAATTAATCATGCAGAAAATGCTGCGTGCCTTTCGAAAGCAATTACGATTTTGATAAAATTCTTTTACATGACTTTTACTTGAATACATTCCCTCAAAAAGTTCGTGCTGATATGCTGTGCTTATCACTAGTTTAAAATGAAAAACAAAACTTTTTACTTTTTTACTTTAATTGCACAGGCCCTATCAGCCAATACAGCATTTGCTTGTCCTACGGATTTTTTTTAATCAAAAAAAATACACCCACCTATCATAGTTCTCTGCTTTCTGGAAATAATGATCAGATACAAAAAGGAAGTTGATGCAACAAAACTGCAGAAAATAGTTCAGATTGTTTTTGTAAAGGACAAAAAGGAAGGAAGGAAAAGAGCTATTCAGATTGTGGAAGCTTTTCTAAAAAGATTTCAGAACAAGTTAACCTAATTAGGCTTAATTTTTTTATAGCTAGATTATCTTAATATAATAAGGTATGCAAAAGCAAATTTCTATGACACCATAAGCAGTAAAATACTGAAATTTCACAACTGCATTAGGACCATTCAACACTGCATTGGTTGGCAGCAGATGCTGTGTCTCAGCCACACAATCTCAATCCTCCCTTGTGTCCATACTAGTATGTAGTAAGCAGCAAGTTGGATCACTTGCTGCTCCAGCTGAGAAAAACAAACAAACAACAACAAAAAAAAAAAAAACACAAAAAAAACAAACACCTCAAGAAGTCAAAAAAAGAAAATCTGTGCAGATCCATGAGCTGATGTGATTCACTGTCTATATGCCGACCTATTAGTACTATTGCAAGAATGGCAATGCTTCAGCAACAAGAAATTATGTAGCAGCAGTGCAATTTTAGGTTGCTTCCATCATGAAGCCTCACCTTATGCATGGGATCCTGTTCTAGCTTTGGCTGAAACAAAAACTACATAGGACGTTCTCCAATGACACGCATTGTGGGAGTTGACTTTTGAATGTGATGCACATTTAGAGGAGGTCTGGAATCAGCCAGTTCTGTAACCTACCACAAAGATCAAATCTCATTTTCAATACAGGTTTTAAACTTAATTTTAGGATCCTTCATCAAATTTTAGCTGAATTACTTTTTTGCTCGTGGTTTCAGAACAACGCATTTCCACTAGGGAAATCAGAATCTGTAGTAGAAAACTATGTAGTAGGAAATGGGATATTTAATGAAAACATATTCTCAGACATTTCAAATCCCATTGCTTTCATGAAATAACTTACATGATTTGCCCTTCACCCCATCTTTTGTGCTCACAAACTGTAACTGCCTTATACAACCACCACAAAACTTCGGGTCAAGGAAGACAATGACTTTAGTATTATTCCCTCTTGAGGTAGCAAACCAAACACTGAATTGCAAAGCATCTAGTAACTCTAAAGTTCTACTTAAAGACAGTAGACAAAGAACTTAATAGAACTAGATAATATTTACTTTCAAAATTTCCTGCTTACTCAGCATACCACTGAAATGCTTAATCTTACTTCATTTTTGAAAGGATCACCCACAAATTTCAAAATGTTTTGGAAAAAGTTAAAGTGTCTAAATGTGAAGAAACATCAAGCAACTGTTGATTTTTATTTTTCAGCATTCTATACTGAAAGACTAATTTTTTTTTTTTTTTTTTAAATAACAGACTCAGTATCGTTGTTTTTAACTTCCACTTTTTGTGGCTTAATCCTAGCATCAGAAAATTTCATCCAAAGGATGGCATTCATGCCGTCAATCCACATACACTTTTTGGCAGGCTACAAAGAAGTCAGTGCTCCTCACAAAGCAGCTCTGTGCTACGCAGTGACTGATGCCAGTAAAATATTACCCCAAAGTGAAGCCTAGTATATAAAAATGTATGCAAGCACCAGAATCCATACTCTGAAAATTCATTTCTCTTGATGAGTAACAAAGTCTTCAAAGGCCTTGTAACTCAAAAGAAAAAATTTATGGAGTTTGTATCTCCCCACACTTCATTTTTAACTGGAAAAAAGCACTAAAGAAATGAGAAAATACAAAAACCACTCATGGAGAGCATGAGCAAAAATAGAATGAAGATTCCAATGCAAGATATTTCTCTCTCACAAGCCCTGAAGTAATTATTACTTTCAAAGCTCTTTGTCTACCCTTTGACATTGGAAACAGATGAGGAATTGTATCTTGAGAAGAAAGATTGGTTCATAAAAAGAATTAAAAAAGAACAGCACCGGAGGTCTCTGCATTATTTTTTTTCCCTTATAAATGCATAGTAAGTAATAAAAGTTTTTCAGCTCAGCTTTTGCAGAGTAACATACTTCTGATAGGACCATTAGTAGCAGGGTATAGAAACATTAAACAAAACATGGTAAGAGATGTACCGTCTTCTATTCCCTGATTCCTCAAAAGCTGATTCCCTGAAATCCAGTACTTCCACGCAGCTGCAAGCTTAACTCATAGCTCAAGTTATGAGATGGACTTTGCTACTCAGATTTCTATGAGCAGATACTATTTTCAGGAACTAATGGACTTGTTTGATGAAACAGACTCATTAACCAGACATGAGAGTAAATAACCTCTATAGGTACAGTATGCAGCAACTCTTTTCTAGAGTCTGAAGACCATAAGCACTCTGAAATATGCATATACACATATATAAAATACATGGTTACATACGCTTATAATAATATACATGGTTATAATAATGTAGAAGCTGGTCTTGGTGGAATAATGTTTAGCACATGAACCAAGTTCTCACATGGTTTTGCATTACTATTTGTTCCTATCGTTCTAGAAACTGGTAGGAAAAAAACCACAAACACATTCTCTTTGTTAATTGAACTTTGCTGTTTTAAATTAATACCTGGTTTTTATGCACCTATAAGCTAATTGCCGGATCAAATTATTTGGCTCCAAAAGATCTTCCACCCCTACTCTACACTGCAAAGTAAAAAAAATTACCATGCAAAATACAGGACTGTGTTCCCCACAAAGAAAAGGCAGAAAGTTATGAACTAGGGCAATAAATAAAAGCTCAAAGCATACGTTCATGGTCACCACAGTCGTATGACATATTAAAACAGTCTTCTGCTCATTATCCACGTAGAGCTCCCATCAACTCAAAACATCCTTGTGTAAACATCTGTATATTTGCATGCAATTATGCTGTGGCAACAAGTGGACTTAAGTCATAACACTTTTTTGTGAGATCAGCTTTCTCCTTATGGATTATATTTTTTTAAAAAGTAGTGAAAAACCATTTTTATCAAAAGGCAACAATAAAATAACTTGTTTTTGTCAAAAAGTTAAGACATTAATCAGAGCAAATGTAGAATTGTAAGTAAAAATCACTATAACAAATCATTCAACGATTTTCTTACTCAAGATTAAAAGATGTGTTTGAAAATTCTTCCTCAGAAATAAGAAAAACTTTGTGAGACTGTTACAACCGTTTCAAAGTTTCAAATAAAAAAACTCACCTAGCCTAGAAATGCAAAGTGTGAAAAATGAAACGAGTCTAAAATTGGAATTCTCATTAACAATACTGATCTCAACATAATTTGTTATGAGGTATAACAAAAATAACAACAGAAATAATCTTTGACAGTATAGCACTGTACTACATTAATTGGTCATGGCAACAGAGTTTTGCTTTTAAAGCCATCTGATAATGAAACCTTTCCAGAAATCTGAGAATACAATGCTGCTTTTCATAAGTCAGGAGGCCTTAGTAGACTATAACAGGTGAGACCTTGAAATATCACACAGACCTGTTCCTGATTATCAGTGGAGATGAAGAGTCATGTACACTTAGCAGGCTTCAAGTTTTACTATTTTTACGTGTTTACAATTTTTTTTGTAAGTGGACTACTTCAAATATGTTTTAGGAAGAAACGCTATTTTCTGTTTTACCAACTTCCCATTTCAGAATCTTACAAGCTATCCCAAAATGTAATATGTAGTTTTAGAAGATAAAAATCCTTATACTAAATCTTTCAACCTCACTAGCCAACTGCAACTTGCCAAGGCAAGTTCAGAAATAGAACCATTCATTAAATAAATACACTGTTCTGCATCAGGCAGCCCACAGAGATTCAACTCCAATGCTAAACCCCACATAGTGTCAACTGCCACAATCACATACCTAGGCTTGATCTCATGCACAATTAAAATGTACATACATTATATTTATTTGTTTCCTGAATGTCAGGGATGCCTCAGATTACCAGAATTCATTTTAAAATATTTTTACTACCAAATCCATTAACTAATGTCTTCCCTCTCTACAAAAAACTTGCTAAAATTTCTTTACTGGCACAAAAAACTCCAAATGCTAAGAAAAGTCTTCTTGAGTATAGTTTCAAAATTAGAATTTTGTTTTATTATTATAGCCCATTGCACAGTAACATGGCATACTGAGATAATACTGCTTCTGTTTTTAAAACTCAGATTATTGTAGAAGTGTAATGGAAATGTAATTACTTACTTACATTAAGCTAATTACAACAAAGAGAAATACATTTAAATTGCTCTTATCAGTGAAGAACCACTATACAACTATAGTTTTAATTATTTTTAACGTAGGTTAGTCATATCACACTCTCTACTTCCTCCCCCAATGTTTAAGAAGAAATAAATAGCAGAAAGTAGTACTGCTCTTTATAACAGGGGAGGAGGATTGGGGGGAAGGTGTGCATACAAAAATACAGTAAATATTCATCAATGATAGTAGGGCTTTACTCAAAATCCAGGAATAGCACGTAACTTCCTAAATTTTGTATTCTCCCAGATTACCCACAGCCACTGTTTCAAGAAATAATTGCAGCCCGGTATTTTGGAGGGACCATTTTGCTTCCCAGTGACTTCCTGGCTGAAGTAGTTAGTTCACAGATTATTTTCAGTTCCTTACAGTATTTAATTCACAGATTATTTTCAGTTCCTTATGGTCAGCTTGCAGTTTATGGTCAGCCTGTGGTTTACATGTCACCTCCCTATTCACAAGTTTAGTCATGACTTAACAATTGGCATCAGCAGAGCAAGTCAGTGGCAACAAATATCTTACAAGAACCTTATGAGCATCAATTTAAAAAAAAAAAGGTAGATACAAGAGAGCTGGTATTTAATTATGGAAATGTACCTGTAAAAGTTTTTTGGTGGGGTTGGGGGGGGGTCCCCACTTTCATAATAATAAAATATTCAAGTATTGTAGGTAGATCTATCATTTATCTGCAGACCACCTCATCTATGAAAGATGAGGCAGATTCTCAGAACTACTGTTGAACTACAACAGAGTCCCACGACCTACCTGGGTGTGGAATATCAAAAGTAGTAAAGGACAAGCAGTAGTCAAAACATAAAGCAGATAAACTGAAGGCATTCAAGTGCACAGAAGAATGACATGTCCAGTTAGACAGTTTCCTATCTTCTTCAGGCTTCAGACAGAACCACATTTGGTCACTTCACAGCAGTTCTATGAGCTGGCACATTTTTATGGAAACTGCCATTTTGTGTTCTAGCACTCGAGCTGCCATCAGAAAAAGTTTGACTGATCCCTTAAAGCAGCAAAGAACTTCAAAAATAAAAATGTATGCTTGCTGACTATTTGCAACAATGATATATTTGGGATGTGAAAATTCATTTCAAGGTAACAGGACTGGTAAAAGAAATACCATAGGAACCTACAGAACAACAGAAGAAACATTATTATATTACAAAGATCTCCTTATTCTACTACTGAGCAATAATTATGTCTGGGAGCACATCTTAAGAGAACACCACTTATGTATTTTCTCCATCAGGCACTATTTTCTAACTATAAAAGCACCTAGAAATAAAAGACTAGATGCTTTGGTAGAAAGCAATGTAGTCATTGACCACAAAACAAAAAAAAAAAAAAAAAAAAAAAACAAAACAAAACAAAACAAAAAAAAAAACACCACACATTCTTTGGGTACAACTAAAAGCAGTAAGTGTCCTTGTTATTCCCATGATTTCATGCCCAAGAACAGATCAGAAAAGAGGATTTTCTCTTTGTGGATACCAACATGAAACCTTGGAGGATTTGTTTGGTTTATCTTGTAGTCATGTAATTTTTTTTTCTGCAATACCAAAGAACAGATTTATCTCAGAAGTAAGTATCACAGAGCATCATACTGTACTTGTAATTAATTTTCAAAAGCAAAAGGAACTTACACAAACATCACCCATGAAACACTAATTACATTAGGATTATTATGTGATTTTTCAGAATATCTTTCTAGAATTAACATTTATCACTTGAGACACTATGAGAAACAATATGTACTTCATTCATGTACTACTTCACAAGTATTATATTTGGCATTTTGCAACCCCAGAGCCCAGCCAACAGAGATTTCCTTTCTTATAAGTCATTTAGAAGTCTCAGAGAAACACTTCTGAAGGCAAACAGACTTGAATTATTCTCAGCATCTTCCCCTTGCTATCTGAAATATAAGATGATGCCTCTCAGATATCCTCAAAATCTAGTGCAAATGATTACTTCACATTACCATACTGGCTCTCAAAACATGCATTCTAGCCACCTCTCTACACAGTACAGCTCTGACCATCAGCCAGCTACCGGGATACTGACAGGTCTAAAATACACCTGTGTATTTGCAGCGTATTGATTTACCCAGCCAGCGAGGGGGTGAGGAGGAAGGTTCAGGGAAGGCGGCACCCTGGGAGACTTCCCCACCACCTGAGCACAGGGAACAGGAACAAAGAGCTGCCTCAGCTGTATCACACTACTACATACACAGTTAAACTTAATTGCAGTCACACATTTTATTCAACAAAGTGTTCAAACAAAAGAACCTGTTAAGTAAAGCTGAGATTTACAGTACTTGTTTCTTTCAGAAACTTCATTAAATCAGCTTCTTATTACACAGCAACCATGAGGAACTGTTTACAATATATTAAAAATGCACCTTCATAAGTGTAGCAAACAAGTCAGGGTGTGGTTGCCTCACAATTGGCAGGGAACATGTGTCTTTCAAATATTTCCAGTTCTACTGTGCAGCAGCTTGGGTTGAAGGCAGCATAATGCAACAGGTTAAAACGCATTCAGAGTTATCTCATGCCATTGCCACAACTACAAGGTGTGCCTTTTGGCTCTGCTAGACATACTTCTTATTATTCATCTTACTTCGCTTGCCTGTTCAAAGAAAAACATAGTTTCTTTACAATACAGTATAAAGTAAAGCACCCCGATTTCCATAAAGAGAAGTCCAACCACTTAGGATTTGCTAAAGGAGACAATAAGCATACAAAAACTATTCAATGTAATACATACGAAAAGTTCAAGATTATACGTGGAAGTTTAGGAGAATAGCAAGATCTCTCACTGAAGGGTCTTAAAGAAACCAGATTCTCACAGAGCGAGAGAAGTTACTGGAAATTATAAACCATCAACAGATATGAAGTGGGAGATAAGCAGAAGCAATAAGCTTTTTAAAATAGTGACCAAGGGAGGAAAAAAAAAAAAAAAAAGAAAGGAGGGAAGAGGATGATATACTGATAACCTTTCTCAAGGATCTACACTTTGACCTGTGCTCATAAACATGGAGTAAACTGACAGATACAGAAACTTCTGTAAACTTGCAAAGCTAAGAAGTTTGAGATTCAGATTCAGAATTAGTCAGAATAATCTTGTCTGAAAGTCACTGTGGATAGCTACAGAAAGCTTGCACAGTGATCGGCTGATTATGAAATAAAATGTTAGATTAAATCCATTGCCAATAAACACAATAGGAAGGGAAAAATAATCTCAAGTGAATCTAGATTTTTAACAGGCTTCACATTTGTTGTTAACCCTTCAGAAAAAGATTTGAAGTCACTATGGATAATTCACCAGAAATACCAGCTTTACACCATCAAAAGGCAAGTGAAAAGAATTGGGCCGTTTTAGAAAGGAGAACAAAACAGTAATCATCACCTAATCATCATCAATCTACCACGGTTCTTCCTGGCTACTGTTTGTCAATCACATTATTCAAAAATATGATAGAGGGACTAGAGAAAAAGTGACAGAGATACAGCATGGCTTCCATACGAACAAAAATTACCGACAATTATGGCCTTGGAAGGATTTAAAAAAAAAAAAAAGCCACAGCTAAAATCATAAACATGAGCAGGAAGTAGTTATCCATGCTATACAAGCATTAGTGAAATCTCAGTAAGATAACCAGAGTTTAACAAGAAACTTAAGAGCAATTTTCTTCTCTGCAATATGTAATTGTGACCACAGGACAACATCAAGGTCAGAATTACGGTTTGATTCAAGAAGTTAATCCACTGAAGATCAGGCACTTCTTAATATAATACCCCAAATCTGTCATCTCCAGCACTGGCAGTCCTGAAGCTAGTAGAACTCTGTAAAAACAACTGCTTGTAATAACCTGTTTCTTATATTTCTCCCCTCATATTAGTAAAAAAAATAAAAAAAAAAAAAGGGACAGGGGCAGCTGTTAGGTATAGTTTTAGCAGTATTTAAAGCTTAGATTTAGTAGTCCCCAAAACTGATACATGTAAAACAGTCTTGATGAATAAGCATCTAAGTCACTCTCAGATTATCAAAAGAAGTGTTGTTCTCTCATTTTTCAGTACATATGACATTCAGCATTTCCTGAATGCTACCAGAACTTTCTCTTAATAAATCAAAGTTCTCTAACCACCATTTGGGGCAGGGTAGAATGTCACAAGGGTCACAAATGAGTCACCTGAAACTACAGACTAGCAACCAAAGTTGAACAACATGCTTCATTAAGCAGCACTTATAAAACCTGAAACAAGTCCCACACATTCCTGTATCATCAGAAGATTCATATTAGGTTGAACTATGCATGTAATGAAAAAAAAAGAAGTTTTTAAAATAAAGCCTCGGATACTGACAAGAAGTTAGATCCTTTTTCCACACACCAAATTTTGAACTGCTCAAGGCTTGCATTCAATCCTTATAAACATCTCTTATTTGTAAAGCACATAATTTAAGATTATGCAATTGCTTTATGGCTGCCCCAAAATATGATGTGCTGAAAGCACCGAAGTGTTTACAGACGAAGCTTGCCAAACAATCATTCCATCAAAACCACAGCTCAACCACTACTTGAGCTAAACTTGTTCGAACTAGACTGAAATACAGATGTAAAGTATTATGTTCATAGTAAATTGCAAAATAAACGCCAGGAAAACAAAAACAACACACCTGTTGGAATGCATTCACAGAAACAATCTGCCATGCACATAGCTGGCAGTCCTACCCATGCCATTGTAATATAGATTTGAGAGAGGAAAGAAAAAAAGCAGAACAGTAACTTTCATTACAGGAACACACAGAAAATTCATAAATACCTCAGATCACTGATACTGGTTAGGTGGGTTGTTCCCCCCACCCCAAACTGCACTCAGAAATGAAAGGAGTAACACAGTCCCAATTGGAGGGGGGGAGGAATCTGCCACCTATAGATTTCAAGTACAGCTTAAAACATAACTAGATTATTCTCATCCAACAGCTGCGTATTGTGCAAAGAAAGAGACTTTGTCTCATCCCAGTTTCTAGTGCCCAAACTGACAGACAGCAGCCTCAATTAACATCCTCATTGCAGAAAGATATAAAAACAAAAGAATTACAGAAGAATTGTTGTGGCTGTGAATTCTCTCAGAATGAGATAGCAGCTGCACTACACTCACAAAGTTGCATTTGTTTCAACCTATGTTCTTCCTGTTTTACAAATAAAAGTTATACCAGCTTTCAGATTTTCAGATAAGCAATTTCCTTTTCCAGTTTGATTCACTGCTCTTTAAAAATATATTTACTAGCTTTGCTCGTCTTCAGAGAAGGAAACATATAAAGACCCAGAAACACCTAAAGTTTCCACACTCTTTTTAGAATGTGGTTTGATGAGCAAATCTTTTGGTGCAGCTTCTTGCCTTTCCACTGCCTTCTCAATTGCGCAAGCATGTACGAGGTGGAGGAGGATAGACAGCAAAATGACTCAATGACTTGTGCAGCAGTGATGTACCTGGGAGGAAGGCCCAGAAGCAAAATCTAGCAATAAAAGAGGCCAGTCATAATGTACTTTCAGGTGTAGATCTGACACATAAGGCAGTCTAGTTTGTCATTAAGTATACTATGTTAAGTTGCGAGTCCCTTTTCTAGGCTGTCAAACAAACAGATTTGGGAGACATATCTCTCAGTATCAAAACTGCAAAGGAGATCGAGTGAAATCCAGGCCGCCAAAACCTGCACTTAAGCACATTTCAGCCTTAGGTGTTTATATGAGCTTAGAGCTTTCAAATTAAAAAAAAAAAAAAACCCACACACCACAAAAAAACACAAACCCACAACCAAACTATATTAACCAGGCATTGCTCCTTCGGGCACATAAGATTGGCTCACTAATATTCGGAAAAGAGGGCCATTTGGCACACAACAGATTAACAAGGGATATCTCTGCATAGTTCAGCTTCGGTAGCAATTACCTAAGAAATTTTGAAAATTCACAAACTACCCTTCTATAAAAACAGCCCAAACTGCAATTAAAGACAAAGTATAAACCATTTTAGGGAAGAAAACTGAACTCATTACACTGAAGAGCCTAAGTACTCTTCAAAATAAGGCACTAAGGAAAAAAGTTATTAACATTTTCAATAATTTTCTAATCCGCAAGGAGCAAAGAGGACCTAAACTATGGTTAGCTTACCCGTAACACCACAGTGTATGTTAAAACTACCTTTACTCTGCCCTCAGTTGTCCTTGTTTTAGGAAACATGAAAAAATCCACCTGCACAGAGGCAAATTACTTTCCCCTGCTCCACCACATCAAGCAGAGAAACTCTTCATATTTAAAAAGAAAAATTAAGCCAAATCCATGTTAGCACTGCATTGCAAGAATCACATTTTATTTGGTAGAAATAAAAGAGCTTCCAAGTGTAAAGTGACTGTACTGAGTCAATTTTGCCACAGGATGATCCTTCCTGTCCATCAAGACCCTTCTAAATTCCTACAATGTAATTTTTTAAAAAGTCATTTTACTTTTGAGTCCATTAACAACACAGAGCCCACAAGAACAAAAGGTCAGAAACTGTTACAATGAATTGCCTATAGCTATGAAGCTAAAGAAGTCAAGTGGTATAACACAGAGAAATCCAGATATTGTTTAACTATACACTGTGGAATAGATCTTTAAAAGAAATGGGAGGTTTCATTCTCAGTCCACTTCTGTTCAAGCTTCTTCACAATGTGTGCTTTCTACTGCATGCCAAAAAATTATCAGGCAAAACTTTAATATCTGACAAGAAAAAAAAAATCTTTTCAAATTCAAATGAAATGCATTTTAGGATATTTCAAACCCAAAGCAACTCCCTGAAGTTATTCTTCAGCAATAGTCATTACCTCTATATACTAAAAACAGTTCAAAAAATGCTCTGCTTCCCCCTGGTTTCATAGCCAACAGGGCACTTCACTTTATTCTTATATTTCAAAATAAACAGACCCCAAAAAATTCACCTCCTTTCCCTCAACAAACTTAGTGCTCTGCCACCATAGATCTGTACTGTGGAAAGCACTTCATGTCTGCCACTACCATTTTCCAGGTTTAAGTATTCAGAATGATGATATTTTGCCTTATACTGGAACAGAGAAAGAAGGAACTTGACTGCTGTCTTTACCCTTCATAATTTCCTTTGTTCTTTCCACTTACGTAGCAGGAAGTGGCACATTCTGTACTGCAGTAGCCAAATATCCACAAAAGTAAGGTTTATGCAAGATAAGTGAATTCTTACCCTGCTCATCAATTCCTTTAGATAGCTGTAAGTTCACAAAAATCTTCAGATTTTCATTCCTGTCAGAGTTAATATCTGGTCAAGTCCAAAGAATGGGTTTCACCTAAAATATACCAAAAGTTGGAGATTTCATTTTATGGCAACAGCATCATGATACCACCCCCCACACCCCCCAAAAAAATCCCTTTTTCCTCCAAAGTAAGTGTTCTAAACTTGTTATCTTCTTCTATTAAAAAAAAAAAAAACTTACCAAGAAAAATTTTAGTCACAGTTGTAACCATATAAACAATTCACAGAGCGAACTGATAAACTGCGTAAGACTATATGGCAAGTTCAATTATGGATGCACCATATGCTTCAGTATTCCTTTAGGTATACAAAAGGAATCAATTTGTGCAATTTGTTCAAAACACAAAAAGCCCTTTTGGCAAGATCATCCTTTAGCTGAACCATCAGTTTGAACACTTGTCTGACGAAAACATCAGCCATTCACATCCCACAGCAATAACAGCAACTTAAACAAGCACAGGAATAACACCGCTCTGAACCACTTGGTTCTGCTGAAAGAACAGATACCTTAAGACAGCAGGAGAACTTGCCAGATCCATATGTTTATTAGTAGAAACAACCAGTGGTTTTGTGCTTGGTGGTTTGTTGTTTTCCTAATTAACCCTCCCTCCTCTGATACTTAAGGTAACCTTTACCAAAGTCTCTCAGCAGTGGTACAGCAGCAGCCTTAGATGTACAGAGCTACTTCAAGTTTAACTCTGTTTCCCTCTTTACACATGACCAGAACTGTGAATCAGTAAATTTTAAAAATGAAATGTCTATGTCCCAACAAATGTATACAGCCATAAGTTTCTTACATACAACTTAACTGAAAGCCATTATCACAATAAAGTATGAAAATTGCAACCATTAATAGTGTTTGTTATTAGCCTCAATTTAAAAATATGGAAATGTGATTATACCTGGAACACATGTTCTGATATCAGTTTTTACTTCTCCTTTTTGCAGGCTGGAGTTAAGGCTTACCCTTCAGGAGATGCAGTGACCAGTAGTCACACTATAAAATAGTATGCCAAACCAGCAGCATTTTTTCTTAGTAAAGGCTCTCAACCAAAAGACAACCTGGTACAGGTCTAGAGTTCAACAGCAGCACACCCCTCCTGCCCATTAATTTCTCTCCTCTTCCAGTGGTCATTAGCCAATGGTTCAGTTAATTACTGTTTGATCTACTCACTTAGTGTGGATGCAATTATGCAAAGTGGAATTTAGCTTTTAAGAACAGTCTCCATTTTATCTACTAAAACACATGAAAACAAAGACTAATCAAGCTAGTATTCTGTATCATGTATTCTCCCATCAGTGAAAATGGAAAGAAAGAATTGTCAAAAAAAGATGAAACTCATTAATTGAAGCAATTCTTACAGAACTTTTCAAAAGCATCAGCTCAAAAAAAAAAAAAAAAAAGCATCAGCAATGCCAACTACCTGCCTACAGAACCTTATGTTGCCTTTGCAAAAAAAATACTAGTGCCCCACTAGCGCCTTCTGCTTCTCAGCACTAAACCAATTCTCCTATTTGCTCAAGCAATTTTAGATCAGTCTGATAAAGTCACAACCAACTAAGAATACAAACTTGTGATCAAGTGTAAGAGACTAAACACAGGCATCCCGTAACAGTTTTATGCATGATGTACAGGCAAAGCATTCAGTTCAATAATCCAGGCTGATGCACTACTTTTTGCGAAAGGCGTATCACAGCCTGGGAACCTCTGTTTTCCAGGCACTCCCTGATAAGAGCATTGCATGTGCTGTCAGTGAGACATGTTGAACCTTCTACAAGCACGTGGGCACAGGAAGAGCAGCACCACCACTCTGTATAATTGCCAAGATAGAGAAGGCATTTTACCAGGAATTTCTCTTTTTTCCTCTCAGCTTTTTGGGAGGGAGGGTGGTGTTTCAGGTTTTTTGAGGCTTTTTTTTTCTGAGGATGTGGAAATCAAGAACTAAAACATATTTACATTTATTAGCTTATTTCTTTGAATTCACTAGTTGGGAAGCTAGGGACTAAAGAGAAACAGGACTGCAAGCACCTTGGCTACAGTTGCTTTAAAGCAGGTTTAGTTTCCATAACTAAACCTGCATTTGGTATATACTAAAATGCAAATACAGCCAGCGAGATCTTCAGATTCAATCTTCTTAGCAAAAGCAAAAATAAGCCGACTTAATAATTCACATATTACAATCAAGACATATACTAAATGTTTATCTGATGTAGACCACTGTACTAAAAGAAAACGATGACAGAAAGCAGTTTTAGAATAATTCCCACACACATGCAAACCTCCCTCTCCAACTAAAGATTGACTTAGGCTACAAGTCAAATATTTCTAGCTATTCTAATATTTTGCCACCAAGAATATCCAGTTTTTAACAGGAAAAAAGCTTAATAATGCACTTAGTGGCAAAGAAAGAACAATTAATTCAAGTTTACCATACTGCAGTTTTCTTCAGCTTATCCATCCTACAAGCAATTCCACAGACAGAACAGTTCACACGTAAAGGAAACTCAAGTCTGAAGTAACAACAGTTTTATTTCCCTTCCTTTTATTCTCATCTCCCAATCCCTCAGTCTTCAAAATGCAACTACCATTTGTATTTCAAGACATCCAGGACACCAGACAGACCTTCACCCAGAAACAGTAACGTCTGTACAGCTTCCCATATAAAAGCCATCCCTATTTCATATAAACTAAGGCAGAGACCCCCTACCCTAAAATGCAGCTTTGCTTTCTCCTGAAATGTTGAAGAATTACATGTATAAACCAAAAAGTAGGTTGCCACAAGTTTAGTGAGTTTTAGTTGACCCACATCTACTATAAATATTATTTCAACAGTAAAGTTAGGAATCTGAGCAACAAAAATGAAATCCACTAAAAAAAGCAGAAAGTACCACCATTAGCTATACTAATATCTTAGCTGATAAGCCTTTTTACTTCCAGTGTTATTTTAGAAGCTCCTGAACAGTGAAGCTTCTGTAAGAAATGCATGTAATAGTTTCAAACTTTAAAAAAGGTTTGTAACCATAAATATTGTGGATGTTCTTTTTCTTCAGGTGACATGAAAAGAGCAAAGGGGGGGCAGGGGGAAGTCAATGTTCACCTGAAGCCCTTATGAAAGCAAACTAAGGGAAAGAAAAAGCAGACATGCACTACTCTGACAGCTTAAAAAAAAAAAATGGCCCGGACAAGGCTTTCACTGCAGTTTGAACGCAGACAAGTCTCTAATGGAGAGCACGCACTTTTACAAGTTGTTTTAAAAGAACAAATCATAGTTTAGAAAGCCCAGGCCTGTGACTACAGAAAGCAAGTTGCAGTTACATTACAAAAATAAGTTTGTCCTGTACAGGTGATAAAAAAAATAAACCTTCCTCATGGGAATAAAATAAACTCTAAGAGGTAGAAAACTGGAGTTACCTGAAACTCCACGTGACAACCCACATAACTCCATGGCAGATTAAAAGAATCACATAAATAATCTAAGAAGCATGAAGCCATTCAAATATGCACTGTTTACATTTTTATCTTATCTGTGTCCACTGATCAAATTAAAAGAAAAAAGTAACATTGGCAAGATAGCAAGAGTGGCTCAATTAGACATAATTATGCCTGATAAATCTTTTCCCATGAGGTGAAAGGCAAGACAGCTGTGACAAGCACAGGCTGCAAACTAATTTGTCCTTATGTCCTGAAACACTACATGGTATCTTATAAACAAAGCTAGCGATCCAACCTGCAGACAGCCCATGGCACAAGTGCTGCAGCTGCCAAAAAATAATGTTGTGGAGGTTCCAGCAAGTTTTAGCTGAAGTTAGTCTGTGGCAAAAATCAGAGTCATATGACTGAAAGAAAATGTTACCGTAGGAGAGACCTGAACCGAAGCCAAGGGTCTGAATTCAGGATGACCTGGACTCCACACCAAGACAGCTTCTACCGCAGCTAGCTCCTGCTCTGGCAGCACCGTGCAGCCCACTAGATGTCACAAGCAATATGGCAAAAGATACAAGTAGCAAGGGCAGCGTCTCTTTCCACAGGTTCACAGGGAAGATTGATCCACGCTGGACAAAAATGTATTCACTGCCTCTTCTCTGCTCCCCATCACCATTTCGTTCCCCTACTCACTAAGAATGCCCGCTTTCACATTTCTCCCGTAAGCATTTATTCAGGCATGACTTACTGATTTTAACTATGACACATTAAAATATCGTGCAAAGCACATCCCTCCATGCAGATCAAACAAACAGTAATTTATAAATTGAAAGCTGACACTAAGAATAAAGCGGGCAGAAAACTACTTTTTCCACTCAGACAACCACGACGGTTTGTTTGATGGCTGGCTTGAAGAAATATGATATAAACCAATATAACATGCCACACAAGGCAAAATACATCAGTAGGATAACTAAAATGTCGTGTGACTACCCAGTTCAATTTAGACGGAAAGAAACTTCAAAGAGCAGAGAAATACATTGATTAAAGCTGCAGCTGTGTGAAACAAGTCTGGCTATGAATTAGAAAGTCTACTTCAAGCTAGACAATGTAAATAACCCTTTCTGGAAACAGTGATATGGTAAAAAATGACTCAAAGGTCCTTCATGTGTCTAGGAATAAAAATAGACATTTCTGAAAATGCACCACCTCAAGCTGTGGGTAAGATTAAGTTAACAATATTTGCCTTGCAGTGCTTGTCAGTGCTCTGTCTAAACCCAGCAAGTGACACTTTTACTCAGCACTAGTGAGATCTCAGCTGAAGGAGTGTGTCCAGTTGTAGACTGCCCAGTATAAGAAAGATGGACTGAAGCAAGCTCAGCAGAGAGACCATCAAGCAGTTAGGGGGCCAAAGTACATAAGGAACAAGGACAGGCTGAGCCAGCTGGGTTTGTTACTCTGGAAAACACTTGGGGGATCATCTTGCTTTCTATATCTACCTAAAGGGAGATTACAGCAAAGACTAAGCTAAACGCACTATCATCGTACACCTTCAATTTACGCTAGCCATGCTTTCAGTGGGGCAGGTTGGACCAGATGTGTTTGAGGTCCCTCTCAGACTAAATCAGTCTACAACTCTGGAGACTACCCATCAAAATTTTCATCCCAATTTTTGATGCTGCTCTCCAATTAGTTATTGAATTACTACAGTGCAACAGAGAGAGATATCTAGAAAATACTGGCTTTGTGTGGAATGAGTGAGGTTTCCAAAACCACCTGTGCAGCATCATATTTGATACAAAACAGCCATCACCTAAGAATAAGTAGTAAATTTTGCTGTAAATCTGAGCTGTGCTTTAGCTACCGTTAGAAGTGTGGTAAATAGAAGAACAAACAGCAAGGCGCACAAAATACCAGTTTCCCTGAAGAAGTACAATTCAGACTATAGTACCAAGCTTTTCTGGAGGTACAGAGATGAAGCAGTGAACTGTCTTCTATGCATTTTTCCCCCCATTTTCCTAAGAAAAAAGATGCTGTTCTTTCCAGAAAAGAGAAAAACAGACCTCTAGCAGACTCTGACTCACATGTATGCATCAAAACTAACTCTTTAAATGCAAGCTGCAGATCTAAATCATGTGTGTGTCAACCTTCCACAGAAAGACTGGACATTTCTGTGCATACCTGCAGAAGAACTATGTCACCTGCTTCTACAGGCCAGCAAAACACCAACGATATGGATGATGTTCTTTAAAAGCTTTTCAGAAAGCGTAACACATTAGGTAAGAGTTGTGTCCGACTAGCAGATCAAAAACTGAATTTGTCATTCTGTTCCTTATCTAATGGAGAGATCCAATAAGTAGCTCTATCTTGCAGTTGCTATGTAGCTCACAAACAGAAAGAGAATAGAAATCAAACAATGAAACACAATTTTTGAATAGTATCCTGGAGAATCTTTTCCCTCGACTTCTGACAGGCACTGTGCTGATGCACTGTTCAGAAATACTTAAAACTGCAACGTTACACACCCAAAACATCCAATAAACATTAAAAAAAAATTACTCTAAGGGCGACTGAACACTGAAACAGGTCACACAGAGAGACTATGGAGTTTCCATCCTCAGAGATGTTCAAAACTCAACCAGACAATGTCCTGAGGAACCTGCTCCAGCTGACCCTGCTTTGGGCAGCGGGGTTGGACTAGACAATCTCCAGAGCTCCCTGCCAACTAAGAACACAGAATCATTAAGGTAACTGCAGCTGCAGAGTCAGTGAAGGTTAGCCTCCATGAAAACAGGAAGGTCTGTATACACACATCCATCTGCAGAATCTGAGCTATACTTGCATAGTATTTTGTGTATTTTGCTAGATGCCTCTAGACACGATCATACCATAAACATCCAATAATCAAGCCAAGGAAAGACTCCTCAGCTTGTAGAAGATGTAAACAGAAGTCACTCCTGTTGCATTGCACATGAAAAAACACTAAAAGAAACAGAAATCTCTCTCAGCCTTTCTAAACATTGCTGATAAAAGCCGCTGGCGGCAGCGGGGGAGGAGTAAAAATTTTAATGGAATGCATACAAAAATAGTTGGAAACTTAAAACCTGCCACAGATCAAAATAAAAAAAAATTCATCTTACACCATGTCCTTATCAAACATTTTGTCAAAAGTTTCCCACTATTATAATAACAGCTGAATCTCCTCACCCTGCACTCTTTGACAGTGTAGGTTCAGACATGGTCTGTAGCACCCCAATACTACTTACGAACCTCAGCATCTCCTACTCTG
Organism: Aquila chrysaetos chrysaetos; assembly: GCF_900496995.4. Taxonomy (NCBI): domain Eukaryota; kingdom Metazoa; phylum Chordata; class Aves; order Accipitriformes; family Accipitridae; genus Aquila; species Aquila chrysaetos. The sequence continues at coordinate 40,365,180 of NC_044005.1, read as the reverse complement.
TAGAAAACTGCTCCCAGACCCTACGTCAATTTTTTTGAGTTTTCAGAAAATAGTTAGTCACAACCCAAAAAGAGTATGTTTTCCCCTTTTCCAAAGAAAAGTCAAAAGACTTTAAAAGGTAAGACCAATTCATGTCTTGAATCATAAATAGCAGCTCAGAGTAGAATCAGGTCAATAACTGAGAACTTCGAATATGTGAATGCCTTCAGAATAAGATTCAATTTCCAAGCCAAGCCTAATAAGACAGATCCAAATAGAACTTTTATGATCCCATTAAAATCTTTTCCTCTAATGGCCCCTTGTCTTTTTTTTTTTTAAACATTCTCCAGACAAAAGGTTTGTGGGTTTGTATCTATCAAAAATATTAAAGAGAATTCAAGAAAGAATTCGCTTCACTAGGACTGAATTATTTTTTTCCTTTTTACAGAATTAGAAATAGGCTTTGTTTTTAGTATAACATTAAAAATAGATGGTGAACAAAATGAAGATAAATGTAACAAAGACCAGTGTTTACCACATCTGAAAGCATCCTTCCATACCTTTAGACAATAGTGGTTGTACAACATACACAAAGATCATCCCTCGTTTAATCATTCAAACACTGAATAGAAACAAATACTATTTTAAGTTATTTGCTAGTTACAAATAAAATTGAAAAGTAAACTTTCTCAAACATTTGTAGAGATAAAGTTGTCAGGAAGTTAAAGAAGATGAAATGCTGGTTTCACAACCACTAACAGCAAATCTCTGCACTACCACATCACCTACCATGGTAAGTTTGATCCAAAGGAGACTTAGGCATGTGATCAAATTTTATCCAGTGTGCCAGAACATGATACCAAATTGGTATCAGTGGCAGGAAAGTGCATAATATCTAATCCAGTATGAAATCATAGTGGTCTAAAATAATACTTAATGCAAATAAGTCATGCTGCTACCTGGTACGTTTGGGGGTTTTTTGCTTTAATTAAAGCAAACAGAATAATTTACGAGACTGGTACTTTACGTATGACAACTATACTTTTGACCCAGTAATGGGAGTCCTAAAGCCCTACTTGCAGCGTTCTTGAGCCAGTGTTCTAACTTCATAACCTTAAGATAAGTTTGGATATATTATTACATACTCTTCCCACCAACTAACACAGCTTTCTGTGCTATTTTTCTCTCCTCTTTTTACCAAGAGGAAAGTTAAAAGCACTGTGTGTTACAGCAGCTCTACAGCCCAACGCTCCAGTGCTGATTGATGCCGAATGGCTGAAAAAGGTTTAGACTTTGACAGACTACTGTCACCTAAACTGCAAAACTGTGTTATCAAGGCAGCCAAAAAAAAAAAAGTTATTACCCTAGAAGATTCGTGAATCATTATGGTCTAGTATTGGGCCTTGCAAATAGTCAGTGCAGGTGAAGAAACCAGTATCCTCCTCAACTCTTGAAGGGAAGAGATATCAAGGATCTCCACCCTCAGGAGCGATGAGGAAGAAGGCGAGAGCTTACTGAGCCCAGAATGCACATCATACAGCAGTTGCTGAGATCAAGAGGCAGAAAGAGGAGTCTGGCCCAGTTACTGTTTCACATGGTGCCACTGTCACAGACAACCAAAGTCAACATGCAACTTATTCAAAGACTTTCGCCTCTTGTATATATACACTTTGTTTTGCCTCTCGAAAAAAAGGACGGATCTCGCATTGCAAACCTAGCTTGTAATCAATCCCCAGTTTAAAAATAAATCATTACAAATCCCGCTTTACCTGCAGCCTTATTGTCCAACACTCAAAAGCATTACAAGCGCAGAAGATACAACCTTTTCTCAAAGTCAGATGTCCTCTTTGGATGGTCTCCCCTACCACGTATCCGGTGAGGACAATTAGCCTCTGCGTCCCTTGACTAGGTACCAAAGGAACCTGCTTGGCTTCTCAAACAGAACAGGAAGAATTTGAACAAGAAAAATGCTCGAGTTTTAACTGGTCAGACAAGCAAAAGCAAGAACAAAGCAATCTTTCACACTCATCACATCACCTCCTTTCAACAAAGCCTTATAAACACACTTGTCAGGAAGCACCAGGCAGCCGAGAGGAAGCCAGGAGCATCTGGTGACAGTGAATTGGTAGGACAGTGAAAGGATCCCATTTGTGTTTGGGCTCCTCTGATGGATCCCACATGTTCATAGAAGTTTGCAGGATGAGCCCGACCTTAAAACATTCATACATCTCAGTAGCATGTAGATAAGATTCCTCTTGAGAAAAGCTAGTATGAGAAAGCTCCTGGTAACCAATATTCTATTTTTCAACAGTAACACTGTTATACTGTGGGGGGAAGGAAGAAAAAAAGAAAAAGATGTCTCCCTGATACTAAGTGATTTCCTCTACCAAAAAACCACAAAGGCTGCTCACACAATGGTAGTGTTAACAATTCTGGAGAGAAGTGGTGAAAAAAGAAGAAAGCTCATAGGACACTTAACAGCAGAAACTATTAAGCAACCTAAATACAGGTATCGCTACAGGCTCCCATCACATTTTCTCTTCTGCACTTATTTTGGAAGGCTTGACAGAAACCTATACAGAACAAGTAGTTACATGAACTAACAAAGCCTGGTACCTTCAAATCTCTCTCTCATATTTGACCAGATTTGATATATAAGAATACATACACTCAGCTGAAGTTTCTGCCACGCAACTGTGTTAATCACACAGCTTCTCTGGTGACGAACAACATCCTTGTGCATGCTGCAGCTCTTGCCACCGCTGGAACTCAATCTCACCCACCCAGCAGTCTGCTTTTACAAAGCCTGTTGGACTCTAGGTGTGTGTAAGGGGCTAGAACAAAAGCCATCTAATTCAAAATATTTAGGAGGTTGGGGAGAAGGAAGAAGTGTTAGAGAGAAGCAAAGCAAACAGGCAGGCACACACAGAGCATAACCACACAAGCTGGTTTCCATAGGAAACCAAAAACTTTGAGGGCAACCTTGCCTCAAACCTGTTATCAGAAAACTAGGATACAGCAACTGCAACCTCAGCAGTGACTGCCATGCAGCACAGATACTCGAGCTAGCTCTGAGCTAAAGAACACTGTCCATGCGTTTGCTAGAACTAGACAAAAACTAAAATGGAAAAACTGCAAGAGTGACGATGTGAGGCACACTGGCCTCCTCTCACACGGCATGGTGTCAGCATAGACATTCTCTGAGGTACAGCGAGGCAGTACTTCACATGTAACTTTTGAACACAATTCTTCCTGAACGCAACTTGAAAGCCCCCACCAGATATTAATCCAGATTTAAAGGAACACTTTAAAATATATTTTAATGGCCTTAGATTTGACAATTTCTGCACATTTCGTTTACTCGTTCTGTGTGCAGTCTGTTTGATTCTTTTTGCAATTTTATAGACCGTCTCATTCTCTATTGCTACAGGTCAAGATGCGTAAGAGTTCACTAAGATAGGGATGTCTAGCAGACAATTAAAATCCAAAGAGCAATTTATTCCAGTATTACTTTAATTTGTAGCATGCCAGCTATTAAGCTGGCCCCATTGATCTTCTGACCTTTGAGCTAAACCTGCTGGACTAACACTAGAACCAGAAACGCGACAGCCACATTAGCACAATGCTGTCTGTGAGCTCTGCAAGCCCCACTGAAGAGGAAGACTAGTTAGCTCATATGCAACGCTACGCTACTGCTATTAAATGCTATTCGGATGCAAGCTACAAACTCAGCACAGTGTTGCATCGTGCCATGTAGGCACTGTGAGCTAAAGCTTTAAGAATTAAAAGAAGGCCAGGGCACAGGTTTGAGCACTAACCCGTAACTGTCATGGTTTTGTTCAAAGTTTACTAACAGACATTGATGTACAGGAGATTCCATAAGGTTAAGAACTGTTCCCAGTAAACAGTGTTTGAGCCATGCAGAGCCACTCTGAAGAGCAGAAAGCAGGCTGCAGACAAGCGTGGACATAGCCACGAGATTCCTCAGAGCTGGCTCAAGAGTCCCCAGCGCAGCTTTACAGCTTTACAGTTTTGAATAAATTCATCCATAGTAAGATGAAATCTAAAGCCCAAGGCAGCTTCTTCTCTGAACACTATTACAGATTTCTCATGTGCATGTTAAAACAACTTGCTCAAGGGCATCTGCATTTCCTTATTTCACAAAGTCAATGAGGTAAACTAATGAATGAATACGAGGCACTGATATTACAGTAATGTCACATCAAAATACAATCTCATTAGTACCTATAAACGAGTGGAACACACTCAATGCAGAGCAGCACAATTATCATGCAACTATGCTGCACCACATTAGCTATGTAGATGATTCCTTATTTTGCCTAAAATGTCAGATTAGGGCTCTGGCCGTTTCCAGTCCATGAAAGTACAGACACAAGTATAAAATACTTACCTATTGTCAATGTTGTAATTATCCTGCTTGATTCACTTCCCTTTTTTTTTTTTAATTGTTAGGTAGTATTGTCTAAAACTAAGGGGGGGGGGGGGGGGGGGGTGTAAGGAAACCAAACTTCATCCCAAAAGTAATTGTTTCTGCCACCAGTAGAAACAATTTACAGGACCTTCCCCACACATACCCCTTCTTTCCCAGCAGCCTTTCAGATAGAAAAAAGGAACAGATCAGATCATATTAACTTTACCAGAAGCAACAGCCTGCTCCTCACATGTAATCATGAGACTGGGACAACTGCCTTTTGTTCACAAGACAAGAAAAGGCCCTGAGAAGAGGGTAGTCTCAAAGCTGTATACTGCTATTAAAATAGTCCCTTCCCCTGCAGCCAGATCTCTGACCATCTAGTGTCTCAGAAGAGGTGACTGAGACCAGATGAGCTGTTCCCAAGGGACAGCTACAGCTCAAGGGGCACACTGTAAGCCCTTCCCAATTGTCTTTCTTCTGGGGAAAAGCCAAGCAACTTTTCAGTAGAACTATTCAGTAAGATAATGACAACAGCTCAGTTTCACAAGTAGTTTTATTAATATTGCATATGTTCATCTTAATGACATTCAGCACTAATTAACATGGTTACAAACTGAACAGCAGTGGCACTTCAATAGTACCCTAAGTCTTCAGTTCCAAATTTTGACCACAGGGATAATAGAACACATTGCCTTGCAACCCAGGGTGCCAGTATTCAAGTGACTAATCTACCTGAAGCTTCCATACATTTCAAGGGCTTTTGGCATCTCAGCTAAGACTAAGGTGATAACAAAGAAGGGTTACAGCAAACAAGACAGCTATTGCTATTAACATTTTTAAGTCAGAAACTCAGTGCAAACAGAACAGTCACTCAGCACTAACACAAGCTTCAAAAAGAAAAAACACACCACCTTAAGAAAGGCAATTTTTCTACCTGGCAAAATTGCTTTCAACCTCTAACGTGGAAAGGTTTTTTTGTACCTCCTTTATCAGCAACAAGAAAGCAACAAGTGTAATGCAGAAACCAACCACTATTTAAGGGTATTTTGCATTATACTATGCATACAATTACTTCATTTTCAAAAGTACTTTTAAACACTAACATTAAATGACTTTACCTGCAAGCACCTAACACCCACATACTGTAGCAGAGCCAAGAGTTTTTACTGCAACCTGTAAGATTACTGAAGTAGAGCAGCAGTGTTTCACAAGCCCTTTTCTTTCCCCATGTAAAAAAGTGAGTATGAATGACCGCACAATCAGGTACACTGTCTATCCTATCCTCATGCAACTTATCTGTTACAAGCAATAAAGTTCTAATTTGTAGCTAAGTTTCAAGTAAGAATTAATTCTAGCCATGTTTTCTGACAATACCTGGAAAGAAAGCTAGTCATTCTGGAAGAAAGCAGGATTCAAATTTAAGAAACTAGTCACAGTTTTAAGTATTTAGCTTCATCTTTATAGAGCTCTGCTGATTCTTCTCCCACCTCCCTTCAAATAGATCTTCAATTCTTCTCTCGCTTTTAAAGCTGGAAAATCACAGAAATCTTTGGACCCTTCTTTTCTAAATTATAACACTCGGGCAAAAGAGGGAGGGAGAGGGAGAAACAGAACCTATGATTCACTCGTTCATACAGTTTCAGCTACAGTATTTAAACACAATTCAAAAAATTGCTTTTTCAGTACTGTTACCTACCAAAAAGTAAGCGTCAGTTATGATTATTCTGAATGCTTTAATGCTGTGTCAAATGGAAGCTCATTGTTCTGCCAAAAATCTTTTAGCCCTCCACATTATAAAAACTGACAACTGTAAGGCAAACAACACTACAATCATTTACAATTCCTCTTCATCTGAACCCAAATTTTTCTAATAGTCAACGATCTAACAATTCTTATTATTACCCTTCTCCAGCTTCCCTAATGTTCACAGCACTACTTTCCAATATGTTCCAAACAAATAAGTGATCAAAGTGCTACTTTATTTTAAATCTGTCCACCAGCTCGCCATGTCAATTATTTCTTCAAGTTTGACCCTTGTTCTGTTAATTCTAATTACCTCTTGCTATTACACATAACTGAAAGATGAAATGAGGAATTTATCTACAAATTCCTTCTTTAACTGTTCCTTAATTTCTCTCCTTGTATCAGTTTGTGAGGCCTGTCTTATTTAGCCCCAAGTCACTTAATCCCCTGCCTCAAGAACCTGAAGAAACCTGTCACCTGAAGTTAGACTGCATCATATTCAGGAGCATTTGGCAACTACTATAAATTGCTTCGGGTTTTTTGTTTTTAAGCGAAGTGCAGGTTTACAAAAAACACGGAACAGGAAAAGTCTCTCCCCTCCCCCAGCACTTCAGACATTTTCTATCTCTGGGCATTTTGTACTTTTACAAGAGGCAATGTTTACCTTGCATACGAATATTTTTCATGTGGCCAGCTCTGCACAACTGCTAAGTTGTTCTGAATCAAATTGACTGTTCTCCCCACCCCAATTTTCAGAAGAGATGCATTATATCTCTTAATTAAAGAGCACATTCACAACATTTGCACTCTTGCCCTTGGCAGGCATAAAGTTGTTGGCAGTTTGAGGTAAGTCATTACACTTAAGATCCAAGAACAAAAAGATACTTCAACGATGCAAGGATGGAAGACCTCAGTTCAGCTGCTCAGGTATGTAAGCACTGACTTACATACTAAAAAAACTGAGATTTAATGATGCCAGCAATCAGCAGATAATGACTAACTTCTGTTAAAATAACAGTGATGAGCACCCTTCGCAACATTTAATTACTGCTTATTACCATACCTTTGTTTTACTGGAGATGTGCTTTAAATTACCAACAAATTTGAAAGTCTTTACTGCATCAATGCTACACATACAAGTGATTAAATCTGGAATATACAGCACACTTGCATGTTCACACCTAATTCTAATGCTGCTGTTTGGAGACAGAACATTTGAGAACAGAAGAGGTTATTATCTAGCACATTAATTAACCTTAAAAATTTTCTGGCTGAAAATAAATGTACTATAGTACCGGGTTAAAATAAAAAAAAGTCCTGACAATTTTAACGCACAATAAAAAAAACCTATGTAGCTCTGCAGATATTCTGGCTTTGCCTAGATAGGGAGGCAATTGTATAAGGCAAGAATTAACTTATGGCTCTCAAATTATTTCACGGAGCTTATCCCACAGTTCAAATAGCAGAGTGGAAGTGTCTGTGGCAGGCAGTACCCCAGAGTACCATGACAATTCATTTCTCTGCACAGACATGCCCTAAAAACACAGAGAACTTAAAATCCCAAAAAGGCCTTTTCAATTCTGAATGAATGGCGTATTTTAAATTTTCCTTTTGTTTATATTAACAAAAGCATCCTAGCAAAGATTCTCCTACCATCTCTATGTATGGCAATGCAATAAACAATATTAGATTTGGGACATCATGGGAATTTCCAGTTATGTCAAGTACAAGTCGACAACCACCCTGCAAGATGCTGCAGAAGTCAGCAGGGGGAAGGTTAAAAAAAAAAAAAATTGCTTTGTCAACACTGCCTTCTTTGAAGAGTGCAAAAGAAGGGCAAAAGAAGGGAAAGAGGAAAGAAAAAAAACATCCAATGAAAAGACAAACGATGTAAATAGCTTTTACGTAAGTATCTCCCTTCTTTTCTCGCTTCTAAATGTGTGCTTTAGCAAAAGCTGGGGGAAAGCATCAGGTTTCGCTCTTTATTCCTGCTGCTGTATAATCAATACAGTGCAGTCTATTGAACTACTTTATTATGATTCATGCAACAAGCTGTTAAATACATTTGCAAAGTAGAAGATCAGTGCCAGTATCATGTCATTCATAAAGATATGTTTATTTTCAAGGCATGAGAACATTAAACCATAACTTTCTTCTGCACAATTATACAGTCCTCCTGCATGGACTGAAAGCATAAAATCCAATATCAGCCCTTCCAGTTTGAGGAAAAAAATACAGTGGTAGAAATCTCAACTGCATCCAGCAGAAGCCAGGAAGGCCCTCTAACATTTACTTGCTGGGGTCTAGTCTTGTCTTCTACTTGACGCATGCAACAATATCTCCAAAATAGCGTTTAGTTTTTAAAACATTTTTAAAAAATCAGATTGGTAATTCAGAAAGTGAAGAGAGCGCCTTGTCCACAAAAACAAGAAAAGATCTTTAAATAGTTCAGAGATAAGAACTGTAATGACTTTTGCGTAACAGTAACACGTTTAAGCCTGCAGTTTGAGTTTCATCACCCATTGTCTTTTTTTTTTTTTTAAACATGTAGACAAAGTCGTATTACACTTCAGAAATGTGAAAAAAAAAAAAAAAAAAGTCTGATTTTTGCCAGTTTTTTCAGCAAGAGCAAATTTGTGCTCTGGCCCTACCAAAATACAAACATTCAAGATGTGTACATTTCCTCTTACATCGGCCTCTTGAGGGAAAATGAATAAATAAATACCACCACCACCCCCCTTTCTTGCGTGCCCACAGATAAAGGAAATCGGGTTTCCTGTTGCAGGTTTGCAACCTGAGAGCCAGCACTAGGAAGCCGTGATAAACTGACACCCCCGGTAGTGCTGCTACCCAAGCAAAAGACATGAAATGGGCTGGATACCAAAGTAAAACTGTTTCACATTAGTAAAAAGAAATTTAAAAAAAATCGCTACAAGGATGGTCTTGATTTTTAAAAGTTTAAACCGTATCTACGCCAGCATTTCGAACAGTGGTGCCCTCTGAGAAGGCCGTCCCGCTCTCACCAGCTACCACCCTGCAGAGCCCAGAGCGGTTTCACCCAGGAGTCCAACCAACCTCTTGCTCCGAGCAGGGCTGGCTTCCACAATTGCATCAAGCTGCTCGTGGCTTTGTCCCGTCAAGCTTTAAAAGTCTTCACGGATGCAGATTCACCAGTCACTCTGGGGTGGTCCGTTCAATGCTTAACCATCTTCATAATGATTTATTTTAATTTTTATAGTTGTTTTGGTTGCATAAACTGGATTTCTCCTAGAAGAAACTAAACTAAGCTAAAAATCCCCAGAGGTTCACCAAATGTGGCCCAACCATTAATGGTCATAATGGTCCAAACCAACAAACCACATCTGTGTTGGGGACATCCAATTTAGGAGACCAGACTAAATTCTGTCTGAAGTAAAATTACTGCAATACTAGCAGTGTCGATCTGGGAGACTTGCCACCCCCACCTTCAGCCAGACGTCCACTTCTACTCTGCCAAATTCTTTGCTAGTGTAAGACCAAGTGACAAAGCCACACACACAGATAGCAATTCTGAAATCAGATGAAGGAAAAAAGCACTCTTTGAACCAAAAAGAAAGGAGAAAAAAAGTTATAAACCAGAAAGTTATAATCTCTTGTAAAACACCAATTGTCGTAGATGTGCACTCAATACTTCAGATGACAGTATGAAGTACAGTTATGATTTTGAGTGAATGTGAAGTAAGACCAGTAGCTTATTATAAGTCCAAAAAAAAAAAAAAAAAAAAAAAAAACCACCCAGGCAATATGAAAATACAATTTCAGTCATTTCAAAAAGTCCCAAGAACAATGTAAAAATATTCTTGGGGCTATGCAACTTTTGGTCAAATCAACAAATCTATGTCTTAAAATGTTTGTTAACTCTTCAGAGAGAGCTGTCTGTATTACCAGCAAGAAAACCCAAGATACCTATCTGAGCTGCTGACGTGAACAACTGGCATACAGAAAGTTCTGCTACCACAGCAGCTGTTTTACAGATATTATCTGCCGCTATTAAAAAAAAATTCTTTATTAATCCTATTTCACATCACATCAGCACCCAATAAGCCTGTCATTTGAATTCAAAGGTTGAAAGACAATTGATTTAGCCGATGGCACTGTAAAATGCATCATGACTTGAGAAATTCAGAGAGCAGAGCCATGCTACAAAACCAGCCCTTGGCACCTCCTGGAATCCCACCATCCACTACACAGAGAAAGGCAGCAAGGCAGGCTACAGAGTAAAGGAAGATGCTTGGCAATTTCCCCCACCCAGAAATGTAAGCATTAAAATTCACAAAAATAACACCAGGCAAGTATATTAAACATAAACATGTCTCCCAAGCAGACTCAACAGACAGCTTTCCTCTAAGTTATGCTCAACTTCTGACCCATGCTTTATAGCAGCCTGGAATAAGAGCTTATTTTCTGCTGATTTTGGCTAGTTGAGGTTTTTAATCCACTATATCATCATCAATTAGGAAAAATAAGATATATTTCAGGGTTAACTTGAAATGCTTTCACAAAGATAAAAGTTCATGTTAACGCACAAGTTCAACATCAGCATGTTTCTCTCACAGCTGCAGTAAAAACCAGTCTCTCCAAGGTCTAAGTGAGTATTTTGAGGTAAAAATATTGTTACCTCAAAAGGCAAACAAACAACATGAAAATTGAAATAAACATGATCAAAAGGTTTTCAAGCACTGAAGGTAAACCATAAGGAATCACGAAGAACAATCCAACTTTAAAACAACTATATGCTATATGCCAGTAGTTATTTAAATTTTGACAACTTCTGAAAAAAAACTTGGTCTTCAAGAAGCACTTCACTCATCTTTAATAACATCCAACTGAAGAAAGCGTTCTTCCCTTTCTACAGAGCCCAAGACCAAAGGCAAAAGAGTATTAAAACATCAACAAAAAATCCTAAGTGCCTCTCAGGCCTAAGCATGAACCACTATTCCCAGTAACAACTCTTCCTTCTGTATTATGGTTTTAAATAACCCACATTCAGAAAAGTTGTTTTATACAGTCGTGCATTTGTCAGGAACTTGATCTCTCTCTTCAAAACAGACATCCATCCACTGTGCAGGGAACAAGAGCTACTACTTTATTGCACTCCAGTATGCGACATGAGATGAAGTCGTACAAAGAGATGAAGCCACGATTGATTTTGATCCTACTAATCAAACACAGGTTTGCAAGAAAGGATCCACTTACAGACTCAGACCTTTGAAACAACACTGATGAATACTTGGTTAGCGATCATACAATTCACCAGCTATCAAGATTATGAAAAGTGTTATGTCACCACATTCAAATGAATTGTTCTTTAAAACACGCTTCCACAGAGAAAACAAAGGCTTCCAAATGCTTCGTCGCACTTAACATAAAAGACATGTGGCAGAATCTAAATCAAACAACCCACCCAGCAAACTGGTGCCACAGAATTCAAAATTAAAGAGAGTGAGACAATGACATAATTTAGCTTTACATATGCAAAGACAGACATCTAAAACCATTTCATCTGCTGATTCATGTTCAAAAACACAGTTAAATAACCAAGGAATTCTAGTGTCTCTGCAACTCCTGAAGGGTTTCCCAAAGTTCAGAGTGCAAAACTATTATCAAAGCTAACACCGAAACTGTTACAGACTGTGTTAGTATTGCACTGCCAGCTGCATAAGGATTAAAAATCAGAATTAGTCAAAACCACAAAATTTTTTGTCACTCAGCCTCACCAATGGCCATATTCTGTAGGTTTACAACTGTGCCTTCAGTTAACCAATGCTGGTAAGGTTCTGCTCCCAGAAAACATTGATTACCTTTCATTAAATAGAGGATATCTCAACTCTCACAGACCCATAAAATCCCACTTTATAAACAACCAGCTTGAGAGTCCTCATTCCAACGTTAAACTGAGATCAGTGAAATATAAAGCTTAGACTATTTAGAAGTTGCTATTTAGAGGGCTATACTTGAAATCAAGGGATTGGAGTCCTATCTCCCTGGAAACATAAAACACAGAACAATATAACATTTTTTCCCCCTCACTCACAGAAAGATACTTAACACGTGATTAATTTTACATGCCAAATCAATAAAAGCCTCACCTAGCAGATTTTAGAATATACGTATTTACACTGATAAAACAAATATGTAACTGCACTTACTACTGCTGTACTTCTGTCATAACTTATTAACAAGAAGTTAAACGAATGGGTTTCAGAATAAATGAATAAAAGTCCAAAAGATGGATAATGAAGTAAACAAAGCAAACATATAAAAAGATATTAACAGATAATGAAATCACAGCTTATTGACTTTTTAAATATTTAAATTAAGGAGCTGCTGAGGAATAAAAGGAATCTGCCTGAAGCTAAGAAAACCAAGGAAACAACAGATCAAAACTGTTTGCCACCTAGCCAACACATAGGGTCAATGAGAATAAATTTAAACCTCTGAAAATGTCAGCATTAGGGAAACCAACTTGTGTGACTGAAATTTTGATGAAGGCAGAAGCTCTGCTTCTTTACCCCAGTAGGGTATCCAGGATGTCTAACCAGGAGAAGTAAGAACTCAATAGCTTGCAGCAACCCCCCTTGCTGAAGGGATTAAACTACTGATATGGAGAAAAGTGCTCCTTTTTCTTCTCTACAATAGACATGCTATAGGACAAAACAGACAGAGAAATAGAAAAGAAATTCAAATGGGCCTCAACCCTTTCTCTTACTAAACTTAGCTCTAATTTTCCCAATGTATTTCCAAAATTATCCACCTTAACTAGAAGAACATGACCTTACTAAAATTCAAAATAACTAGTAGGAATATTTTATGTTCTTAAAATTAAGTTTTGTTCTCCTATCTTAGAAATAAAAAATGTGTTCATAGTAGCAGAATTAATAATTCTGGAATAGACATTTGAAAGGATATATTTGAGACACATTTACAAAACTGAGAGAACAAAAAGAGCTATAAAAGAACAAAATGCTCTTGAGACAGCAGCAGAATGCTTACAAGCATGGTAAAAAAAAAAAAAAAAGTTGAAAACCTTGGCGGGGGGGGGGGGGGGGGGGAGCAGGTTGGGAAGAAGCCACATTTGGACAGGGTTTTTAAAATAACAGCTATCCAAAAGTTAATCCCAAACCTTAAAATAACATTTTGGTTAAACATGAGGGGGGGGGAGGAAAGCTCCTAAAACCACTTATGCATGAGTGAAATGATAAACATACACTTTGTTATAGAAAAAACAGATTATGAATTACATGTCCCCATATTAAGTTTTTATTTCTGACTGCAGCTCCACCCTTTCACAGTTGTGTGTCAGTGCCTACCTCTATTCCTGCTGGTCTTTTAGTCAGGCAACTTTTTACAGCCCTACAATAGTCAGAGTTGACATCCCATGTTGCTTCTGACTTCATGATCTAAGAGGTTCTGTGAACCACAACTGAAAGCTAAGTATGCCTATCCCAAGTAGCAATATTAAAACTAAGCATTTTATTAGCATCAGTAATACCTTCTTAATACACTGTTGAGCAACTAAGTGCACATCCTTTAATCAACCGTCCATAAATAAACCCTGTTAAAATAGGGGGTGGAAATCTGCCTCTAGTTACCTATCAATAAAGAGAAGACATAGTATTTACAAGAAACATTCAGTCACAAAACTTTTCTTTTAACTTTACCTAAATAGAACACATGTGGTTTTATAACTAAGAAAAAAAATAAATCTGAAGTTCCCACACTGTTTCTGGATTAATAACTGGTATGGCGTCTGATGGCCTAAGGCATAAAAGCCTTGACAATGAAACACAACTTACAGATCTCCCTCTGCGATTACAACGGCCACAAGCTTCTGCCTCAGTACTTTCACCTGTCTCTCCCACCAGCCCAGCTGAAGGAGAACAGAGGCTAGTCCAGTAACACCTTCCAAATAAATAATGACCAAACTGTCCACCAGAGAAAACACAGATCCTTATTATCCAGTTAGTGCTTGCAGCGACAACAGGCAAAAAACTGGGGGGGGGGGGGGGGGGTGGAGACTGTTTTCCCTTCTACAAAACTGGTTTATGCCTTAAATTAAAGGAAACTAATGTTTAATTCCCATAGCTAACGAGTAAAAAAAAACCCTCAATCAAAATTCCACCATGAAAGGACTGCTTTCTAAAGAAAATGCCAATCTTGGTTCATCCATACAGGTCTGAAACCTAATGAAATCTGACACCTTTACTCTGAAAACAAATTTGCATTCTATTATCAACTAAGGTTCCATGCTCACAGATGCACTTCATTCAGCATGCAGTAACGGGTTCATTAAAGCAGCATCGCTAAAATTTTTAAAAGCAATTTTGCAGGCAAAATTTTTTAAAGCAATTTCATAAGCAATATTATCCAAAAAATGCCTCTGTATGCTTCTTCGGGCAAGACACACACCTCCCCATCTAAAATGTATGGATGTTGTGGCCAAGGTTACACAAGGAGATCTTCATTAAGTTGAGCAATTCCCATTTTGTATCACTGCTTTACCAGACACGAATGGGTGAATTCCTCATTAAACGAACTGAAGCTGCATCACAGTTATCCAGTGCAAATAATACAGTTATTTTTAAACATAGCATGAGAACATCAATATCAAGACTCCGTGCAACATAAAATGGGGGAAGAGCAAACAAACTCAGCTGAGGAAGGTTATCCCCTTCTCTTCTACCCTTCCTTGCTTCTCCACCAACATCTCCTCCTCCCTCCCAGCAAGAGCTGTTTTAAGGCATTCCCTGTTTTTCCACTTTTCCCGGCTCCCAGTGAAGAAATCAACCATCCGCACATATTTTGCTCCTCCACCCCCTCTCTCATGAGCCGAGCTTTCAGAACATGCCCACCGGCGCTGCCTCCAAATTACCCAATTGTTAGCATTACTGTGGTCTCCGCACCGGCTCAGAACAAAAACAGCACGACTACACCCTCGCTGGCTATAAAAAGTCAAGAAAGAAAGAAAAAAAAAAAAAAAAAAAAGAGATTGAAGTACAACTTACAGCGCCGAACAAGAGACAAGTTATTTATTGAACCTCGAAGGCGGGCAGCGTGCCGCTCCCGGGCCCGCAGGGGAGCGTCGTTCCCCCCCCGCCCCGCCGCAAGGCGCCCTCGACGGCGGCCGCCTCCGCCGGGGACGGGCAGCGCGGGGAGCCGCCGCCGCCGCGGAGCGGAACGGCACTGCGCGGAACGGCACTGCGCGGAGCGGAGCGGGCCGCCGCCACTCACCGCCGCCGCCTCCGTCCGTCCGTCCGCCCTCCCGCCGGGGCGCCGGCCGCGCTGCTGCCGCTCGGGGCTGCCTTTCCTGAGGAGAAAAAGACACAAATCGGGAAAATAGCACCCGGCTCGGCTCGCTCTGGGGGAACCCGTGCCCGGCCCGGGGCTGCCGGCAAGGTTGGGGGCCGCGCCGGGCAGCGGCTCGGCGGGCTCCCGGCGCCGCGGGGGCGCACGGGGCGGACGACCCCCCGCCCGGCGGAGGAGCGGGGCTCCGGGCGGCTCTACGGGCCACTTTCGCCCGGGTCCCCAGCCCTCGCCCCCGTCAACTCCGGGGCGGCGGCGCCGGCTGTCGGGCAGGGGGCCGCGCAGCCCCGGGGCTGGGGGCCGCTCCCCGCCACGCACACCCACACACCCCCTCGGTCAGCGGCACGGCGGCTCCCCGAGCCCGGCTCCGCGGCGGGAAGGAGGGAGACGGCGCGCAGCCCAGACCCGCCCCGGCTCGGCGCTGCCGCTCGCAACTCACCCAACAAAGTTGCCGCGGCGGCTGCCGGCGGCCCCGCTCGGCTCGGCTGGGCTCTGCGCGGCGCTCCCCGCCCGCGCCCGGGATGAGCTCACCCCGCCGCCCGCTCCGCTCCGCGCCGCTCCGCCCGCCGCCGCCGCCGCAGCTCTCGCGAGAGAGGCTGCCCCGCCGCCCGCCCGCGCTCCGGCGGCGAGGGGCGGGGGCGAGCGGCCCCCGCCGCGCGTTCCTATAGCAACGGGCAAACGCCGGGCCTAGCGGGCGGCCGAGGCCTGCGCCGAGCTCGTCCCGCTCCAACCGCCGCCCCCGCCCTGCGCCGGGCACGGCCCTCCCCTCCCCGCCTCACCCGCGAGTTTCGAGGCGGGAGCCCGGGCGTTGAGGTGGGCGGGCAGCTGCGCTGTGGTGGGCGTCTGCCCCGGGGGGCGGCCGCGGCGGCGGGGCTGCGCTCAGGCCACCTCCCGTTGCCTCAAGGCGGCCCGCTGCCGCCCGCCTGGTGGCCCGGGGTCGCCTGGTGGCCCGGGGTCGGCGGGAGGGAACAGGGCCAAGGTCGCTCAGAACAGCGACCTGTATGCGTAGGCTTGGTAAGGGCTGGACTCCTTGGGCCATGCCCAATACGCGTTAGTGTTGCGCCCCTCAGAACTTTTTGCATTAAAATGCTCTTTATCTCCACACACCCCCCCTCCATTTTGATCATTGCATCACATTCCAGCCTCCTGGAGACCCGCAGGGAGAAGGTCGCTGTAGTTGCTGACACACGGGCAAAACCTTCCGGTACTGTACAGATGGTGTATGTCGAGCTTTTTTACTGCCAGTCAAATTAAACTGAATTCTCTCTCTAGACATCCACCACAGATAACAAATTAACGACGTGGGTAGGCACATGAAAAAAATGAGCATACAACAACGTCACCCCTTGTTCTGCAGGAACACCGCTGCCTTTTCAAATGGCCAACATTTTGAACAAAATCAGCTGTGGGTAACCCATTCTGGATACTCTGCTGGTTGTCATTATCGTCCTTGGCTTGACACAACATTAACACAATCTCAGTTAAACCAATGTAAGCGAAGCTTTCCCTGAGCTGTCTCTGAAATTAGGACACTCCAGAAAACATCTCCGATTTGGGCTGGCGACGTTCCAGCAGCGTGCAGCGTGGTGATAGCTAGAGCGACCGAGCTGTGGTGAGCAGCTGCTCCGCTGCCGAGATGTTAGCTTCACTCCCCATTCACTGCCCGGGAATGCCTGGACAGCAGAGACCGACAAGACTTACATACGGATCCAAATGGCTTGCCATCTTCTGAAGATGTTCCTAATGGATCCTTGGTACTGTGGTGTTTAAATAGCACAGTGCTCGGTACTGTAAAAATACCTGGGTGGATTTCCAGAGAGCAGTCGCTCTCTTACAGATTTCCCCAGCTTGAGGTCATGACTCCTGAGGGTGTTACGGGGTCACAAAACCACTCCTTATCTCATCTTGCTGAGTAGAAGGAACGTTCAGGATGGGTGAAGAACTGATCCCAGTGCTGCTCTGGCATGAAAAAAAAAGAGAATTGACAATCCAGAAAAACAAACAGGAACATTTTCGATATTTAAATACATTTATCTTACATCACCCACCCGAAAAGCTCAGTGTATTTTACGTAAATGAAAAGTTTTTTATTGGCAGCTCTAGCCCCACTCTCCCAAAGAGAAGTCCCGAAAGGCTTGCAGTCCTCAGGTATATACACACACGACAGCGCTGGATGTGACTGCAGCATCAGGAACGGTGGTGCACGATTACTGAATTTGTCTTCATCAGAAGAATTTAGATAGTGAGGCCGTGGCTTGCAAGCTCTTTAATGAGGTTAACGAGGCTAGCACATTCCCAAACCGTTTCTATGATCTTCCTTCACACACTGCTGATGTGTCAGATCATAAGATGAGGGAGATAGATACTCAGAAGGGTCACGCAGGGAGGGAGAGGCTCCGACACGAAGCACCAGCCCAGCCTACGTGCTATCTGAGATGTGGCCGCGGTGCAGGCACACACCCTTGGCCGCAGTCCAGCGCTGGAGCTGGCTCCTGCTCCCGGGCCCCTGCGGTCCCTCCCGGAATCCCAGGTCTAAGAGGTCGACGTCTGGTCGTTCAGGGGTCCTGGCGTGGGGGCTGCCGGCGTGGGGGCCGCCGGCGTGAGGCTCAGCCGAGCCGCTTTTCTCACCACGTTGTCCCCGTGCGTGGCGGCTAGAGCTGTGGTTAGGGGGGCAGCGTCACTCGGGAACAATGCATGTTCTCACAGGTCTCAGGATATCCAGAACTCGTTTATTTTCTTTATGTGGAAGTACAAACATTTTTGTGCTTTTATAATTAAACAATAATTAACTAGGTTGGGGAGTGGGGGGGGAGAGGAGGAGAATGTAGAGTTTACCTCCTGCCTATATAAGGAAGTCATCAGAATAGCTGATCTAGAATAAGAGGGATAAGAGGGGTTCTATTCCAAAATAATCACCTTGCCTCAATAATGCGCAATTAGTTTCAGAACAAAAGGACTCTCTTCCCTTTGACGGAGCGCTCACACATTGGCCTCTGCTTGACTAACTGTTACAGAATGAAGGATGCACAGTCGGCGTTCCAGTCAGTTTCCCTGTGTAGACAAGCCCCAGGAACCCCAAGAATTTCCGAATGCCAGCCCTTCTTCTGCCACTAGTTTGCTATGTTACCGTAGGGAAGTCACTTCATTTCTGTTTTAATATTCTCCTTTAAACAGAAGGGGAAAATGATACAGTTATTTACCTCAGAGGAGTGAGGTGAGAGTAAATTAATTAACATTTATGCTGCTCTCTGAAGGTTTGGCTTTATGAAAGGGTAAGTAGTAGGACTGTGTCTGATTAGGGCGGGCCGGAGCTAATGGAAGCACAGGGAAAATCTTACTAGGAATCTGAACCACCCTGACACAGAGTGCATAATTTATTCATTGATGAACAATGAACGTGTGAAAGTTTGCATACAGCACAGCACACCCTTCCAAGAAGCATTATGATTTGGATATACAATGCACCAGAAAAATAGATGAAGTAATTCACGGAGAGATGATTTGCTAGAGCCCAAGATCACTGAGTTTCAGGATATGGAAAAGGTCCATATTCTCATTCATGGTCCCAGGAAGTCAGTATATGTAGGGAAGGTTTTAGGGTCTTAGAGTATTTTCTAGCATTACTGGCTTGGGGGTTTTAAAGGATTTTTTTTTAATACGGATTCCATTTAATTGGCATGGGTAATTACTAATTGGGCATAAAGTATTTGAAGTCATTAAAACTCAAGAAGAGAAATATACATTAGTTAGAAGTGGGAAAAATGTATTTTTTAATAAATGCAAAGAAATTTTTCTGACTTTGGTATAATTAACGTAGTAGAAATGTTGAAGAATTTCTCTCAAAAAGGATTTGAAAAGAAAGAAAGGATGCAGGAGCATTTGCAACAAAGCAGCAGCATGGAAGAAAGTGTGCAGGTGAGCCTGACGGCTGGTGCAAAGGGATTGTAAGGTAGGAATTAAAACATGAAATGATCAGTGTGAAGTCTGACAGGCCAGAATTGTGACCTCTCAGCTGTACGTGGGCTCACAGAGGCACCCATCCACATTGCAGTTTCCTCCTGCCAAGCCTGTCTGTCCTGCTTTGCAGTCAGTATGCTCTTTCTCATAATTTGCGAGGATCTGCATTATTCTTTTGCATTTCGGTGGACTGCCAAATGACTGGAATAGAGATGAGAGGCCCAGAAACTGTTTTAACAGGAGCCACTTAGTACCTAGACAGCTATATAATCCTTGGAAAAGAAATTGCAAAACACACACTCAGAATGTGTCTCAAGTCTGCATTTATAGAGGCACCAATGCACATAGACGTTAACTTTATGAATCAAGAAGGCTTTTCAATAGTAAAGGCACAGTTAATAACCTTAATGTAAAAAAAAAAAACCCACCACATTTTATTTGGATGCACGTCAGAATACTTAAGAATATTATTTTGGTGTTACCTTTTGTTTTTAATTCATTACCTGGAACAAGGACATATCTGGTTAGACCAATGCCCACTAATTCAGCATAACGTGTCAAGTAGTCGTAGTACTACAGGCTTAGGAGAAAGTGAAAGAAAAGAAAACCCAGAAATTTTCCTCGTCTGACAAGAAGGTAATGCAAAAGGGACATTTGTGGAGAGAAGGTTCTTTTGTTTCAAATTTTCCAGTGATGTGATACAATGTCAGTCATCAAATCATACTATTCTAGTATTTTAAAACAACACAAGCAGAATTCCGAAGTGCTTCTGTCGACTGTGTTTAACACAAAACTCCCCTCCCATGCATTAAAAGATTAGGGGGGGAAAGTCAAACACTCAGAAGTAATAAATGCCAAACGACATCTGCTTATACCTTTATTTCAGATTTCTTGGGCACACACACTCTATAATATAAATTGCAATTACATGATTATACAACTTTCTCCACAGTTTCTGTGAAGCCTGGGGAATCAGAGCACAGCGCCACACCTTCCTTTCTGCACACTCTTGTCCACTAGCTCTGAAGACAGGCAGATGCATTGCTAGCTAGGTTGATCTAGGGAGTTCATCAGAACAGAATGTTTCACGAACAGCAACAAATGCATTTTAACCCCTTTCCTGTAAGGTGATATTGTTATCCCCGTTTTACAGATCAAATAGCTAGCACCTGGTTTTCCAATATGGTTAGCGAGGGGCAGCTCTTCTTTTCAAGGAAGCGCATCTCCCCAGGAATTCACTTGTAATTGTGAATGCTTCTGCGAATCAAAGCGACACTGCCAAGGGCAGAAGTAGAGCTGTAACTCCACACCCTGCTCCTCCTCCCTCCTGGCTGCCTGTTCCCACCCCTGTGCCGCCCCAACCTTTGTGCTGCACGGATGTTCATGGGACTCTACGGCCAACTGACTCAGAGGACTGCTCCAGAAACTAACCCAGCAGGAGAAACACCACTAGCTTTCAGCCAGATGAGTTTCCTGATCCAGTTTAGAGTGTGGCCTCATAAATGCTTGTCTTGGTACAAGAGAGGACACAATTCAAGAACAGAAAGAGCCAGGAGGGCAGGTAGGTAGGATTCCTTTGCTCAATGGTAGCGTCAGCTTGCTCTGCATAGAAGTGTGTGTTGAACTTTAGCATGAGGGGTACAAACACATTAGTTTTGTTCAAGAACTAAACTTAAAGAGAAAAGACACAGAAGCTGGAACAGACCGTGGTAGGGGTGGAAAGGACACAACTCCAGCTCAGCTGCCCTTTTACCTTGAGACTACTGAACTCTGCCCAACTGTCCCTTTCTTAACCGCCTGGTTCCCTTGAGTCTTCTTTCTCTGTGCCTTTTCTTCATTGATGGGACTCGCGCATGGAATTCAAATATAATATCTAAATTGGCATTCCTCTTCATAGCTTTCCTGAGCAGCTTATATCTGGCGAAGGAGGTCCATTTTATTCTGCAAGTGAGTGTACTATTTAAGACAAGTCAGCAGGAAGGAGGAAATGTGTTTTGGTTCTTGCTCCAAGCGTTGTTTCTATCTTTTATGAAGAACACATTCTGGATGATATTCAGAAACAGTCCAAAGACAGTGTCTCAGGACTGACTTTTATGCTCTTTCTCTGGCACCAGAAATCCTGTCTTCCCTTCTAGGAAATGGCAAAATTTCAGCGGAAGTCACGGAGAACATTCCCACCAAGAACAGCTCACAACAGCATGCTTACAGCATGTGCCTGGGAAGTAGGAGATGTAGCTGGAGATTCATCCAGTCCAGAGAGAAACGTAACCCAAGTGCCCTGTATTCAGGGCAAGTTTTGTCCAGGCAGAAAAGAGCAGCACCCCTTCTTCTAGCAACATCTCAAACTGGAAGGGTGACCTCTCCTTTCTTCTTCTAGTAAGCATTTATCTTCAACAAAGAATTCCAGGCTCTGAATACTAAGGAACGGAGGTACCTCCTAGTCTTATCTTGGGCTTTAATAGTAGACTCATTTAAAAAGAGAGGAAAACAAAAACCAGTATCCTTAGCAATGTCTAGTCAGTTTGAGCAGAATTCTTAAACAAACTTGAATGATTCGTTCTGAAGAAAATATAAAATAAAAAGCCTTCAGATACATTTCATTTTTGTATGTCCATAATTCAAGGTGACTATTTTCTAAACTATTTTATATGCAATTAGCCTGAAATATGGTTTTCTAGCTCTCAGTTTTCTGAGAAAAATATAAAATGACACAGTTATTAACCTTTGGGAAACCTCTCCTACACACAACAGAATTAAATTCTACAGAAAACTGAATAGCATTGGGAGAAATTCCAAATGACTTACCACTCATTTGTTTGATGGATAGTTGGGCTAGCTATCACTTTTTACAGAGCTGCCAATCACCGGGAGTTCTGGGATATATTTGGAGAACTCTCTTAGAATCACAAATTGCAGTCGCAGGCTTCCATGGCTTAAATTGTTATGGAAGAAACAATTACTTTGCAGAGAAGGAGATGGTACTGTTACCAAGAGAGAGTAGTGTTGTGGTATCAGTGGCTTTGACTTTTCAGCAGAGTAAGTTGCTTCTTCTAATATGGCATTTAAAGAGATGTTATCTGTTTGGAAATCTGTTCTGTCTGAGGATTTCTGTACTGATGTTGAAACTCAAACTGAGATCACCATAATAGATAGAGAGGGGGAAATTGTTATATCAGTTTGTTTATTCTGCATTTGGCAACTCTCTGAATACTCAGTTTCATTCTTTCCATAGCAAAGGGTGTTAGTCATTCTGTTGTTTGTCTGAGGATTTCATATAGCAGGAGGAAGAGGGAAAAACATTTTGTGATTCTTGAAATCCAAAAACTGACAAAAAGATTCTGGAGTGTGACTAAAACATGAAATTATTTTCCACACTTATTTGAAAGAGTTAAGCCACATATAGTTACTATGCGTATTATAAAAGTATATTTATACTCACAGAGTACGTTAAATCAACAGAGCAAGTTATGCTAAGTAGCTATACTTCTCTTTTGGTTATTCAGCAGCGCATGGCTCGTCCTAGATCACCATGGGTCACCAGATTTTTCTGTAGATCTCAGGCTTGAATCTCACCTTTTCTGTTGGGAAAAGACCTTCCCATCTTGTGTCCCCTCTGTCAACACAGAGGGAAAAAAAAAAAAAAAAAAAATCAGAATTTCCTCTCCCCCGGTATCCATTCTGTAGGGTTTCCATAAACCGGGTGACTTTCCTCCAGGTACCACCCTTGCATCCTTAGGTTCCGGTTGGCCTTTCTGCCTCCACAGGGTGTGAAAATCTTATTCCAGGACTTAGAAGGTTACCTGGAAGAGATTGATAAATTAAGATCTCATAAGATCACTTTGTGCAGTCCAAAACTCAGTATCCACTTTCCTCTTCCCTTGCTGCACGTGCATAAGGCTTCAGCTGCTTTGAAGTCATCTTCTGGGTATTTTGCCAAAGAAGTCTCCACTGAAAAAGGAGCACGTTAGAACTGCAATTGGAATTCAACTTCCAACTGCAATTGGAATTCAACTTAAGAACAAGTAAGAAATTGAAGTAATCTTTAAAGCACAAGTGCAGGGATCTCTAAAGGGAAAGTGCCAGGTATATACACAGTTCTTTTTTTCTTTTTTGCAGTTTATATTTCATATGAAATGTATGAAAGAGGAAGAGTTGCAGTTTTGTCTTGTGCTGTGGAACTTCTTCACCATGCTGTAAGGTTACAAATGTGTGTTGCAAGCTTTTTATTAACTAGTTATGTTGTAATAACACCTATATTAACCTATACCTATAGCCAGCATAATTGCAGAAACTAAGGAGTTATTGAAAGTAAATCAATAAGCACATAAGTATGATGTATTACTTTTCAGTAATACAAGTACACCAATATAGATACATTTTTGCTGCTAAGGAAGAAAACAGAAGCGTCTGGCCTAGCCCAGAGCTCCTCTGGGTCTGCTGAATCATGGAAGTTTTGAAAGTATCCTGTGGCCTGAAAACACTATTCTCTGGGGAGAATATCCTCTTGCTACTCTCTAAACCTCTTCTTCTCAAGGGTCAAATATGCAATCTTGCCTATCCGTCCAGGTTCAAGTTTCACAGAAGTTTCACAAGCAGAATCGATAAAATAAATTTTTTATTGGAAATTGTGGTTTCAGAGTACAGAAATCTGGTTTGTTGATACAAATGTTCGTTCAATGCTGAACGGTTTTTAAATTAGCTTATACAATCATACAAAAATTATTTACAGGAGGAAGCCCAAGTGTATTTGCGTAAACCTTAGATAGATGTTGCTACAGAGCTTGTTGAGCATGAATACCAGGCTGGGGCTTTGAGAGCCTGAGGTACTGACAACATTTTAAGACTATCAAATCCTGGTGGTATTAGAACCTCAGGAAAAAAAAAAATACACAGGAGCCTGTAAAATGGGGCCTCTGGCAATTATCTGGGGGAGGGAGCTGAGAAAAAAAATTTGCCTGGAGACCCTGTTTTAAGAAAAAAATCTTCTGCAGTTGCCGAGGGACTAATGAACTATATCTCAGAATGCCAGCCAAAGCCCTGCTGCCAAAATGTGCATTTCATTTCGGTGAAAGCAGGGAAGAAATATATTTAAATCTTTTCCATTTTCAAAACTGGAAAACAGTGGATTTTAAGAGTCAAAAGTTTTTTAAACTGAAGAAAAGGTTGTCTTCAATTTTCATTCAAGAAAAGGTAAAAACCCTACATAAAGCCATACAAAACCTATTCAGAAATTAATGGAGCTATTTTACATGTATGTATGTATGTATTCCCCTCAATTAAAACTCGGAGGAAGAGTTCATGATATTCTTAGCAGTTCTGGTCTAGAGCAGCTGCCACGCTTGTACTTCAGGCTGTTGTCATAAGTGTAGAATTCCCTGTCCCAGTTTCTGGTGAATAAATCCTTATGTTTCTTTCTCAGTTTTCTGAAAGCCCTCCTGGGATTAAAATCTAAGCCTGTCTGTCTTAATGAGACATCCTAGTGACATCATTGCACTCCCCATTTCCAGACTTACTTACTTTACATTTCCCCTCACTTTGAATGGCCTGAAACACCTAACATTTTCAGCACTGGCTCTATAGGTATTTTGAGTTTCAAGAAAATATTATCCTCCTTTTCCAAATTTCAAGCTTTTGCGTTTAAAAAAACCCCCAGGATTTCACATGCCATTTAGCAGAATAATATATATTCTTTCAGTTCAGTGTCCCTTAAGTCACCTAATGACACAGATGGGTCTGCTGATCTATTTATGAGTCACATGGGTTGCAGGACTTCCTGTCTTGACATCTTCCTTACAAGTTTTATGATTTTTGCCTTTTTTTTTTTTTTTTCCACAATTTCTATTTTATATAGTTCATTTCTGTACTGGGAATACATATAGAGCTTCCATTCCTGCCCTAGTAGGCAGATATTTCAGTCAAATTTGCAGCGGTTGTTCTTTTATGATATTGTGTGGTAGAGTTAATTTCTCCTCTGTAAAAAAACATAACCTAGCTGAATCACAGTTAACTACTACTCATTAATCTGAGGCATCTGTTGATAACCCCTGAAGTCACTGTATTTCAACACTGCAACAATTCATAACCCTCACACGAAACAAACAGGGAACATTGATGGATTAGTAACTTTTATGTTCTGGCTTCCTGTGATCTCTAGACTCAATAGAAATCTAAGTGTATTGTAAAAATGAGGTAAGCGTTAGTTGTCTAGACATCCTATATGTGGCCATTCTCTGTTGTAGTTGCCCTGGGGTAGTCATTAGAAAATCTACACTTAAGCAGATTAAAGTTCCTTGTAAGTTGTTGGCAATGCCCTCCAAATTGAAGGCGATAGTTGTAAATGCAGCAGTGCATTTTTCCTAGCTTGTATTTCTTGCCTAAAAACTTAAATGGCCTTTACTGAGATTGGGCTTTCAAAATTACAAGAAATGTGTTTTGTGTACAAGTACTTTTTGTCCCCTTTTCTAATTTGCTTTCCCCTCTTTATTTCATGTTTTTATAACCTCTTCATTGTAATTTATTGACAAATAGCATAAAAATTAATTATTTTTCTACTCGGTCACTGCTTGAAAATTCACTTATATTAATGATTTTAAGCCCAGATGAAACAAATATAACTGTTATGAAAGGAAAAAATAACACTACACATATTTTTGCAACCAATCAAATAGTTTATGATTGTACATGATCATCGTAACTGAAAATGCACATGCAATCATTTTGCAGGTTTTTCCTGCTGCAAATCCTCCAGCATTTTTTTTTCATCTATCTTTATTGCTTCTAAGAAATGGGAGGATGAAAGTTGTTCAGTGAAATCCATCACTAACATAAAATTTGACTGACGGGGATTTTTGAGATTTGTGCTGGTTTAATAGAAATCAGATTCCTGCTCTAACATCAGAGAAATGCATTTGGTTGGAAGTAAGATATGGTTGCCAGTGGAGGATTCTTTTCTGTCTGCTTTTAGATAGGTCCCTGCTGCCCTTTTAAAAATGTAAACACGCAATTAATGCAAGCACATAGAGTAAAATATTCCTAACGTTATCTTCCAGGTGAGAGCTTTAGCACTGTAGTGCTGTGTTCTGTGTGAATATTAAGCTTTCCATAACGCTTCCGACTGTCTTCAGTATTTGCACTAATGGCTCAAATTTCCTCTCTTACATTGTATAATATTAGTTCCGTATCAGTCTATACCCTTCATTTTGCAAGTGGCTATATTGATCTAGGCCCTTTTTGTGTCAATATGCACACACTGTCACAGCTTAATGCACATGACAGCGCAGTTCAGCGGGAGTCACTACTCACCTCAGCCCTGGCAGGAACAGGATCAGGTTTGTACAGTGCTTTGTGGCTCTTGGCACACCTTTACCATTTACAGTAATTTCTTATTGGTAGCAGAAGGATTTCTAGGTAACACGGTAAAGCTATATGACACAAGTAACCTTGCCGTTGAACCTACCCAGAAACCAGTCTTGACTCTGTCTGTGTATTTTGTATGAACTATATGCAATCCTTCAGGGTTTCGTGCTTGCCAGTCACTCCAACATCAAAGCTCAGGACCAGGCAAGAACAAGACACTCTCTATCTGCTATTTTTTGAGACTATTATTATCTTTTATGGATGGTGGTTTGAAAAATCACGTTTGGAAAAAATCAAATATTGTCATTAAATGTGCTTTTATGGATTGGCTTCATGGTCTGCAGATAGCATTCTGGGCAGCTACTGCAAAAATCGGTTTTGGTTATTTGATTTTAAGAATGCTACCTGAAGAGCAGCTACTCTGTAGGTACCTCTGTTGGCTGATCAAATATGGGTTCTCGTGATAGGATATCCTCTCCCATCTCTTTCCCCAGAGAACAGAGACATGCTTAACTTTAATCATGAGCAGTCCCACAGAATTTAATATTAGTCCTAAAACTCAGAATTTAATATTAGTCCTAAAACTCACGTGCTCAGGATTCAAGTCACTGTATGCAGCTGAAATGGGAAGGCTCGTCTTAAGGATTGCTAATAGAGACGTGAAGGAGCAACAATTCATATAATCCTCTTTCTTTGGACCCATAAAAAAAGCAAACTAAAAAAAGCTTACAAACAAGGTAAACCAAGTAATGCTTACTCTAGGTGATCTTTAAAGGTCTAAGAGCACTACTAGCAGGAATCAGCTTCTTTTCCAATGGAAACTGCTGCAAGTGTTGCCATCGCAGCAGACTTTCTGCTAGCTGGCCTGGTTGATTGTGTAATCTCCTCTACAGATCCTCTCAATGCTGCTTTAGCAATCAGCTAGCTGCCGGCACTTACCGTGAAGGGCCATGTTAAATCACTTGTCTTCCCTGATGAGCCTGGCTTCCCACCACTCTGAAACTCAGTCTCCCCAACATCCTGCTTTCCTGCGTGGCAACCCAAAGTACTGCTGATGTGACAGTAGATGAACCAATATTTGCTCCTTTTGTTTAATGTTATTTCTGTTATCATACTCCTAAAAACACAGCCGTAGCCAAGAGGACCTCATGCTTGGATTCACGGGGCCTGATTGTCGCTTACACGAAGATGCCTCTGTGGCTCTGACAGCCTGAAAAGTGGGAATAAGTTACATTACCAGAGTGCTGTAAAAGGGGCAGTTCAGTGTTTACAAGCAGTCTTGCCCATAATGTGCATCTGATGCCATGTCTTAAAACAATATGGGAAAGCAGGAAAGAGAGCAGTGGGATTTGAAAATTTTGTAAGACCTGATCAGACAAAAAAAACCTTTGAAGGGAGAAGCAAGACTAGCAGGTGGCCGGTTATCACAGTAAAAGATGTCAACAAGCAAATATCAAAGTAGTAAACCTGAATAAACAGGGCTTTGAAATTGTGTGCTACAACCTGGTGATAGTAAAATTTACCCGGTGATTATTCATTTGGCATCTTTATCACATACTATGCCGCCAGCAAATGAGATATTCTGTAACATCAAATTGGTTTAACAGAAATCTCATTCATCTTGAAGAAAAACTCTTGTGGGCATCACATTCCTGAAGAGTGGTGCCACCGGCCACAGAGGATTCTTATAAACTGTTGGAACAGGCATCTGTGTAATGTATTAGTGGAGGATTTAAATATATCTCAGCAGGTTCTCTAGAGGAGATAGCGTTTCATTTCCTCTGCTGTTTGAATCTTCACAACTAGTGTGAGTGAAAATCCCTCATTAGATGTTCACGTGGGGCATCTTTAAAATCTTCCACTGCGTCATGCATTTCAGCAACAACCGCAGTACACAAGCACCTCTTTGCAATGCGCTGCATATTACCAACTTTAGCCACAGGTATGAAGTTACGTGGCTATCAGCTAGCTGGGAGCCCTGTTACAGAACCCAGCATCACATAAAGATATAAAAGTGGTGTCCGAGCTCCTCATTCTTCTACAAAGATGCAGTCCTGTTTACCGCAATCTTCACACCTGGCCTTGCTGTAGACTACTTTACAGTATACTGTCCTTTGTCATATTACAGGAACTGCAACAGAACTAGGAAACTGGAGCTCTTTGTCCAGAAACAGTCTTGCTCTCATTGCAGCATACAGGAAGGAGGCAGGAATGAATGTTGCCAGTAGCTCAGTTTATTCCACGATACATCTGAAATGCTCGCCTGCATCAATACCACTGAGTGAATTACTGTTGTGAAATCAGCTTGTGCCAATTCTTTCTGCATACCTGCTTAATTCCCTTGAAACCTCTGCAGCTCAGTTCTACCTATCTTACCACTGAGCATTTCTTTCACAGCAGACAGTCCCATTGATTTTGCTAGGACATCTCCTGGGATCAAACCCTCCCCGGTTTAAATAAGAACAGCAGACGCTGTCTCTAAACATCTGCTGGCTGCTGGAATGGCTCTCTGATTACAAGCAAGCAATGCCAATGAATGTAAAATTACTTATCAGACAAAAAAAAAGAAAATATTTGAGGAGAGTTACACTAGGGTTGGGGGAAGGATGGGAAGGCATTTTGGAGAGATCACAAAGACAACATTGTCAAAAATTGATTTGGCTTATTCAAAGCACTAAGATATGTGATTGTGAGAAATTGTAAGATTTCAATTCCCCTATTCAGCTTAGAGTTTCTTTAGATTCTAATTACCACAGCTTAGAAGAAAAGAAAGCAACTAGCAGAGAAAAAGTGACCTTTTATGGAATCTTGGCACTTAAATCCAGTAAGGTTTGAAAGTGTTATTATAAGAGTTTATTATATAAAATAATATTAGCAGCATTTTATATTAAGTAATTAGAACAAAATTCTCTTAACTATGTCAACGCATGTCTCCACTGAACTGCCTCTGACCTACAGGGCCACTTGTGATCTTGGAAAAATGTATGCTTTCAACTGGGGAGAAGAAACATTACATTCCTATTACAAAACTGCAACACGTCCTCGGACTTTGTGCTGAAGGTTTCAAAATGTGTGATTTAACCAGCCCTGTCACTTCATCAACGTGCTGGAGATATGGAGCCCCTCACAAAGGTCCACCACCAGCAGCTTACCTGGAGCAGCTCCGATGTAACCCAGCGGTGCTGCAGGCTGGGGCTACCTGTTTTGTGCTATAGCTGGTTCCTCGTGTCCCCACGGGCGGCTCGCTCTGTCTCCAGGGGAGTGGAGATGGCGGTGATGGATCACTCAGCTGGTTGCTTCCCGTACAACATAAGGAGGTCTTACAAAAAAGCAACATGGAAACCCAGTTGGTTCGGCCGGCGGCGAGGGAAATGCCTTTCCCGCAGAACCATCAACAAAAGGAGCAAGGGAAGGCACAGAGAAGCTGATTCCCCACTACAGACCTGGCCCAGTGTGGCTGATCTCCACTGAACTCATCCGCTCTGGTTCCCAAAGGGCTGTGCACTAACTGGGGCCGGTGCAAAACACAGCAAGGATGCCATCAGGAGCACAGCGTGCGCGAGCCAGTCCTCCTCTTTACCACCTGCCCGGGAGGGGGAGGAAAACGGGGACACTCAGAAGAACCGGCAGTATGAGTTCTCCACTGTACCTGAGAATGCTATCAGCGGTCTTGCAGATGGTTTCTCCTGCCTGTGTGTTCAAACAAGTACCCCTAAAAGGACAGGAATGAGAGAAGGAATCTAACCCACGGTATTGACCTTGCAGCCTGTTCATCAGCCCAGCGCTTCGTTGCCACATCAAGGTGGTTTTCACCCATAACGCACAGCCAGAGGAAATGCTCCTTCAGCGCGGCGAAGCCGCTCTGCCTGGCAGACGGCTCTCGGGATCCAAGCCCACGGTTGTCACACACCAAAGGGCTCCTCAGCCCTCACACGGCAAGACAGACATTTCAACGGGTATTGAAGTGCACTTTGCTCCCGCACATACAGAGGAACTAACTCGTCAACAAGGACTTGCAAAGACATGCTAACCTCTGGCCAGAAGGCAATTTTATTGCCATTTGAGATGAGACTTTTTACCCCATTGTGTGTTACATGGCTGGGTTACTGCCTCTCTTGCGGCATCTGCAAAGTTTGGTATCTTCTCCAATAAAGAAGGGCAGACGGTTCTGGAGACTTCACCTCTGAACCCCCCCCCCCAACACTTGAAACACGAGCCATATACCCAGATCAGCATAATGAAAATGGCCTTTCTCCTTGTATTGGGCATTTGAAATTCATATCCAGATTCTACAGCTTGAACTCATCTCGAGTTATAACGTGTAACATAATAGACTAACATGTACTGCTCTGTCTTTCCTTTGATAAAACAACAACAAAAAGTTAAAGAATGCCTGATTGAATCAGGCAAGAGCTTCCCAAGGGATAAAATTAAACAGCATTCTGCTAGTGCTGTGAAGGAAAATGCATCAGTTACCATTGCAATGATTTAATCATGCAACGCTGGAAAAAGGATCAGCAGCATGTATGCCACAGCAATATCAGCAGCAAACCCAAAGCTTAGAAATACAAGACTTTTGGTTAAATAAAGAGGAATTCGCCTTTCCCTTTCTGTATGATCTTGGAGATTTCTTTTTGACAAGAGAGAGTTTTGTCTTTTTTTTGTAATAGGACTTGATGAGGTGTAAGAAGTTAAAAGGAAAATCTCACTGTTTCCCTTC
Organism: Aquila chrysaetos chrysaetos; assembly: GCF_900496995.4. Classification (NCBI taxonomy): domain Eukaryota; kingdom Metazoa; phylum Chordata; class Aves; order Accipitriformes; family Accipitridae; genus Aquila; species Aquila chrysaetos. Next base: position 40,333,648 of record NC_044005.1, on the reverse strand, counting down.
CTTCAGCAAAGCCCTGCATTAACTGAGAAATCAGCCTGTTACTTCTCCTTCTCCTATCATTCGTTTGCAGAGGTTCATTACTTAATTCCCATTCATATCGCCTCTGTGGAGAATAACAGGCTGATGACATTTCAGTTAATCATAATCTTCCCCTTCTGTGACAACCTGCCAGCAGCCTTTTTGAAAATAAACTTGCAGAATGAAATTTTTAAAAAGAAGGATTTTTCTCACCCTCATGGAGAAGGGAAAACTGACAAGATGAATATGTGAGAATATTTCACAAATGAAAAAAAAATTCTTCTGGATTTATTACCATTTCCCTCTCAACATTTTACGTGCTATTTCATTGTCTGGCAAATTGTTATTGGCATAACTTTACATTTTTGCCTTTATCCCCTTTAGAGTATAGGGCCCCTATTGTCTCTGTAACATGCTTACTAGCAAGAAGGATACCTTAAGTTTCCATGGACTGACTTGATTATCAGGCAGCTGTAGAAGTGTAAATAAAATCATGCCTTTGTGGGTGTGTATGCATAGAGAAAACCTGTGTAGGGTAAGAAAGCAGGAAGCTTTAAGACTTCAACCCATTACTGCTAGCCATCTTATATGTCATGCAGGCTAATAAACATGGCCATTTTAACCCAGTTAATGTACCAGTAATGGAATGGGAAATGGAAGAATGAATTGGAAAGACCATGGGAAGGCTTGGAGGGTTTGCTGGCAGCAACGGGCTCAAAGAAGCCACTACCAGCAGTTGAACTTAGCTCATGACAGGTGTAAGTCTTCGGGGGAAGCCACTGAAACCCAAGGAAATACTATAAGCTGGAGGCAAAACCACAAGCAGGCATCACTGGCAAACAAAGAAAAAAGTCAAAGGCAGTCTCATCCACAGTGACAGCTTTTGTGAAAGTTCAATCAAAGCTGCACAAGTGTCAGCACCATTTGTTCACGGCAACAAAAGACAGGATGTTGAGCTACCTGGAAATAGCCTATCCTGTAAACATCTGCAATGTCATCAAGAAGAAGAAATTCAAGTTTCTATCAGCAACTGCATGCTGCCAGCTTAAAGTCAAGAAGAATATCCATGGATAGGCAAAGTGAGCAGCTCATTCATTAACACGGTTATTTAAACTATGAAGTCTGAGCAAAAAGTGCTTGGCTCCTTACTGAAGAGCATTTTGCAGTTGATCTTTATAGAGGTAAAAAAAACACCTTTGGAGGCAGTCTGATTTTTAAGGGAAGCTCTGCCCAAAGGGATGATAACATACTCAATGGTAATTCAAACTCATTATGTGTCTCTTGTAGATCTAGTCAATGCCCAACTCCAAAAGTTCCCGTGAGCCTATAAATAAAATTGAGACTGGCTACTGCAGCAGAAGTAGGTGGGAAGACAGGTGGGTTAACTGGGAGGGGGCATCACAGTACAGAAATGAGAGAGACCACGTCAATCCAGAAGCCACTGTGGAAGCTGTCCCTGCCTTTTTGCAGAAGTGCTCGGCAGGGCAGCACCTCCTGCCTTTGCAGGGCTAGTGGGCAACGCCAGAGTCCTGAACGAGCTTTCATGTCTGTATAGAATCAGACAGAGAGCAGCAGTGCCCTTGCCCAGAGAAGCAGCGGACCTTTGTCAGCAAAGCAGAGTCAGCTGTTTTATTTATGACAAGAAAAACCAATAAAGAGGACTGCACATATTCCAGCGGCCTTGGACCAATTAGGCTGAGAAAAAGTGAAGGAAAGAAGGTCAGCTGTTTGTTGCATGACTGGTAGAAAGACACCTATGCCAGCTTATCTCTGATGATGGTGCAGCGTCACACCACAGCTAAGGATTCTGGGGACTGAGATCCTGAGCTCTTTGCAGTAACTCCAGAGCCTCCAGGAGTGCAGACGCACTTATGGCAATATTAGGAAATCCAACAGAGTTGTGAGGAAATTCGTTCTATCCTTTCTCTAAGGGCCAATTTCCATACAAAGACACAACAGTGGTCTCCTCGTCCTGCAGCATGCACCCTAGTACCCAAAGGTCTTATAGTGCCAACTTCAGAAAAATTCAGTCTTCTACACTGCAGTGAAGGAATATCCGATTATTGCTAAACAGTTACCATCTGTAACTATGTGTTAACTCAGGGATGGCTGTTACACCATAGATTTTATACACCTCATTGCTGGGGGTCGACTGCACACATCAGTAGATAAGTAATTCCTTTGGACAGAATGCTTAGTACCTTTTCTGTATGACAAAAGCTTCTTAATTAGGTCTTTTGGAGAGATACAGCTGACCAAACCAAAAAGTGGGTTTTGGTGAGGGAAGGAACATACAAGAAAACAAGATTACATAGGTCCACACATAACCTGCTATAATATCTATTATTTCCCTCCAGGGTTTAGTTAATATAGGAGGATACCATCAGTTAGGGGAACTATTTATTTAGCCTGAACGGCAGGGCAAATACACATAGTGTCAGCTCCAGTGAGGTCACCGTACCGTCAAATGCATAAAAAGGTCAACATTAACGTGCGTTAATTGCAAGGGTAATCGGTTATTTCGGTATATCTGCTTCGCTACTCTTTTTTTTCCCTTAGAAGTAATAGAAAAGTCAAAGACAGATGCTTTACAAACACTTAGGCAGTATTAGCATTGAAATGTATTTCTTTCAGAGAACTTTCCTTCCAGCTCCTTCTGCAGTGGGCAGGAAACTCACACCCACCACACATCCCCAAGGTCTCTCTGACTTCTTCACACAATGTACAGTGTAATCACTCTGCACTTCTACTACAGAAGGTGGCCAACCGTGTGACTGGTAACCATAGCAGCTGCAATAACCCCCAAAAAATTCCAGTGCTGAATGTATGCACAAGTCTGTTGCTTTAGCATCACTTTATTTGCCATGAACAACATCAATGGGTATGCCTCAAAAAGTCCCAGTGTGATAGGAAAGAGATGCTGTTCATCGCCACATGGAAAACAGAATGTCTCATGCAGAAGAATGTTTTCTGTCAGTCTCTTGACTTTTGTAACGTCTAGAGATATTTTTCTGGAGCTATAATCTCAGGCATTCAAGCTAGGATTTCTATTTCTTGTATGGGAAAGATTGGTCCTGGAGATTTTCCATGCTGGAATTGCTGGTCTTTTTCCCGTCATGTGCTGAGTGTTGCCTGCCAGGGACCGAGAAGTAATGACAGGCAATAACATCTGATTCTTTCCCAGTAACAATGCCAAAACACAGTATCACGATACCACTAGCTGTCTCAATGCTATTAACTCTTTCAGACGGAATCAGTGAACTTTCCACAGGTGGTCCACACGGGTAGGGAATTTCTCCCTTTCCTCTCCCTAATGGTCACTTCTAGCTGATCTGAAGCTTGGGAGAATGTCATCCCTTGGAGAAGGCTGCAGCAGGATGGGGCTCTCCTCCTAGACCATCCCACCTTATGGGATCTACCTCCCCAACACAGCCCTCCCCAAGGACCTACAGACACTTGTTGGCCTGATACACGCAGCAGCTCTGGTCTGCCTGCTTCTCGCTCCGTTCCTGGAGTGAGGACGTCGTGGGTACAATGGCACACCATTGCTATAGAGCGGGGTGAAGGAGGAAGCGGAGTAAAGGCAAGAGCAAAATGAAGCCAAGTAGTGTCACTGCAGGCAGTGCAGTGAGGAGCTAAGGCTGTTGTTGTAGATATTTTGACAGAATATCCTCTTAGTTTTGGTAACAAATTTACTACTGCGGGCATTTAGAAGCCTGTTAGTATTGTGGTGCTGGTATACCATCCACTATCACAAGCATTCAGTTCCCGACAGTATGTCACACTTGGACATAATCCAAAGCCACTGACAGTCTAAGACCTGTGAGTTATAAAGCCAATCCCTGCATGCTTATTTATATTAGAAAGCTCACATTTCAACCCAAAGCCCGAAAGCAAGATATACCTCAACATGCAACAAATTACAGATGACTCATGAAATCTGAGTTCAAGTCTTTTGGACTCCAGCACGAAAAGCTACCACCAAAGCAGCTGCCTGGCTGAAGATTTCCTTTCTTCTATGTTTTTTTTTTAAGAAGCAGTACCCTTAAGAATATCAGGAGCCTCAGAAAATTCAGTTCTATTATTTTCAATATATTTTGTTTAAACAGAGGAAGCACAGCAAGTATGGATTACTTAACAAGTAATCTAAAATAAAATTCAATGCTACAAATATGGTCTTGGCAGAAATCTAGAGTGCTCAGATAACATCTTTACAGGACAGACTTGTTTTGCTTTCTTATGAAACAGTAGAGACACTTAAGGACATTTGGCCAAAACAGGGAACAGCTGATTCACACACCTCCAGAAATAAAAGCGTGAGTTGCTACAGTTTTGGTCAAGGTGCTGTAGCTATTAGTTGCAATAAATACTCATCTTTGCAGACTAGCATAGAAAAAGCTTTCCAGTTGCAACCTCTCCTTCGGTTTGCAGCCTCCTCCACCAACGCGAGCCATAACGTGCTCTCAGGAGAACACAAGGACTATAGCTGCCCTCTTCCTTCACGAGGGCAAAGGAAGGGCAGGCTCCCCACAAATCTCCTTACCTGTTAAGCAGGGCATCACAGGCAAAAGCGAACCAGGAACACCAGGCTGGAAGGGCTACTGGAAAAGCCCAATGCTCAGGTTTCACAGAGACCTCATTATTTAATCCCCTTCCTGGAGTGATCAGCTGAGGAGTGGTTACACCCGTTGCTCACACCGGGAGCTCCCTCAGAGCCTCACCTGAGCGACTCATTAATGAATTTCAAACCCTTCGAAAGATCTCTGTTTTAGGCAGAGCACTAGCCATGCCAGAGCCTACCTAGTTTGTTAAAGATTGGGGTGATGACAACCCACGCTGCTATGGATGAAAAATTTATTTTATTGTTACCATATATTTTTCATTATTTCTATAGCATAATAATTGAACTGTAAATACCAGCATTTTTTATGACTACAACTAACTATACACAAACAAAAGATCGCTTACCTTAACTTATTACATGTTTCCACGAGTATCTTGTGTAAGTGCTTCTATTCCCACAGAACAACAGCCTCTCAGTTGGTTTTTAATTTTGGGGAAACAATTAACTTAGCATACCATCTTTTCTAAGAAATTTAGCCAAACCCAAGTCCCTTATTAAAATTAGATTTCCAGTCAAGAGAATTATAATTATGTCTCTTCTACCCAGACATTTTCTATTAAGGCATGACTCCCTTTATTCTGCTGTCTTCCACACAGAGCAATAATTACTGGGACAAGAAAAAAAAATAGGTAGTTTTAAGTTTTACCTTTTATTGAAAAAGTTTATCACTATACTGATACCTCTTCAAGGCCAAACTTATCTTGTAAAATTGCAGACGTTTAAAATATTTGTCAGTATGAGTGGTGTTACTAAGCAGTTTGCATGTAGTTAGACAAAGTTGGTAACAGATGTGCTTACGTCAGCTCTGATAACATTCATAAATTCATTTAACAGAGACTTCATAATGTCTGCAAAATTATATTCAAAAGTAATTACTTCCCTTGCAGCATTCAGTCTGTCTCGCTGTTGAATATAATCTTCACATATTAGTATATTACACATTTGGAGAGGAATTGGTGAAGTAATTGCTAGTACAGTGAGGAGTGATCATCATTCATCTTACACTGCAGCCTTGCTTTAAAAGCCTGGCTTTTAAAAGGACTAGCCAAAAACGGTAACCTACATGTTAAAAAAAAGTGTGAGAGATTCAGATATTTTATAATTTGGTCGGTTATGAATAATGAGTAGGCTTTCTATTTGTAACACAGTATACACAGCTATGGGAAATGATGGCACCATGCCTTCCTTTAATTTGATGTTGCTGGGAAAGGCTGTGGAAGTTGGCTTAGCATCGATTTTTTAACACTCCAAAGATTCAATAGATACGATGCACTTTTTAGAAAAGCCACAGGAAATGCCTGACCCTTCATGCGCTTGTTGTCATTGCGAGAGGAAGCCTCAAGAGTACAAAGCAGAGAAGCACCGCATCTGGTAACGAGTTTGGAAGATCAGACCCTCCCTTAGTTGCTGTGATCATTGAGCTGCTCCTTTACCTGTGTATCTCTCCTTCACATGCGTGCTCTGTAATAAAATGTAGCAGGCTGTTAAGGATGAAGAGCAATGGAAGCAGTTCATGCTCTTTCATTTGTAATTGGGATAAGCCATTTATGACTGTAACTCACTTGGCAATGCGGTGACTCACGTGGATCATTCTGTTGAGTTTGACTCAACCACCAACCCTGAGTAAGAAAGCGGGCTCGAGCCCCTTTCTTCAGAGGAGATAGCAGAGTGCGGAAACAAAACTCGTATCCTCCGAGCACAGAGCAACCACCTGCCTGAACTCTGCCATGGTGCCTGTTCGGTACAGCTCCTCACCAGCAGGCTGTGGAGGTTTCCATGGCCTTGGCAGGATTGCAGAGGTCACCCATTCCTTTAAATAAAGCACCACCTGGGAACGGGGAGCGAGAGGAGGCTTTACAATGGCTGTAAAAGCATCGTAGCCTTTACAAAACATTTAATAAGGTTTCAGAGGTTTTTGGGTTTTGGTTTTTTTGTTTTTTTTTTTTAATTTATGAACCCTTAGGGAAAAAAAATTTAAAATTACTGGTTTAGCTCTGGCTCCAGTTTCCACACATGGAGGTTAGAAAACTGAATTCTGCTCAGCCTTCCTTTTGCTTGAAGGATCAGCCTTCAATTACATACTGCTAAAAAGTTAACCATTACTCTGTTTCTCTTTGTTCTTAATTATTAGATATTGATCGCATTCCTTTTATAGTCTATCCTCTTCAGTACTCTGAGTTGTATTTTCTTCCTTCTGTGGGTGTTTTCCCCCTCCCCGACCCCTTCTTCTTGCATTGCAAGAAGATTTGCACATTGTTAATATTATTTTTATCACATTTCTCCTTGTTCTCATTTTAAAAATAATTTTTGCTGCACAGAAACTATCTTACAAGCTGACCAGACTAAGCTCTAGCCCTTGTTCCCAGACCATCGTTCCCATTACCCTAAACCCATTCCCATCGCCCAGAGCAATGAGGAGGGTAGAGCTGTGGTGCTCAAGCAGAGGTTCCTAGAGACATTCTTCATCTCTCAGCCATGCGGGATGGTTTAGAGGCCCTGAGGGCAGCGCACACGGCCGCCTTCCTCGGGTCTGGTCCAGGAAGGAGCAGTACACAGGATCACCAGTCCCTGTTGCTGCACGCCAGCAGGATCAGCAGGAAGCTGAATGACCCTTCCCGAGCCAGGGAGAGGGTTCAGCTACCACCTCTCCAACAGCGGGATGTTTAATCACAGCCCCAGCTGGCCTTGCTGTGGGTGGGCTGCAGAGCACGGAAAATTTCAGGCATCTTCTCCCTAACCTCCCTGCTCACGTACAGAAAGGCAGGATGGAGCCCACAGAAGGACGCAACTCTGTTTTCACTCACTGTACAAGGACATAACGCACTGGCATGGGTTTCTCAGCAGCCAAATATTTGCCCGGTGGGCTGTCTCCAAAGCTCTTTCCAGCAGCCGGGCTAGACTGCTTCCTGCAGCCGCAGAGCTCCGCTCCTCCTCTCGCCCATCCCTCCTCTCACACAACATGCCAGAGAGTATTTAAACATCCACACAGAACCTCATGTTTGAGATTTCATCCAAAATACACCCTTCTACCACCCACTCAGAGGAAACTCATTTTATTTGTCTAACAAGAACAAAGGGCTGAGCGAGTTAACCCTGCCAAGCTTACAGCCGGGAATCCAGACTTTCACATCCCATTTATAACACCCAAACCCACCCATTCAGCTAATCCTTACACAACCATGATAAATCATCCTGTGTCAGAGGCATCACAGGACCCATTACTTTACTTTTACCAACTTTTAAAAAAAAAAAAGGAAAGAAGGAAAAACAGCCAGTGAAGGGAGGCAGAGACCCCTTTCCTTCTTTGCATTCTGGAAAGGTGTATTCCAGCAGGTGCAGGAGATGGATAAAGCAGGATGTGTCACATTAATAAACACATGCCCTCTCCATATTATTAATTACATATCCAAGGCATTCCAATTTAAGGAATAAAAAATAATAACGGGATGTTTTTGTGCTGTTCACTCAGGAAAAAAATCCTCACAAAGAGGTGTGAAAGAAAACGCCAGGCAAGCTAGAGTTTGTCGGACATACTTTGTGCACCGTAATGCTGTTGAAGTACTTTTCCTGCAGTCGGCAAACCAATATATCCCTGAGATTTAAAGCAGGGTGTCAGAAGCATTGCAGTGGAAGAACAACTGTGGAGAGCAGCACTGGGGGGGGGGCTGGCAGACCTGCCATCAGCACGCTGCCTGCTGCTCCACGGTACTAGTCGTCACTCAACTCCCTAAATCTCCACCTAGAAAGATCAAGTAAAGATACTGCCAGTTCATCTGTCTATTTAGACAATGTGCCTACAGGTATCCCCAAACTCTATTAATAATATCCTGAACTTTTAATAATCTGTGACACTCACACACACATCAGCTTATGTAGCTCAGCACTGAAAGTAGGGTTCTCTACAGTAATGGTTTCCAAATGCAAAGAGAAAAACATGTACTTCCAGACCAGATGATTTATTGCAGGTTAACAAAAAATGAAAGAATGGAGAGAGAAGTAAAATACAAATCTGGACCAGAATGAGCAGTGCCTCCATCTTGAATCAGCTCGCAGCCCCATTGCTCCGCAGGCAGGCAGGCAGGCTTTTCATTTCAAGGTTGCTACACAGAGAGCATACACCATTCCCACGCAAAGATGACTAAGACCCTGACTGTTCAATTTGCCAAGCCCCTCAAATAATCCTAAGTAAATACCCTGCTTTCCAGAACCGCCTCAAGGTCAAAAATTTCACAAAGCCTCCCTCGTTGGCCTACTGCTAACTGATTTCCTTCCAAGAGAAAGCTCGTAGCCACTCCAATAATTTTTTATCCAGCTGATCCTAAAACTTCAAAGGAGTTATTGATATTTATGTGTCCTTGGGACTAGTTCCCTGACTAGTACATTTTAGTTATGATTTTTCCATGTGTACAGTATTTTAAATGTTAATAATGCACAGAAATTGTTTACAGAAGCAAAGATGGGTGATAAGAAGAGAATTTGCAAACATGCTGCAATTGACAGTCTTTTCTGGCCTTTTTCTTTTGTTTGGATGAGTGGGTAGGTGACAAATATTGAGGAAAAAGAAAATAACTTGCAGGTTTATGTCAGCAGCTGAAGTCTATGCTGTTACAGCTACTCTGCTACCAGCACTCGCTGTGTTTGCCTATGCTGTGCCTGCACTTCTAACGGCACTCTAGGTATACCCTGTCTTTAATCACTTTGCTCTTTGCAGCAAATTGGTTTCAAATCCACATTTTTCAACTGTACACACAAAAAAATGAGACTCGTTCTCATTCCGGCATTGCTGATTGCTTCCAGCTCCCTGCCCATCTGCTTGGCTTCTGGCCCAAGTAGGTTAGAGCACAGCCTGTGCCTGCGGGTCCCTTCTTCGTCCCCTGGTGCACCACAGCTATAAGATGCTGCTGTAGTAACGAGCCCCTTTTTGTCACCAGGCAGGTTTGCAAGCGTGTAGGGTCATAGGGGACTCCAGGCTCAAAGCTGGGAAGCAGATCCTCATGAAGAAAGCTTTCCAGCTTCACATTCCCACCACAGGATGGATGCTAGCACGGGAGCCTGAATTTAAATCTGACCTAAACTTTCCTGGTGTTTAGGGTTGCTTACAGACGGGATTTTGGCATAGTCCATTAGGGAGACAGGATGCACTTCCGTACGAAGAGGAAAACATCCTGAGAGCCTCATCAGCAGGAGCACAAGGTTGTCTTAAAATTTCTGGTAAATTCATTTTGGTGCTGGAAGAAATACACAAACTCATCTCTCCTGAAGGAATGTATCTGTTAAGATTGCACATCTAGTTCTTACGCTCTCTCCCATGGGAGGAAATGCGGTGTTTCTTTTTTCCCCTCATCCTGAGGATATCTTCATTATGTTCTCCTAAGAGCTCGGCATTACATGACGGCGTTGCTAATGAATGCCTCTAGGCTTCAAAGGGCAGAGTCTCAAGAGTTCTATGATTAAATATAATAATTTGCAGTTCTGCGGTACCTTCCATCTGAAGATCATGGCTGTTTGTACAGATTCCTGTGAATTAAGCTCAGTCTCTCACAAGTGAGCTATTTCTGATAAATACCGAATACCCCGGTAACAAGGACACTTTCCTAAGAGGTCAGAGACAGAGTTTTGAGCACTTCTGACTGGGGTGAGAATTGACCCCAGGAGCCCAGTGTTCTGGGAAGGTCGTCTCCGCAGCCGTGTGCGCTGATAGGGGAAAGGAGATATCCCACCTGGCCTTCTGGAAAAGAAAAGGGTGACCTCTTCTCAGCTCGTTAAGAGAAGGCCATACATAATGGATCCCAAGCAGATGAACATGCCTCCTGGAAGACTCCCAAGGAGATGGATTTAAGGCTCATGTATCCTCAGCGTTTCCCGGCTGGTTCATTAAAGGCTGAACATAGGAAGCTCCATCTTACGGTTTGTTCCAGTCCCATTAGAAAGGAAATTTAACTCTGTCCTTGCACTGTATGTAGAATGCTGATGCCTAGCACAGGGCTCTAGATTTTATGCAGCCCACTTGATATTATCCTCCATGATTAAATAATTCAAGAAAAGTTACAGAATGACCTGACAAGGCATGTTTCTTCTCTTTCTTTTGTATATGCTGTTCCAGTCACCACCTCCAGCAAATGTGATTACTGGCAATATATTTCCAGATGAGAGTGAACACGCTTTTATTCTATTTAATGTGACCAGTAGAAGCTGATAGGTTAAAAAAAAAAGTGATCTCTGATTATTCTTTGTTTCAGGAGTCAAAACTGAGAATAGGTTTAGAACTCAAATTCTAGAAGTAGTAGTATGAAATGTAACTGTACCATTAGACCAAAAATTTCACTCCCAAATGTCTTAATTGAAGGTTTAAAGCCCCCTATATCAAGTAGACTTCTCATGCAAGTTTTTGTTAGCAAGATGTTTTTAGTAGCAGTGAGGTCACGTATCAAGTGGGTGCATTTTCAAGTTGCCAAGCTGAAATCCCTGGTTGTTCAGAGTTTTAACTGTTCTAGTTTTAGCCGTTTTGAACAGGAAATCCCACTGATCTTCAGGTTGTGGAAAAGTCCAGAGAAGCAGAATCACAGTAATCAGTGGGTTAACTTTAATTAACAGTGTGTTGTTAAGTAATACAATGAATCAATAAAATAGACATCAGTCTTGAAGGCTTTTTCTGCATTCCTTCTAGCACCGTTTGATATATGCTAGAAGCAAAATAACAAAATTTCTTTCAGCAAGATGGGAAGAGAAACACATGGTCGAGGCAGGGCAGCTGATGAAATCCTGCCGGAGGGGGAGGTTTGAGACACGTCCGCATCCAGGCAGCTGGAGGGAAATGCATTCACCCAGCCAATGAGAAAGACTATCCAAAGGTCAGGGGGTAGCTAAGCAACAGAAAGGAAAAAACCTCCATCACCTCCAGCTGGAAATAAAGCAAAAAAAATACATTTCTGCAATTTAATGGCAGTATTGTCCAGTAGGTAGGCAGAAAAGCTACGGGAGCAGGTGGCGTCTAGCTTTACTCTGTTGGCAGAGTTGTTACGTGACATTAGGCAAATGAACTATTTTGCGCCTCAGTTTCCCCACCTAAAAATGGATATGCTATGCCTCAATATATATAATACACCTTACCACCATAGCAGGGCTGGGAGGTCTCCATTTCTACACTGCTTTAAGACCCTCTTGTAAAAGAAGTTGCAGAATTCGAGACTAATATAGTTATTTTCTGTTTATTTCTAATAGGTAGACACACAGTAGGAACCATTTTGACATGTGTTAGTGTAGGTGGGAATGACTCATTTGGCTGCACTGGAAGCTAGCTGCTGTAGACTGGCTGCTGCTACAGTCCTAAATAAATCCCATAAAACAGTTCTTGAAAAATAAAGTGAATCGTGCCGCTGTGTTACTAATTAACTTATTTAACGTGTGTACATATGAGCATGTCTGAATTTATACACGTGAACATACATACACTCCCTATATTGTATCCATTTTTTAAATCACTTGTGTAACGAACAACTAATGCCAAAGAATTTCCCCGCTGTACTTACCGATACCATAAGATGACCTAGAAAATACCACACAGAAGTTTCCTGAACATTGCCTACATGCTTTTTAAGAGACCTGTTATATCCAGAAAGGGTTTTACCAACAAATGCATTGTAACAGCGTGGACAAAAATGTGACAAAACTAAGGCTCAGACTAAGACCAGAAAAGCTAAGGAATGAAAATTAGAGTTTAATTCCCAATTCCGCCAGGGATTCTCTGGGTTCCCAAGGGAGACAGGAGAGCTACAATCCACTGCTGGGCCAGGTCCCAGCTGGGATGATCTCCTGTGAATGGCTGTACCCAACAAAAAGCTCCTGCCGGCTGCTCCTCAGGGCATCTCCACTGCCTTACCTCTGCACAGTGTCCGCAGGTGCACCATGCTATCAGGTACTTAGCAGCTTAATTTGTATCTTTAGATCTGAGTCTTTCTCTTTAGGGTAGAGGTGCATCTTTACCTTCAGGGTAGAGGCTGCAAAGCGTCTTCCCGGGGAGGCAAAGAAGGCTAAGGTACTAAGCCGTAGTCACCATTCCTTTCCATTGCAAGAGGGACGTGCGTCACGACTTCAAAAAAAGTGGACGTAAGCTACTCGCAACGTTTCCTTCTGGCCTTGACAGCTCTCAGCTAGCACGGCGCCACAGGAGCACAGCCAGCCCCTCCAGCCAGCGAGCAAACAGAAGAGCGCACGTTGGCCCGCTCGGTTTCTGTTCGCACCCCAGGCACGCGTCTTCTCTTGCCCGCTCCCACACGCCAGTACGCAGATGGACGTTAAAGCAACTGCTAAGAGGCAGCTAGTCAGAGATCCACTGATTTATGTCACGCTTAATGTTGGCAGAAGGAAACTTGGAGGTGGAGGCAAGAACGTTTCAGTGGCAGCATTTCAATGCCAGATTTAAAAATCAGGGCCTAATGCTTCTGTAAATTAAAATGACCTAATTAGTCAATGGGCTAGGAGAGTTTTCTGGCTGGGAAAGGACTGTAAATGCAAAGCCCTGCTCTGAGGCCAGAGTTAGGCCGCTGATAGCGTTCATAAATCTCCCCTCACAGAGTGTCAGTGTGGTAAAATACTGAGGAGTGCCTGCAGATAAAGCTGCTAAACCCCGCTCCAAGCTACCTCCTGCCACAGATCCCAGGGGAGATCACTAGACAGACCTTCTGCTGTTGTCCTTGCCAGGAAAGAAAATTAATACTGCTAACTGTAAGTCTACGGTTATCTTATCTGTTTCACACTCACCCACTTCCATAGTCCTTCAAGCCTCCCATCGGAGTTTCACCTGCCTTGGGAAGGATCTCAGAGAAGCTCCTGAGCTACAGAGCTGGGTTTATGTTCGTATTTTGAACTTACCATGAATATTTTTGCAGTTTCGGACCCCATAGTTTCCAGAGGTCACTTATTCAGCATGCCTAGAAGCACAGGGCACGGAGTAGCATTCTCAGAGGCACCCAAGTTCCAGCTAAGCCAGTGGAAAGCACTCATTTCTTTAAGTCTTTCTTACAACAAATCTTGCTGTAAGTTTTTGAATCCCAAACATCCTGGGAGGAGAGGAACGGATGCACAAAACGGGTGTCTGAGACCCACCCTAAAGGCAAGGATGTAATAGCAAAAACCAAAGTCAACCATAGAGTTTGAGCGCTCCATGAACTGAAGAACTGCCCCACAGAAAGCCTGTGACTGACTGCTCTGCATAACTGCATTCCCAAATATTTTCTGTAGCCAATAGGTCACTCCCATTTTGGCATGCGAAGTAATCTGACCCAGCCTGATTTGTGTGAATGGGGGGCAGCTGGGCATGCGAGTGTGTGACTTGCTAAAATAAGACATAAGCCCTTGAAAACAGCTTAATATAATCTTTTAGGGGGTCGGTCAAGCCTTCTAACAAGAGACTCTTATTTTCCCTTGCATCTGGCCGGGACTGTGATACTACTAATGACAAAAAAAAGATCCCTTCCTTCATTGATTTGTCCTTGTGGTAAGCATCCAGACAGATGACATTTCAGGCAGTAGCACTGTTTCCCTAGCCTACATTTGCTTTTTCTTCTGCAGGAAGATACATGAGGAGGATCAGGGAGGAGAAAGTGCTTTTCACTCCAATGATCTGGGAGGGATAAAGAGAGAAACAATTCAGAAACAAAACTATCCCCAGCTGGAAATCAGAGGTTTGTCCTGAGAAAAGGCAATTTGAAGAGAAATTGCTAAACTTCTGCTGAAAATAATGAAAAACACCTGCAATGTAGCTCCCTAAGGAGGCTAATTAAGTGAGAAAGATTGGTGCTTATTGGAACTTACAGACTCTCAGCAAAATTTAAAGTATTATCTCTCACATGACTTATTTGCTTGCTATTTTAGGGAAACATATTTTTCCTTTGTTATACTGATCAGATGACAAGATTGATTGACTTCCTATGTTACTCTGAGTGACTCACATATATCTATACCCCCCAAAATAGGCATGCACTAAATTATTTACACCTTCTGCACATCAGTGCCCAAAAAACCCATTCCTGTGTTCAGCTGTGTGTCCAACCTGCTATAGGAGTAGGATTGTGCATTCACAGATGGCCTCTTTCCTTGTACAAATAAGAAATATGCAGTCATTATAACCCCTTTTTTAAAAAAAAATTAGGCCCCATACTTCAACCTTCCCCTTGTCTAAATTGCTGGAATTTACCTGTCTCACAGGCCGTTCGAATAATTTCAAGCATATGCAGGGTGCTTTGCAAATACAGAAAATTACAGTCCTGACCCCAGGGGGTGTAGTATAGAAAGAATTAAAACACCTAACGGAGAACAGAAAAAGGACAAATGTGCAAGCAAGCAGAGTAATCGCACTGCTAATGCGTACCTAACTGGCTTGTTGTGTAATGTTTGCAACATTTATTTGGCAATGCTTTTTTTTCAGTTCACTGTACTCCTGTATTAGCTGACGCTTTCCTTGCCCCTGTAATCCATGGCAATGCCTCTAGAACATATGGTACATGATGAATGAGATGAGGGACTGGCTGGTGTCGTGGTTAGAGGTACATGAACATCAAGCTGCATGAACAGATACTGTCCCGATCTGTGACACAGATTTTGTATGTGGCATTACTTAAGTCATTCAAACTTTCCAGAGATGGTCAGTAGTTCTGTGTTCATTATTTTCCAGGTGCCTGACTTGAGGCTTTGAAATTGCAGGAGGTACTGAGGAACTAAAGGCAAAGCAAGCTGGAGTCAGAGCATGCAAAGTGCTGTGAATCACCGAGTGGTGTGAAGCATGAAGCCCCACTCTAATATGGACACTTGAAATCACGGACTTCTCTTCAGCTTCTGCTCTCCGTTCCTCAGCTCTGCATTCATGAAATACAGTTCCGCATTCATGAAACACAGGTAGTGAGTGCCCTGCCGTCTCCGAGGGGAAGAGAGAAAATAGATGAGTTAGTATTTGTGAGGCACACAGTTACTATAGCAATAAGCGGCACAGAAAAACTCATGAGGAAAGTAATTGCCTTCAGCGCGGATAGTATGCAGTCAATAAGGCACGGAGACACGCTCTGAACAACGAAGGGAAAAAATACCGAGCAGCTGCTCATTAAGTGAGCACCATCCATCTTGTGCACTGGGTGAGGCAAGGGTCCCGTGGAGTGCTATGTGATCATAAAATTAACAGTGGTCTTTCAACACACACATACAGGCAATCTTAACCCTGGCATTTCCAACTTCCGAAGGCCTGGCTTTGAAATCTTTTTGGTGAGGACAGAGAGGGTGCGGTATACAGTTATCCAGATTATAAAAGTAGAAATTCCATGTTGTAGCATCAAGCTAATACACATCATCTGGCATACTTTGGTCCACTACACAGACCTCTGTTACTTGGACCAAGGAAATAACTGACTGCATTAACAATCCCTCACCCTTGCGATGTGGAGCAATGGGACGGTACAGAAATCTTGGCTTTCTTGGGGGAAGGTGATTACTTACAGAAAAAGATTCTGCACCCAGGTTTTTTTCCCCTCTGTCCCTTCTTTCCAAACTGTCTGTGCTCTTCCTCCTCTCCATCTCCTCGCCCAGATTGCCCTCTGACTTTATGTGTGTTCCTGTTGTAAGCTTCACCCCCATGTTCTGGCTAACGCCCAGTTTGCCATCTAGGCCATCTTGTACAATTTTGTTAGTCATCCCAGCCGGTTTTGTAGTTGCTTCTCCTAAACAATGTGAACTCTGCCTCTGAATCTTGGCTTCTTGTAAGCTCTGTCTTCCTAGCTCCTAATACTGACTATCTTTGCCAAGTCGGCTTCAGATTCCTCTTCCCCATCTCCTCCTCTGATTCAGTTTTCATGACCACCCATTAGTTTCTATTTTCAGAAAATGGATATTCTCCTAAGAAGCCAATTGTAGCAATTCTGGCTAACAAAAATACTCCGTATTGCGAGATGGATTGAAAGTCACATGTACTGGCAGCACTGCAAACTTTGACAAACATATTTTTACATGCTAAAAATACACAAATAAGTCCTGAGATCAACTCCTGTCACAGGGTGTTGTTGCAAGTGCTGCATTAAGGCAGTTTTCTGTGATTTTTGGTAGGATGCTTTGCATATCCTGAGTGTGAGGAAAATCACTGCAGGCACTGAAGTAATTAGCTCTATGTGGCTTTCCTTAAACACTTACAGTTTCAAGGAAGAACGGAGCACTTTACTAAAAACTGCAAACTACATAGCTACATTTGTTTTTATGTTTCCTGACAAAGTGTTTCCTAACATTCCCTGACTTGGTTCCTGAGAGCAGGCTGGTAGTGAGGTGAAAGGGGGAAAAGTGTCCTTGTGACCCAAGCCTGGCTTCCACCTTCAGGATGAAGACCTAAGAAGGTGAGGGCAGCCAGACTGGGTGCCAGCAAAAGCCAGGCTCTCACGGCCAGTAAGGGACGCTTAGCAAAGGGTAAGCACAAGGTTATTCTGTCCCCAGGATACTCTCTAGCAAGCTGCAGCTTAAGGATTTCTTGAGCTTTGCTGTACCTGCATCCACTGAACCACCCTTGACAGACTTTTCTACCACAAATATAGCCAAGAAGTTGTCTTTTGTTTGGTTTGGGTTTTTGGGGGTTGGGGTTTTAGTTTTTTCCTTTTGTTTTTCTTTTATTTTTTTTTTTTAATATGCGTATTCTTCTAGCATCCAGGGCAAAGCAGAACTCACAGCCACAAACTAATGTGCTATGGGAGAAAGTGCTGCCCTCTGCGCTTTTTGAATGCGCGGAGCAGCTGGGCTTGATGCATCAGTGTGCATGTTAAGTGAGTACAAAATTGTAAACACTTGAGAGGATCAGAGGAAGAGGGATGCAGGGACCATGAACTCACCCACTCTCCTGTATTGTCACTGACGTTCTGCTACCAACAGATAGGCAACAAGTCCTGGGTCTCATAGCCCCAGGCCTATCACCATGTTGCTGGGAATTACTAATTTTCAGGGTGTTGTTTCTAGTCTGTGGCTCTTAGCTTTGTGCAGTCTCCAGGTCTCCCCCCGTCCTGATTCCTCAGTGTTCTTATATTGATCTTTCTTTCCCAGTCCCAGAAGCGTTATGGTTACTGGCTGGACACTGACCTGAAGAACGATAAGGATGCCCACCATAATGACCGAGTAGTTCATTACAGCAAAATAACAGAGAAAAAGGGGTGCTTGTGAGTACAGAAACAACCTTCTGTGAATGCTTCCAGCTTTATTTACATCCAGCACATCCAATCTGATGCCCTAGTCAGGGTGTTGGAGGAGCAACCTCCAGAGTTTCATGTAACCGTTCCAGCTGCCAAATTCATTTTTCCAGTTTACAGCTAACAATCAATCATACACTACTCAGTTGTTAACTTTTGTTTAGATCATTTGGATAATTAAAGTACCACGAATTCCATGGTGTCAGCAGGTCTCAAACAGACCTCCTGCTGGCTCTGCAATCTCTTTCAGAGATCAGAAAATAAAACAATGAATAATACTAGAAGAAGGAGTCCAAGTAAATCGTATTTTATGTTTCATGTTTTCCTAATGACAAGGTCATATAGTCAGCAGTATGATCAATGCAAATCCAATATGCCTTTGGAAAAAGACCAATGTCTGCCTGTGGAAAGGGCAATCAAGGGAACTGTTTCGTAATAATGCACTTTATGGGTAGATAGCAGAGATCCCAAAGCTCTTTACCAAAAGGAGCAAAAGACCAGTGACTCAAGTTGCCAAGTTAAAAAACCAAGTCCATATCAAGTCCCTGAATATGTGTACATGGGTGTGATGTCCTATCCTTTGAGCGCACATCTCTCTCTCATGCATACTACATTTGTGTCAGCATCATTTTGCTATGGCTCAGAAAGCCTATCTTCAGCAAATATCTAGAGCTAACAACTGTTCTGCATTTAGTTGACATGCACATGGCCATGGTAAGCCTGGCCAATCACTGCTATCTCTGATAAGACGCAGGCAAAAAAAAAAATAAATCCACAGATGTTAAATTGTGTCAGCTTGCCTAACCATTTGAAGTAATTAATTCTGTAGACTATTTTTGACTAAGTCTACAAAAACTACATCATTCCTTCCTGTTGCTTGTTCTTTGCTTATTGTGTATATTGCATCTTCCAAAATCATAGACAACGCACAAATGCTGCAGCACGCGACACTCTCAGCATGCAAACTCCCTGCTTTTCTTAGTCCCCTCTGTGGCTTTTTGTGATTATGAGAATGAGTAAGATGCTTCTTTTTGTCGTCAGGAGTCTGTCCATGTGAAGAAGATTTTGAAAGCAGATAGGATTCCCTTTTTCAAAATGTAGATAAAGTGAAAACAATTGATGACAAAGGTAAAGCTGGGGAAGGATAAAGCAAGGCTGTAGTGAAAAATAACAAGCTAGAGAAAGATGGACTGCAAAGTCCAGCAGAGCTCTGGGAAGCTTCCGGAAGCAACTTAGGAGTCTCTGATCATTTATAAGACTGAGCAAAGGGATATTGGTGGAATAGGTTGGGGTTTTTTTGACTCTTGGATTGGCATTAATGAGAATACACCAGCTCAGTACTTGGCTCCTTTTGTCTGTCCTTGTGGCACACAGGACCCACAGAGAACAGGAGGAAGGAGGAGCACTGCCCTCACACTCCAGCGGGACTCAAGTGACCTTGAGCTCTGGTGACCTTAAAATAGGGATTCAATATAAAGCCATGGTAGAGTTTGCAAGTAAATGAAACTCCCCACGTCGACAATATTTGTAGCCACATCTGCACGTTCCTGGCTCTACCGCTGTCCGCAGGCCACTAGAGCGCAATTATACGTTGGCACGCTACAGCAATCGATACGCTCACTCTCTAAGGACAGGCCCAGCCGTCCAATATTTTTACAACCTTGTTGGCCTCAGGGCCAACCAACTGCGTCCCTGTGCAACGCAGGCTCCCAGGGGCTCCAGGGGAAGCTGATCCCAGCTCTCGGCCTCAGCCACAGCAGTTACCTCTGCTCTCGGTACAGGGAGCCAGCAGCAAGCAGCTGGGAGAGCATCCCTCGCCAGATCTCCAACCATCCAGGGCTGTTGGGGAGGGCTTAGCTTCTCCTGTTTGCTTAGTCATCTGCAAAATCAGGCATTGAGACGCCTGGACCGTTTTCACGTCACTGTTGCTCAGTTGTGGGAAGGTTGCTCACCAGTTGTTCATCTCCTCCCGGGACCCCAGTGCTAGAGGTTGTCACAAAAAAAGGATTATGTGCTGTTTGCAGTGCCTCACTAGCGCTCCCACAAGACACTATGCTCTGCTCTTTGTAGTCACCAAGTGATGAAGTAGTTATGGGCATCTACAAGCAACAGGTAAGGCTGTTACAGATCTTGGGAAGGAAGCTGAGAATCAGAGAGAAAACAACCACTAGTGTTTTGTTTTGCATTGTCATTTTAAGGTGAGCTCTCGTGTCATGTGGTTTTAGTTGGGTTGAACATAAAATCTGCATTCTTTGCCTTCAGAGTTGTGGGGATAGACTAGGTAACGTGAACTCTAAAAGCTCATATGCAGAAATTAAATGCAGATAATTCCCTTCCCTTTTCAAAGTCTCTCCTTTTTTTTTTTTTTTTTTTTTTTTTGTCTTCTTTTTTTTAAATCTTTGGATTTGCCACCACTGAAACTTATGTTCACTGGACTTTTCCCCTAAATGCCGGAAGGCTGAACTAACCACCCAGTGAGCTGGAAATGGATGCAAAGGCCATAACTAATGCCAGAAAGGTAAATCACTGTGACAGTAAGAGTTTGTGGTCAAGATGCAGTGCTTAACTTGAATAGGAAAAGAGAGGATGCAAAAAGGCTCTTCCTTTGATTAAGTGCTGGGTTAAAAAGCTTGGAACTAATGAAGAGTTGATTTTAAATATGAAAAACTGGGGTTTGAGTTAAATTTCTGCTTGATTCTCTTCACTGTTTTTTCTGGAAAGCTAATTTCCGGTCTTTAGCTCCAACATTACTGGTTGGTTTTTCCTGCATTATATGCTCTTTCATATAATTGCTTTTTCATATGGCTGTCTTCAAGCTTCAAAGCTGCTAACCATGGTTCTCCCATCCCCATGCACAGTGCAAGGCTCATATGCATCTCATAAAGTGACATTGCAAGCTTGCATCGTTCACTTTGGGCAATTATAGAAAGAATGAGATGGACCGGATTGGTTTAAAGTATATTTACACATGTTTATAAATGTCGAAGGGAAATGTGAGAATGCCTTTGACCACCCAACCATCAAGAGGCAGAAAAGCACCAAGAGACAGGTCTGCGTACGGAAACACAGTATAGTGTCATTGAACACAAAGGTTAAATAGCCAGTGCTGATCCTTCCTGGCCAATAGAAAAACCAAGAGCTCAACAAAAGATACCCTTGCTCTAATAACTGTATCCAGTCCTTTATTAGCAATGGGGACCTATCAGGAAAGTGAAATAGGAGCAGCTTTGAGGCACAAGTAACTCTGCAGGATTAAAAAACCCAAGCGATTCCTATTTTCCTTGTGTAGCATGAAGGCCACCCTCCAAAGCCAGAGGCGTTTCAAGATGTTAGTGCACATTCTCACCGTGAGTGACTAATATATGGAGTATCATGTTCACCAGACTCTAGCAGATTGCCATGCAGAGTCCAATCCAGTAGGAACTGCATCCATGTATCCATCATGTGGAGAAAGGCCATTTGAACACTTGCAAATTCCATACCTGCAGTTAACAAGACAGAGGTGTTATACACACCTGGGATGTAAAACATGGACTGTAAGAACTCATCTGTATATATGTAAGGCGGTTGCAAAGTGAAGAGTGCTCAGATTAGCCCCATAGCTAGACAAAAACCAGAACATGCATGTTTACATGCACCACACCCAGGCATTGGCGCGCAAACCCAGAAATGGAAGCCTGGGGCTTGCAGCATTTGCTAGTATCCTTGGAGTGGCAGATTTTTCATTTTCTCTGGGGGACATTAGCGAGGACAAGAATTTTTGAAGTTCCCACCACCATAAACTATTAAATATTTATTTGGTTGGAGCTGTCAGCATCAGGAAAGAACAATTCAGTCAGGGTGTTTGGCACATAATGCACGAAGCAGCTGATAACCTTGAAACTGTGGCCCCAGAGGCAGCCATGCCTTGAGAATTAAAGTGTTCCCACAGGATGGAGGTTGAGCAGAGGGAGGAGGGTTGGCAGCATTACTGGGAAGGAGTAGGGTAAAAAGGCTCAGGCAGGGCAAAGCAAGGCTTTGCAGGGAATAACTGCAGAAGGCAAGGATTCTGACCCTTCCCACGGCTGCGTCCTCTGCAAGGGGGTTTTGTACGTGGGTGCAAAATGCTAACGCCCTTCCAGCCTTACGGATCGTGGGCCTCTGAGGCAAGAGGCTTGCCTTACCGTAACTTGCTCCCACTCTGTCCATGTAAGTAGCACGGAGGAGCGAGGAGCAGGCACCGTGCTGGCCTTCAGGTGCCTTCACAGGCTGCCTGAGCCAGCCCTGCTCGTCACCGCCGGAGCAGCAAACGCTCAGCACCCTCGGAAAGAGCTCAGCCAGACATCCTCCTCTGCACGACTTACTTCAAAAGCACAAACGGCGCCTCGCGCTCTCGGCCGGCCGTGCCCGCTCAGCCGGAGCTGGGGAGTCCTTGGGAGCTCATCGCCGCTCGAGGGCAGAGGAGAGGGAAGGGGGGGTCTGCATTTAGGAGAGACCAGACAAAACTGAGTTCACGCAGATTCAGCTGTGCAGCTGCTGAAGTTGCAGGAAGTTCAGTTAGCAACACGGTTGAAATTCAATGCTGAATTGGCACTGTGCGCGCCTCCGACCTGGGTTTTTCTTGTAGCAGTTGGCCACGTTTCTGTCCGATCAAGCCTTCCCTCCGTGTGCCCGCGTGGAACAGATCAGCTTCTCCTCCCGTGGGTTTCGCAGGAAGCCTGGTGCAGAGAGCTCTTTGCTGGGCACACAGAACCTCAAGTTACTGCTACTAGGCCAAAGCATCCTTTTTTTTTGGTGGAAAAATCCATCAGAGAGGGCCAGGAAAACTGTGTGGTTTCTGCAATAGCTTTCTGTCTCGCAATTTTGAGCCATTCTCCCTCTCCCGAGGCTCACAAGCCAGGTTTTCAGCAGAGCGGGATTGCCACGAGTTCTGCTTCTGGCTGCTGCCTTTTTGGAGGATCATTTTAAGAGGAAAAACAAGGTGGTATTAATTTGAAGCAGATTCCCAGCTGGTGTCCACAAACAGGAGCCCATAGTTAGGTCCCCAATCACCACAGCTTCTTTCTTTCTCTGGATCCCTTATGCTGCGCAGAGAGGCAAGAAAAAGGAAGGAGCGCTGCAGGAAAGTGGCTGAAGTCCAGGTCTCAGAGACTTAAAAATTCCTCATTTCAAATTGCGCCTAGCAATTTTGCATCAGTTCAGAGGTTGTGCCTTTCCTGGTGAGAGTTGTTTTTCCACAATGCTGAAAAAAAAGGCATGACTTTATGAAAGAGCTTCAGGCACGTTTTCAAGTTTGGAGTTTTTTGGGGGGGTTTTGTTTGGTTTTTTTTTCCCCCCCTCCTTTACCCCATTTGAGAAACAGCAACCACCAGAATAAATGGCTAATTCAGTCTTCAGGAGCATCCATATATCGCCTGAATAGATTTTTCAGGGAATTTTGTGCTGTTTTGATAGGCAAAAAGATGCAGTTTTGTGCTATTAGTCCTGATGTATATATAGCAATACAGACACCTGCCATACATCACGAAGATGCTTCTGCCTCATCAGGAAGAGGACTGAGATCAAGGCCAAAGGTGCCATTTTGCTGCTATATAATAGCCTGGTGCACCCACAGCAGCCGGGTGCAGCTCAGGTCTCCACATCTCAGGAAGGATGTAGCAGGGTTAGAGAAGGGCAACTAGAACGGCTGGGAGGATGGAGAAGCTGCCTTACGAAGAGAGACTAAAAAGGCTAGTACTCCCCTCTTTGGAGAGAAGACTGAGGCTGAATATGATCAAGGTCTGTAAAACCACAGAGACAGTAGGTAAAACAGGAATATGGAGACGTTCACAAAACCCCACAATACAAGAAGCTGAGGCTGAGAGTACTTGATGAATCTAGTAGGAGATCCATTTAAAACAGATTTGTAAAAGTCCACCTTTGCACAGAGGGTGGTGAACTTCTGGACCTTCTTGCCACAGGAGGGTGTGGAGCCAGAGAGCGTCAGCAGGTTCAAAGAGGTATGAGACAAATTCACGGACAACAGGTTCGCACACAGATACCAAAAGGTATACGCAGGTATATGCCCTCTAGCACCCCAAATATAATAGCTGTGATTGCTGGGAAAGTTCAAAGGGGAGTGAACTACCAAAAGTGGTCAGGTTCACACGCTCTCCCTGAACAGGATCTCCTGCCATCGCCAGAGACCGGGCAGTGTCCTAGGTGAATTGCTGATCTGACCCAGTGGGGCATTTCTCATACCTTGTGTTTCCCTCGGGAAAAAAAAAAAAAAACTAAAAAAAAAAAACCCAAACCATATATATACACTGTGTACCACAGAATCTCCATACTACCCAGCCAGTGGTCTGCCCATTGAGATTGTCACCAGAAAGGACAAAAGTAAGGTTGATTTCTGTCCTTCTAGAACAGGCATAAGACAATTTAATAACAAATATATAAATGCCACAACCAAGGCTACCTGAATTTTGACAGGTGTCCTGTAAATGAAATTGGATGTTTTATTGCCAGTCCCCTTAAGGTTTTTAAGCTTCCACCTCACAGAAATTTGTTTCGAATTCTTTTCCAACAAATAACTAGATTAATAGATTTTAGCAGATGCCTCAACTAGTCTCTGTTCTCAATGGGAAAATTACATGAATTAGAAATCAAGGCTTTTATAGTTAGGGAAAGATGTAAGTGATATTAGGTTACTGAGTAAAAAGGGATCCTTCAGCAGTCAGACCTCGGCTGAAATCGTGCAATTATGCAAGGTGGGGCTCTTTTGAAAGGTCTCAGAGGAAGACATGCCATTCTCACCACAAAAATATGCTTCCAGCAAACAAATTAGAGCCTCTGTGCTGCTGTTGCTGCACAGAAAGGGAAATAAGTGGAAGTCCTTTGGGGGTATTGGTGAGAAAATTAAAAAAAAAAAAAACAAACACACAACAACCCACCACCAAAGCAGATGCGCTTGGAGAGACTTGTAGACCAAACCCACAATCTCTATGAAGGAACAAAATGAAAAACAGGACAGAGTGAAGCAGCAGGCCCCTGGGTCCATTGCTCTGCTGTTGAAGCTGTATCTAACCATGCAGACTGTATAGCTGCAGTGTATCCTCACTGGTTGACGCATCTCTAGTCTGTATATTTATTAGAGTTTACTGCATCCTTCCTAATCACCTTCACAACAGAAACATGGATTCTAAGTTGCTCTTATTCACTTGAGACATCCCACTGACTTGGGAGGGTACAGGCTGGCCCTTCCAACTGCATGCTGCAGGGCAGGAACTTGTCATTGTTACTTGTCTATAAAATGTCGTTCTTTGTTGTTGTCATGGTATTTTACCAGTTGTACAAGTAATTAGCTCCCTGTAGACATGGTATTGCCAACCCCAGCAATCTTCAATGGCTTAATTATCAGAGTCTTCGAACAAGCAGCATTGTGTTCTTTGCTGTCTGAGCCATTGTGTTTCGCCTTCACTCTTGTCCACGTTCAAACTTCGAAACAAGCAATCGAGCTGAGGTGCTCACCACACCAGTTCTCTGCAGAACTGCAGCTTTAAGGAAAACCGTCAAACACTGTGCATCTTGATGCATATCTTAACAAGAGAAACTGTCATTATAAGCATGGATTCAGCCATCTTCTCCAAAACTTACTTATGGTCAGCCTATCTGTAGCTGATAGGAGCCTCTGTTCATCACCCTGGGACTTCTCTCCCACAATTTGGTCCTAAGATTGAGCCCGGATCTTAAAGTGTATGAAGAGTCTTGTCCAGATCCTCTGTAGGGACACAGATTTTGCCCTTAAAGCCTTTGGGAAAAAACTTACAGTGTGATTTAGAAGCCTGAACCTTACTGACTTTCAACGTAACTTTGGCATCCGAACCACCTGAGAGCTTCTGAAAATATAATTTGTTTGTAATATTTCTAAAGACTAAACTTCTTTTTTCTAAGTGAATGCACGATGATGTCAATTCATTCCTGATGCGAGTTTTACACTGCAAGTCACATCAAACCTTTAATGACGCTGCAGATCTTGAACAAAAAAAGGGCCAGTTATGAAATGTATTGTTATCAAGTGATATTCTGTGGCAGGTTTAATGGAAACAGAGGAAAATGTAAACTTCTGGATCAAAATCAGAAAGAAGCATCAGTGTAGCTTCTATCTTGCAAACGAGCAATGCTTTCAAAAATATGGGCTGCATTCGGTTCTTTATTGCTGCCTGTCCGTTCCTAGATAATAAACATGTTTAGCGAGGGTTTACTGTGACATATCTATATGTTTTGTTGTTATAGAGACTTCTGTAAAATACTCCCCCAAAATTATTTTTAGCTTGCTATCAGCATGTTCTTTACAAGCAGATTGGAACATGGCCACCTACTTCATAAACAAATCAAAACAAAGAAAGAGGGAAAAAAACAAACCCTGAGTCATACCCTTGTCTTCCTGACAACACTGAATCAAATGTTATGCACTACTGCCTTAGTAAGGGGTAAAAGTAGTTAATCTAGATTGTCTTTGGACTAGGTAGCATGACATTGAATTGCTGGCCGGTTTATTTGCAGCCCAGCAGAGAATCAGTTGCAGATAAAACAAACAGAACCCTCACCTCCCTAATAAGCTCAAACGTCTGCTATCTATTCCAGATAATTCATAATTGTCTGCTGTAAAGTACACATCACCTATACCCCACTCAGGAACAGTAAACACTTACTCATTGTAATGAAGAGCATTGCCTCTGGCAGATTAATTACTCTGACTTTCCTCCTCCCTAAGTAAAACACAGTTTCTCATTTTTTTCTGAATGTTATTTCAGTCCTTCATCCAAACACTTGGCAGAGGGGCAAGTGCCCTAGACACTCCTTAAAACTCCAGGACCAAGCTCCTCATTTTATTTAGTATTTTTGTAGGCTTCAGTTAAATAAATAAAGTGCTTTATGGCACTACCGTTTCAAGGAATCTTCTCTGTGATTTTTTTTTTTATTTTGCTTAATTTCTTCCTCTTTTTTTTTTTTTTTTTTGTTAAACCAGTTACGTAACACAAACCTTTCATGAAGATATTCCTGTTCTTGGCTGCTGTATTTTTGCAAAGTCCTCCCAGCAGAGGCAACTTCAGTTACTTATGGTCATATCACTGACCTTGAGTGAGCCTGGCACCCATGACAGCAGAAACACTGCACGGTCCGTACCAGCCCTGCACTTAGTTTCGTGCGATACCAAGACTAGCACAAATCGCAGCCATGTAGTAGGCTGAAATGCACAATAAGGGCTTTTCATGACACTGTGGGAGAACTTGCTTGTCCTTTCCGGACACTTGGCAGGGAATTCTGGAAGGCCATGGAGGACTACGGGTGGTCTATGGCAGTAGCCTGCAGCCACTCTACAAAGCAGCGTAGTACACCCACTTGGCCGTCTAAGCCAACCGATCCAAGCTGCAGAAGGGTTTTGTGTGCAGATGGCAGCTAAAGTAGGGCAACACCTGTGCTCTAGCTCAAGTTAACATTGCAAAGAGAAACACTTTTGAAGTAATAGATAAAGGAAGTTTGAGAAGCCATATGGTCAAATGATGACAAAAGAACTGGGTGGTGGCATTGGGATTATCTATCATCAGCCCCGAATGGGACGTGCTTCAGGTGAGCATCCATCTGGCTTACTTTAGTGATCTGCAGAATGGTGCTATCATGTTTGCTTGTCTTGCAGAGGAATTAAGGCAGGCTAATTCAGCAATGCCGGATTTGCAAACCTTTTTGAAACCTTTGGGTGGAAGGTGCACCGTCACACGTGCAATGTTTGTCTCCTGTTCTCAATACTGCCAGCACATACGCACAGGTAGCCTCAATTGATGGTGCTTTCTGCTTTCTCTGCAGGGACAAATGTCAGTTCCACTTCATCGGTGCAGGATGCCGGTATCGTCTGTAACAAAAATCCTCTTCCTAGCCCATGCATTTCACCACGGCAGGGCGGGCTCCAACACGAGAGGCAAAACAACCCTTTGCCTCTGGTCCCTCACGCCAGCACAGCCACGGAGTCAATTGCCTAAGCGATGGGAGTCTGAAAGATGGAACCGTGCCCCAAGACTCCACTCTTCCATAGCACGTGAGATCAGAAAGAGAAGCTGGGGTCTTCCCTGGTTGTACAGATAACCTCAGGAGCTGGGGTAGTGCTTATCCCTACCCTACTCACTTACACAACTGAGTAACACCCATTTGGCTACCAGCTTGTCTTTGCTACTTCCTGATTTTTTATTTTCACGATGGTCTGTAGCCATCTCCTGGGTACGTGATCTGTAGCCTCTGAGCTTCATGTGATTCAGCAGTTCTGCATTCCTACTCAGGACAGCAGAAACAGTCAGTGGTACAGCAAGCTGGACCCCTTTCTGGCAGAAGGCACCAGCCTGCCACGTGCAGTGCCAAAAGCTGGCTCTGTCGAGGGAGCACATCTTGCAGTGGAGGGATGCCTCATATATCTCTGTGCAAGGCACCTTCTGCATAGTCCAGCGGCTGTATGTTTTTTGCCAGTGACGTGAAACATCACTACATAGTGAGCAAAGGGGTTGGTAAGGACGATTCCTGTACCTTAAAGCGTACAAGGAAATCAGCACATGCTATAGGAAAATGTTAAACAAAGAGACTGTCGGATGTGTAGGATGACAGGATTCAAGTCCCCTGGCTGGTCTGCACACAGCCCTGTGTCGCCTGTCAGTGCAGACATTCCTCTCCTCCTTACAGGGAAAGAGGCATGGCTGCCAAAACAGTTGAGGAAAAAGAGAAATATTTTTTTAAATATTGCTTTAAGGTCTGAGGACCACAGGATCATTTTGAGAAGTTTCTGCCGAAAGGGTGGTTGGTCTCCGTGGAGCTTCCTGCCAGTCCTCCCCAGCGCCGCTTGTAGCACAGAGGGTGCAGCCCACTGCACTACTGGTGCTGCTCTCTGGGTGACTCAACTCCAAAATCTTAACGGCAGCGTAATGACCAGCAGCGTTAGCTCACAAACACCGAATCCAAACATCAGTTGGGGCTTCTCTGCTGTGGGCAATGACACCTTCTGGAAGCAGGCAAGCTTCCTATGAACTTCTGAATGTTAAAATCCTCTTACAAAACCAAATAGGCTTCAGAGAAAGCCCAAGGGCATATTTCAGAGCACTTTGGATTTTAGCCTGTTTCAGCCTCTACTGCCAGCTATCCATCTGTCCTGCTAATGTACTTCATAATGCAGCTAGGTAATGAGCCTACAGCTCCGTTACTGGTGGGATTATAATTGCAAGGGGAAAGGGAGACAAACTTGTTATGTGGGACTCAGGACGGGAGGACCATAAGGGGATTTTCTCATTTTTTCATTCAAACAGTTAGAGTACCTATCGTTCCAGTGAAGTTATCCCCATTAGTAAGAAATATGTCCCTTTTCCTTGCCATGGGGAAGCTGAAGTCTGGTTCAAAGGACTTGCCACAGGGGCTCTCAGAGGTGATGTTTCACTGACATGAAGTGGTGTCTCTGGATCTGGCCATGCTGCCTCAACAGAGCATGGGAACAGGCAGACCGATCAGGGCAAGAGGAACATGCTTTTGCTATTATGTTTTCCCTGCACATTAAAAGGCAGAGATTTTAGATACAGAGCTCAGAAATGCTCTGACTCCAGCAGTCACAGCTTGCCTTTTGTTCATGCCTGGAAACTACTCAGCTGGCACAGGTGGCTTCTTAAGGTCCAGCCAGCATGGGTGGGATACAGCAGGATGAAGCTGCGGCCAAGCTCCTGCTCCTCCGCAGGTCCCCTCACCTCCCCCTGTTCCCCTTGGTGCCTGAAGGGATCCCTGCAGGTCCCATTTACATGGCTCAGCTTTCCCTGGGCTGCTTTGGGAATTCCCTCTTTTGCAAAGGAATGATAGCAGGAGGCACATACATCCATTATCACCCTTTACCATCCTCTACAATGGGTAGAAACTGATCTTTGTAGTGGTTTATGGCTTTAGAAGCTATTGTGCTTTCACTTAATTCCTTGATTTTAGCTGCCTGAGTCATTGATGAGCTGACTGCTCTGATTTTAGTGGTTTTTATTTTGTCTTCCTTAGAATGGCATTGCCCAGTGGTAGGCAGTTTACCATCTAAATGGACTAAATATAAAAAAGTTGTTATATCGTGCAGTCATGGTGGGGAAAGAGGATTTGTTTTATTTTGATGAGTACTCTAAATATTTTCGTATCAGATTTTGGCATTTCGAATGCAGAAAGGGCTGCCTTTGAACTCCACTTAGCTACTGAGAAATGGCCCTTCTGCTTTATGTCACCAAGGCATCATCTTCTATAGTTTTCTAATAAGGTTTGGATCTGACCTACTGTGAAATCATAATGTCAGATTAAGTTGACTGTTTTCAAGCACATTTCTCATGTAAGCGCTTGCCTTAGTTTAAAAATAATAGCTAAGCTAATATTTTAGTAATTTTACATTTCTCTTTGATTATGAGCTTCTCGTGATTATAAAAGTCAACTATAATATAG
This sequence comes from Aquila chrysaetos chrysaetos, assembly GCF_900496995.4. Taxonomy (NCBI): domain Eukaryota; kingdom Metazoa; phylum Chordata; class Aves; order Accipitriformes; family Accipitridae; genus Aquila; species Aquila chrysaetos. The sequence continues at coordinate 40,303,351 of NC_044005.1, read as the reverse complement.
TAATGGCAGTACAATTATACAAAGCTGGTGTAGCCAAAAATTTAAAAAAAAAAAAAAAAAAAGAATTATACACATGCTATATTTCTGGAAGCAGCCAAGAATAATAGAAGCTGAAAATTGTCAGCAACTTTGACAATAGAAATCAGAGCCTTCAGGAGAGGCACGCAAATACTGAGACTTCCAAAATGAGAGGTTACTCAGAAAAAAAGGCTTGATCCCAGTGCTTTTCTCCAGGGCACATGCAGTGCTGACCCCATGGGCAGCTCAGGTCTCCTGACAGTCAGCAGCACTCCAGTTTCAAGGTAAGAGTCTCTTTCTCTTACACTACGGTGCTTCAAATGGAATTGAATTTCCTCTAAGCTTTATGCTTGATGGAGCAAAATAATGTCCTAATTGTTGAAAGATTGGCTATTGGCCATAGCAACTTTAAAAAAAATAAATTAAAAATGGTCTGAATTATAAAATAGACAAAAAAAGCTTGTACTCAGGCTGGCTTTAATGCCACCAAACAGACTTAGTGTTAGCTGTGGCTCTGCCTTTAAATATCAGCTTGTATCCGGCACCATCAAAGAAATACCCCCCTCAGAGAGCCCAATTCTCCAGCAGGACCACTCTGCTAGGGAAAATGTTGAAGAACAATGCACAGGCAGAAATAAAAGGCCAAACTGCTGCAGCTGTGTCGCTTGAAAAATAGAAGCCCACACTGAAAGAACAAGGGCTGCCTTGAACTGTTTGGACAGCCAATACCATACCAATAGCAGGAGGCGAAGACAAGTGTAATTCTGCCATCAGCTACCCAGTGTAATAGATTACAGTGGTGATCACATTACTGAAGACTCATTTATGCTGTATCCTGTTTTTCCATCAGGATAAATACCTAATTTGCTTCAGTTTTGAGAAAATAATGATGTTTATTGGTTAATTGGGTTCATAAATAAATGTTGCGTACCATGTGTATGCATACTGAATGTTTTATCTCATGAACTCATCATAAGCCCTTTGAACCTAGTTATCTCCTCATCCTTTGTATACAATATATCTTATGTTTCATGACCACCACTCTTCAGGAGGATGTTAAATATCAAATGCCTAGAACAGCGACTCAGGCACCAACCATTTTTTTGGGTTCATTTATACCCAGAGAGTCCCACCACCCACCCAGCCTGGCTTGTCAAGTCTCAGAAACCAGACACAGGTTGTTGACATCCCTGGGAAGTACCTCGCATACGGCAGCATCTCTGCTTTGCCAGGCTGGCCTGGTATTATGGAGGGCTTGGGATGCCTTACCCAGCAGGGCAGCAACTCACGCGCACACACTCGCTCAACCCCTTTTGCAACTGCTGTGCAAATTATTTCTCACCTCACCAGGGCTTTGTGTGTGTTTTAACAAGTCTCATGGGTTTGGTAGTCTTTGCAGTTACGAAAGAGCTATCTTCACCTGGAAGGATGAAGCCTGGGACTTTAAGCTTTTGTCTTTTATATTTTCAGGCTCATTTTTCATAGGAAGAGTGAATGACCGTCACACTCATTTCCCCCTTGTTTTTCCCTCAGTTCAGTTGTCCTTTGTCCTGTCTAAGCTAGAAACAGAATCAGCAAACATGCCGGAGCAAGTTCCACCACCATTTCCTCAGTCCAATCAAGCAGAGTTTAGTCCTACTAAGAATTACTCTAGCCAAGCTGCTTTAGACCTGTGCCGAAGGCACCGATCGCTCTCAGACCAAGCAGGAGGCTCCTCAGTGCCAGCACTGCTGAAGTCCGATCTGCCACAGATTTGCATCCTACATCCTTCAGCCTTCCCCGCAATTTCCCCTGTGTCCCATCCCTGACCTTCCCGATCTTTTCCATGCCCATCCCCTTCACACCTGCGAGGGCAAGTCCCGGCAAGGGCAGCCCGGAGAGGACAGCCGTGCCAGCGGGCTGGCTGGGAACTGCCTTTGGCACAGACCGGGGCTGAGGTATTGCTGCCTACCTGGCAGCAGCAGGGTGTGTGTCTCTCGTCTACCCACATGCCAGTGTCGTGAGTTATCCTTCACAGCTCCGAGACCTCTGCTCCCTCTCAAATTTGTTTAAAATTAGCATACGGATGTAAAAGCTATGAGTGCTTGCGTGTGAGGGGCAGGGAGGGTAGGGCTGAAGGGATGGAGTTGTGTAAGCATAATTCACTTAGGAAAATAGGCTAAAAATAATAAAGCTACATCATCACATTCTTTCACAATGCTTCAGAAGAACTGGAGTGGCGCTTACAGCTGCGATAAACCCCTACTAAAACCAAAGGGAAGTAGGTGAGGACAGAAAAAACCCCTTCTGTGTCCTGCTCGCTCTGCCAGGCAACACTGGACCAGGGTGCTGGAGCCCCTTGCCCCATCCCACTCCACAAATCCCCGCTTACGTGCAGGCTGCAGCACTGATGCTGAGCAAAATCCTCACCGCTCTGCTCCAGGTTAGCATACAGGAACCTCGTTAAAACCTCCTCTCAGCTGAAGGGCTCCCCTGCCTCCTAAACAGGTTTTTGAAGACAGCTCGTCAACAGGGATGAAGCCAGGTGTTAATCTGTGTTCCCCCCAAGCACGCTGACTAATTAACTAAGTTCACAGGCTGGCCCTCTGGGAGCTCTGCTTGCATTTGTATGAAGGAGAATATGACCATTCAGGAAAGGAGAGACTGTAGGAATGGTAGGACTTTTCAGACCAAAGCTTTGCTAAAGTTTAGGGTAGCTGTATACAAAATCATGTGCATATTCACCCCTAGTTCTGACTTCTTTAAACATTGCTGCCCTAAGTTGACTATTCCCATTATCGCTAACTTGTAGTATTTTGTGGTTTGGAAGCCTTTGCCGATGGAGGTGGGTGGCACGTACAAGGAAGGCTCCTGCTGCAGACAGCTGACACGCTGAGGATAAGATAGGAAGAAAAGAAAGAAACAGATAAGAAAGAGACCACAATGTACTGCTGAGATTGTATCTGTCAGTACAGCCGGCGGTGGTCTCAGCACGCCAGGAGCCGAATCACTGCTAAACACTGTGTAGTAGGGTGTAGATACGGGCTAAGCAGTGTCTTCTTCAGCAGAGCCTGCAGAAAGAGAAGAGAGAGGCTTTGGCCACGGGGACCCAGCACAGCCTTATAGGAGAAGGCACTTGGCTGAAAATAAACCTAGAGAGTAATGGCCAGTGGCACTGTGGGCAGTTCAGAGGTGGGAGTCAAGCTCTCAATGAGTGATGAGCAGGAAAGAAAGGCCACTTGTTTCTCTGCTCCCATTTTCTGTCCCCTTCCCGAGTGTGGAACCGGCCTGGCAGTGCCGACGGGGATGGGAGCGGGGCCGTGGCTGAGCCGCTCCGGCACCGGCCGCGGCTCTTGTGCTTCAGGACTTTGTTTTCCCTGTTGAATGTTTGCTGTACCTAAGATGTGTAGACGGTCAATTCCTTTTCTGAAGTTATGTATTTCTGTGGAGACACTCAGCTAGTCCCATCCCCTAAGCAGTAAGGGATACTGCTGTAGCGGGGGCACTTATGTCCCTCGTATATATCCATCTCCTAGGGCTGTCTTTACAGCAGGTTGATTGGTGCAAAGGAATTGAACACCACGCTGGGTGTCTGTGCTACATGGGACCTGAAGGAAACAGGACAGATGCTTTCTGGTAAAGAGAGGAAGAAAAGGCTGACAATTCATGTGGTGCAATGCTGTAAGGGCTGCAATAAAAAAAGGAATCAACATTTCTTTTTGGCGGAGCCACGTTCCAATGGCTAAACAGGCTTTATAGTCAAGAAAAAGCCACATTTACACTGCAGTAGAAAATAGTGAGCGTACACTTTTATTATCTCATTAACACCCTCTCCCCTTCTCCCCAGGATCATTTGGCTCCAAGTCTGGCAGCACGGTACAATAATGTTCCCAGCAGAAACAGCTGGTATGGAGACAGGATATTGTTCGAAATGGCCTGAGAGACGTCGTCACCAGGTGGCATTTATCAGCTGTATGCAAACGCCGCGCTTGAGTAAGGCAGTCTAAGAAAGGGTATCTATCTAAAAAAAAAAAAGAGAAGTACAACTTAGCAAAGAGAGGATTTGTAGCTGAAACCTCCTTTTTAGTATAGGTGGAAGGGAAGGGAGTAATAAACAGCCCTGTTAAGCTAGTCTGTTGGCTTTAAACCAAGGTAATGAGGCATGCGGGTGCTTTGACAAGGAGCCAGAAACTGCATTTTGCCACCGATTTGACTTCTACCTTTTTTGTCTCTCTTAAGCTGACAGTAAATTCCTCACAGTCCACTGAGCATATCAAAATGGAGCTCAGGCTAGGTCTAATGCACTGTTAATTGGGGATATAACCTTTTAAAATACTACTAGGAAAATCATTTACTTAATTAAATATTTCCAGTTGTGGAAACCGCCCTCTAGGCAAATTGCACCACCTCTTCCCCCTCTGCACACACAAAAAGTAGAATAAAAATGGATACGCTCATTTTTTTCCTGCACACAGCATTTCCCACACCCATCCCTTCTCAGCTGCCCTTCCTAGGGCTGCTTGCACAGGAGGGAATATTACTCTCGTGCTTGGGTCAGAGAAGTGGGAGGGTGAGCTCCCGGCTCTGCTGCCCGCTTGTTTTGCAGCCCTGGACAAATTCTTAACGCCTCTTTGTGACAGCTTCTGCATCTATGTGGCCTGGAGACAAGCACTGTCCTTCCACCCCATCACTCTGCTCATTGATTAAGTGTCCACAGGCAGCTTAGACCTCCTTTGGTAGGAGATGTTAGATAGAAGAGGACTAAGAGTTTGTTCAGGCCAGAGCACTGCCAGTCTGTTCCCTGGATAGGATGTTGTTCAGCTCTAGGTACAACAGACAAACCCTGCCTTTGGGGAATTGCAAGCAGCATGACCCCACCGCCCGACCGAAGGTTCATGACCATTCCAGGGAGCCACCGGTGGCCTGCATTGGCGGAGGCCATGTAGGAGGACAGAAGTACACAGCAAAATAGGCCTAGTCATTTTGTACAAACCTGCCTGACACTTTAGAGAATCTCATCATGGAAGAAAACTTGGGGTTTGTACAGAGACAAGCCTCCTGAAAGGAGAGCATCAAATCTTAAACCCTCTTGCAGGAGTACTTTTTTCTCCAGATGCAGTACCATCACAGCCAGACTGAAAATGTCACCACTGTGCTTCCGGATCCCTTTCGTGACATGAATGCAAAGGTCCTGTTGGAGAATAAAGTGTTTTAGTGATCTTCTAACAACCATCTATAACTAACTTGCAGTACTTGCCCTGCAGTAGATAGGCTCCTTATATCTAAAAGGTGCCCTGCAGCGAAAGGATTGAATCAAAACGTACCTGCGTCTTTGTGCACAGTTGCTGTTCAGTGTATAACCTGTACCGGGTCCCCAAGCAGTTCCTAGTGCCTCTGTTTTGTCCAAGGGCACATCTATGCTACCACTGGTATTTGCTAATATTTCTTCTTCGTGACTGAGAGAATTTCCCCATCTCTGTGCATTTTGCCTGCCTCCCGCTAGGTACCACGACAAATATGTACAAATGATGGCTTGCAAGTGAGGAAGGCACAGCAAGTCACACATTAGATTTGCTTGTACTGCTCAGAGACTTGTTAACTTGCTCTCTCCTACAAACGCCTCAAAGGCTGGGAGGTGCTTTCTCCAGCGTCCCCCATCGCAGCAGCACAGGAGGCAGGCGATGGAAGCCCGGCTTGGGCTCGGGACATCACGTGCACAGCGCTGCTCCGGGGACTGCTGTGCACGCCAGGTTTGAAGGTAGCACCAAAAGCACTTTGGGGCATGCCGAGCTGTCAAGGGATGGCGTTCCTCAGCTGGCAGGAGACGCTCGCCTTGGAGCTCGCTCGCTCCTCGCAATGAGAGCGCTGGCCAGCTGCGACACAGAAACTGCATTTCAAACTGCTTCCTCAAAACCAAGGAAGAAAGGGTTTGGGGGTTTTTTTTGGCCCGTAATGAAAACAAAGGGGAAGTGGGGAAGCCACATTTATGATCTGGGTAGAAATTTTACTATCCACTCCAACAGGAAGGGTGTTTTCTGACAGGCTCTTCAGGACACCTGTTTTTCACTGCAGCGCACCTCCCAGCAGTGCCGGCTCTATCGCTTGCTGGTGTGTTTTGACAAGGGGCTTGCATTCCTTCCGACATTATAAATTCAGAAGAGGCCAGGGTAATCTCTTTGCCTGACCTCCTGCCTCATGCAGGCCACAGAAAAGCCCAACTTCATTAATACCTGAATTTATTCTACATGAAAATTAGTCTGGAATAACCACTGCAAAATTTATCTTTAACAGCCCTTAGAAATAATAAGCCCTCAGAAAGACAATGCTCTGCTGTCTGAGCGTAGCAATAATTATTTGATTATATGGGACATTTCAGACCCTTTCGTATGCAGCTGTTATGAGTTGTCCTACCTGTGCCTGTTTCTGAGTGAGTTTTAGGTACATTAATTGATGCCACATGCTGCCTCCATAAGGAACACGTGAGTCATTTGGCAGATCCTGTGAAGCCAGTTGGTGGGTCTCAGCCCAGGTCATAGTGGAGAGAAGTCAACAGCTCAGGGAGCTCCCAAGTGTCCATCCCGCAGCCTAAATGGCTGCTCAGGGAGCTCCCAAGTGTCCATCCCGCAGCCTAAATGGCTGGGGACCCCCCCACTTTAAAGAATACCCTCGTTACAGAGGTTTATGTAACATCTGGGTAGGTGCCTCTGGTCTCTGGCCCTGTCAGTGCGATACCTTTCACTGGCAACGAGCTGGAGCTATTTTTAGGATTCAATGGGGAAACAAACCTTGCAGTGGTCTCATTGCTTAATTGCTCTCTATTGCCTTAAGTACAATGGCTAACAGCTAAAATGGACTTTGGGGTGTTGCCTACAGAACACTGTAATGGTTTCCTGCTTTTTCTTTCTATTTGCAAGGTATTTTAAGCTGTTCTACCTTTCCTGGACTGCCCAAGAGGAGTGCACTGTGTTGTGCACTTTCATCAGCCGGTTCTGGGAAATGTCAGTTACGCTGTTCTTCTGCTAGTAATACGTTTCTTGAACGATTTAAAAATAGCACAGTATGAAACATTTCCATCTTCTCTTTTGTGGACGAGAACTGAGGGGGAGTTAACTCTTTTCTGCTTTGCTGGAGCAAGAAGTCGTACAGCGTTCAGGGGCTCTGGGGCTGGAATCAGCTACTGGTGCCGGCAGAGGCAACGTGACGAGGGTGCCTGGTGGGAGCCTGAGCTAAAGGAGGCCCGCGTCGTTGTGGAGCCGCCGGCGGTCCCGGCACGCGTAGCAGCCGTGTCAGTGCAGGACACGGCAGGACTGGGCATCTGAATGCTGACCTGCCTCTCTGCTGCTTTTACAGCTTGCTCGGAGGGCTTCCCAGCCAGTGTCCACACGGCCAGCTGATGCTGACCGTGTTAAAGCTCCTCTCTCTCAACTGCTCCAGTACACATTAACCCTAGAGTCTAAACCTACACTCGGAACTATATCTCCCAGACATCCACATCAGTCCTATTGTACCATCCCATTTTTAACCCCTGTCGGAGCACCTCAGTACTGGCTGCTCGGTCCGTGCCTTGTGTTCGTTGGAGTCTCCTTCCTCAGCTGTTCAGTTTCTTGTTAACTGCCCCTCCCATTTTGTTTTGACCTTCCAGCACCTTTTTCCTTTCTTTTTTTGGTCCTCCCCTCCTGGCTTGTTCCTTTTTGCTTCTCCATCTCTGACATTTCCTCCAGGGGCACCCTCTCCTACGCTCCCCATCTGAAGGCAGCTTGAAAGACAGTCATCTGTGGTGCTGTCCCAGGGAGCTGCTTGGCAGCAGCCTGCTGTGATAAACCTGTATCTACGTATGTCAGAGGCAGAGGGAGAAGAAAGATTCTTTTATCACCTGAGCAGCAGAAGCCTATATTCATCTGACACAGCTTCCCCTATCCGTTTGCACTTGCCATGCACTTTTCCTCTGGTCTGTGGCCCCTTTGGGACTACTCTGGTAACCACAAGGTTGGGAAATACTGTTTCAACCACAAAATGCAGCTTCCTCTTTCGATGACAATTAGCTTTACCCTGGTGCCTGTGGACAGCCTAGAAACATTTAAACAACAACTGGTCTTGGCCTGCTTGTGTAAGCACCTCCAAGGTGCCCACGTGGTGGCTCAGATCTTTTTCCCTGATGGTTCTCCCTGGACACATGTCTCCTCCAAACCTCCCCTGCCGAGTGCAGCCCCTTCCAGCTTTGCCTCCCCCTCGGTGTGACCCAGGTTTTCTAGACGCAAGCTGTTGGTGCAACCACACAAACGCAGATTGCCCACATCATCTGGAGGTGGAGGAACAGTAGAGGTCAGTAAGAGTTTACTGGCACGTGGTGGTGGAGGGGTGAAGAGGAGAAACAGTGATGCAGTTAAGTACAGATGACTTGTCCTGGTTCTGGCTGAGGTTTAGTGCCACCTTTGCTCTGGGCTGCAGGAAAGGCTGCACAGGAGAGCGTTTGCTTTGGAACCCGCCCTGTTGAAACGAATACAAATATCCCCACCAGCCTCATGAGGCTGGGGCTATGGGGCGTCTCTTTTCAGACAGGTATCTAGAGGCACATCAGGGCTTTAAACTGCTTCCAGAATGCTACTATCTCATTTTGTTTTCTTTCTTTTCTCATGGGCAAGTATTACTCGTGGTAGGTCACCCTTGCTTTCTCTGCCTGTCCATAACTGCTTTAAAGCACTGATTAGATGGTTATAAATCACAAGGGATCTATGGTATTTTGAATCACTCTGAACTTTGGCATTATAGCTGAGGTCTTGAATGCACTCTCCAGCAAATCCACTCGATACTGGTTTCTGTTTATTCAGCAGTGATGTCATATCAAACTTTCTGGAGCACTCTGATGGAGACTTAAGTTTATTAAAAGAAGCCTGGACAGCAGAGCCAAGTTTAGCTGCAGCCAATTTATTCAGTAAGACAGCAAGTTGGGTAGCAAAGCAGAAGGATAACTCTCACCTCTGTGCTGATGTCTGGCTTGAGACCCTGCATCTGCTCCGTCTGCAAATGCTGCCATGTGCAAGGGTCCGTCCTGAACAGGAGTTATCTGCACCCACAGCAACCCAGGGTTTCAACCTTAGCTCATGTGAAGAAGAGACCTGTGTACTTTATTTGTCTCCACTTGAAACTATCACTGGCCAAGATGCATTTTCCACCAAAGGCCCTACAGACATGAGGAGAAACAGTAGTATATTTTGCAAGAAAATGTTTTCCAGTGGGAAAATACTAAGTCGCTAATATGTTTCAGAAGCAACTTATTTTCCATGAATTTTCAAACAACATGAAGGAAGGTTTCCAAAGTTGCTTGGCAAGCAGCATTGCATCAGTACGATGCATGGATTTTCCCACAAGTTTCCTTGCTCCTCAGGAACCCACCAATATTTGCCACACATCCCCAGCCCTTTCCTGAAAGAGATGCAATAGCTGGGAACGCAGGGCTTTTACACTCCCTGATAAAGTGTTTGCTGGGAGATACAGACTCGGGAAGCCCTTGACAACTGCTGACTAAAACTGGCATGGTCCTTGTCACCTCCACCACTCTTTACAGCTGAATATCTGCACTCAAACCTCTCCACTGTAATGGCAGAGATTGTGTCACTTCAAAGCAGCAGCTACCCCAGGTCTGTGAAGCGTGTTTCACCAAAGGGAAAAAAAAAAAAAAAATGTAGCTACGTCTGCAGTATGAATTTCCTGTGATTTCTGTTTCCTGGGCGATTCTGAAAAGAGTATATTCCTTTAAGCATTGGAACAAAACTAAGAACGAGGGCTTCATGCTAACAGTATACCCCAAGTTTCAAGCAGCCCTTTGCACGTACATGTTCCCTGCCACGCTTGATGCTGCCCGCACAGCCAGGCTGGGGGGGGGTGTCGTCTCAATCCAGCTGAAACGCTAGCACTTCTTGAGGGGTGTGGGAGGTATACAGAAAGGGGTTAAAGTAAAATAATTTAATGCCTTTTTGTAGTGCACCTATAACAAGGTGACCAGGACTAGCCGCAGCCATGGCTTTCTATGAGCGCAGCTTCGTTTCCCCAGTAGCAGCGAGTTGTGCTGCTCTAGCGGGTTGAAGCGTGTTTTAAAGTGCTTCATACCTGTTCAAAATCCCCCGAGAATGCCGTGCACTGGTGGCCTTTCTGAGCAGCTGGGAGGGGACCCGTGGCTGCTGCAGGGCCAGGGCACCTGTGCCAGGAGCCCTTCCGTCGGAGGTCTGCTGCACAGCCTTAGCCAAAGCACTGCGATGCTGCCTGCGAGGCTCTCGGGCACCGTAGCACAAGCTGCCTCACACAAAGGAAGGTGGGTGAAATTCCATGTTTATAAAGTACAAGCAGAACATCCCAGGGCAGCATAAAATATTACCTTTTTTTCCTTTATTGGCACTCACAGGAACAGTTAATGCTCAGTTTGGATAGAGCTGACGACCCTGCTGTTGTTCATCGTTTATCATCTCTAGATTATTGTGGCTGCAAATCATTTGGCCGATTTCTCTTTTTTTCTGCTTCGCAGATGGCAGTGTCCGTGAAGCATGACACCCTTGCGGGCATCTGACTTACTGCGAGGAAGCTCAAGGACCTTCGAGGATAAAATGACCCTCAATATTAATTGACCTCTAACGTTCATGGACTGATGCGCTGTGATTTGCATGGTCCTCCCCAATACAAACTCTCTCTGCTTGGGTCTTTGCTTGAAGACTGTGCTGCTTCCAAGAGAAGCCTGTGCCAGTGATGGGCCAGCACACACAAGAGTGTAATTTTACTGCTGTGCTACTTTATGTTCAGGCTTCAGCTCCAGTTCAACCTCTTCCAGGGTGGGGCTCTAATGCACTTAAGGTGTAGCTAGACTAAAGCAGCATGGAATAAGCCTACCACTGTAATTTTACATGAAAGGAAACATGCAGAAGCTGCGTTTCTTCAGCTGATGTCCTGTTTTTTTCCAGGGTGGACAGCTAACAGAGCTGAGCAGCTCCTGCAGCTGCAAACAGAGGGTGTTTCCAGCCCCAAGACACACTGAATCAGTCAATGATGTGCTGTTCTCCTCTGCTGCCTTATTAGCAGTTAAAAACTAAGAAAACACAATGCCTTCCTCAAACATCTGCCTCATTTGCCTTCCTCTCAGCATAGCAACAGCCCCCACCACAGACTAGCCCTCATTACAGCAGCTTGGGGGGGAAGCGTAGGTCAAATTCTTCTCGCATAACGAGCTGCAACCCTGTGATCTTTAATAGGATTATACTGGGGGAAAAGGACAGGACCCAGCCTTGTGATTGCAGAGCAACTTATGATTCATGGACATCAGTGTATACTATCTGGGGACATCCTGGACACTGCCTCCTCCTCCGCCTCCCATTAAGATTTCTTTGTGCAGAGACACAGGGTTTGTTCAGCTGTTCCTGACCTCAGTCCCTGACCCTACGCAGCCAGCACCATCCAGCTGCTGGTGGCTGGGCCAAGTCCAGAGCAGGATGGAGCAGCCCAGTGAGCAACAGAAATGACCAGGCATGCTTTCTTGGGGTTTGTGCCTCAGGTTTGACTGCCTTTTGGGCGGAATCATCGTACAATTTGGTCTCATCTCCTCCTATCCCTATAAAATACAGCTTCTTTTTGCCTTGCAGCTCTCCCCTGGAAGAGTACTTTGATGATAACATGCAGGCTGGCATGGGCTGCAGCACTGGTGACTCTCAGAGGCGAACTTTGGAACGATGCTTCTTCTCCCCTGCATGCAACTTTTTTTGGTGAAACTTACAGGATCCTCACTATTTTTGAGGCCCTCTTTGTCAAATTCAGTAGAAATTGACTAACAGGCTCAAACATAAGCGTGACAAAATGGGTAGTCCACAAGATTGCACAAAACTTCCTTCCGTAGGAAACAGGTCTAAAACATACCTAAAACTAGGTGAAGGAGTGCAATGCGTTAGGAAGATGGGCAGATTTAAGGGACAGAGCCAGAGCATGTGCAGAGGCACATGCCCCTCTCCCAGGAGCATCCTTCTGGACTGCCCTCACAGCCAAATAGCCCATTCCCACCCACCCCAGAGTTAAAAGCTCTTTCCAACACGTGTGATGGACCTGTACTGAAGGGCAAAGACCTAGGCAATGCTGAATCATGCATTTGCCACCTCCCACCATCACTAATGCACCGTACGCCACTTAGGAACGAAGGTTCAGGGTTTCTAGAAATAGAGAGCAATAAAATATCATGTCATCTGCCTGAAGATTCAGCAGCCCACGTGTTCTCCCACACTCACTGCTGCAAAGGTACCACGCTGGTGCTTTGGGTAGTCCTCTGGCTGGTCCTTCAGTAGTGGATTAGATTCAAGCTCTGACTTCTGAGCAGGGGCATGCTTCAGAGACAAGCGCTCACATCAGTGGCATTTACCAGGGGCAGCGGTCCTCTCTGCACCAGGATGAAGCTTGCGTGAATTCAGGACAGACGAGTGCTACCAGCAATATTATCAGTACAGCCTTCATTCTTCCTTCGCAGGAATGGGATGATCTGATTGTAACCAAGCCTGAATACAAGCCCCTGTCTTCTCAATTTAGCTCACCCCTTCACTGCAAAATACAAAAGTCGGTAAAAAAAATTCCTAACATATCCTAGTAGGGAGAAGAGTTTCTCCAGAAAGTGTCTATTTATATAATCTCTGCAGTGCTTGGATACCATGGAAATCAGTAAAGAATAATATCTTAGTGAGCCTGTTGCATTGCAGCTTTACGTATCATTCTGTTTGTTACTAAGCTTAAACCTCTTTCAGGGTTCTGCCCCCAGGCTGGCCCCGGTGAGTAGTTATATTTTGGGATCACTTTGCATTTTCCACACACTTCACCATATTATTTCTAGCCATTTTTCCTTTCTCTGAGCCCACAGCTCCTCCCTGTCCAGTACTCTCCAGCAAGAGCAGCCAGGTAATGCTTATTCCCCCACCTGGCTCCTGCATGGGCATAGTTCTGAATACAGATTGCAGACTATTTAACATTGCACATCTCAGTACCACCCCACGATTCTCTTGTGCTCTCCCCTGATACCTTACTGCCAGCTATCCTTTATTAGCAGCGCTTTGGGCGGTTTTTAAAATTGCTAAGTCTTTGTCAGAGCCAAGGCAATTTGAATGATGGTTGAGGAACTCTTTTCAAATGTGCTACTGAGACCCAAATATATTCCACCTTATCACATGCCCCCTGAATCTACTAAGCTTGCAATTCTAGCTGGTAGATTCATTTAAAATTCATTTTGCTGGGCCATATGTACATTTGTTAGACTGCTTATCCCATATTCTGAGGAAACTGCCCTGTAGGCAACCCTATTGCTGGGAAGTCTAAAGACCAAAGTCCAAAAGGGTTTAGTTCACATCCAGCCCCTGTGGTGGTTCATTCATTAAAAGAGATTTCATGTCTGCCTGCAAACTTCACGCTGCCTTCTGACGGGTCACAGGCTTGTTAGAGACTCCTGTCTTCTGCTCATTTTATGTGATCGATTGTGATTGCAAGCTCCAAACCCTGATCCTCCCCTTGCCAGAGTCCAGCAGGAATATCTGATTTCTCCCTGGCACTGGTGATTGCTGTGGAGCTCATAGCAGCTCAAGACAGGCAGATGGGCGGCATCCAGAGGACCTGCCCTGGGGGACAAAGACTAGGCTACAGCTTTACATGGATGGTTTACTAACATATTTATCTGATGCCAGAGAGGACACACATCCTTTTCTTTAAGCACTTGGGACATCAGGAAAAAGCTTTGGACTGTCTGTAAATATGTACAAAATATGAATTATTCATCATTGCTGAGGATAGCTCTGTTATTCAGGGAGCAGCCCAATTCAAAAAGCTCTCCAGGTGTAAAGAACTACGGAAGAAATACCAGAATAGAAAGGAATAATGCGTGGCTTAGGCTATAAACAGCCATGTGTACCGAAACACGTGACAGGTCCTAGCCGTGGGTTTGCTGGCCCGCTGGCCATGGGTACACGCGTGTTGGAGTGGCAGCTGCTCGCCCTGTGAGGAGAGAGGGACGTGTCCTCTGTCCGTCCTTTCCCTACAGCAGTTTGGGGGCTTCTGTTTGAATCAGCAACTTTGTAGGTAAAGACCAACTCTCTCAGCCAGCTACTTCAGCGAGTGGTTAATGGGACGGCTCTGGTCTCTGCACCCCTGGTGCACTTCATACTCGCCCCAAGAAACAAGCCACATTCAGCACTGCAGGGATGTGTCCTTCTACACATGCCCAATGCAGCTCCTCACAGTATTTACAATGATCTTTTGTCGCTTCTCAAACAATAAAAATGCAAAAGAAAGCTTTCATGCTGTAGGCAACTGCGAATTCTAGATCATTTGGGCTATTAACCTTCTCACTTGTGGATATTGCAAACGTTTAAAGATCTGCCTGGCTAAGCACCCTTTCATTAGCTCATGTAGCTGGAAGTTAGATATATGAACAAACTGAACAGAATGCAATGAATGACTAAAGAAGATCTAGGTGGACTGCTAAAAACAAAGTAGCTTTATTTTGCAGTTTCTAATCAAAATGTTGGTTTTGATTAGAAACTTTATGTACACATTGATTAAATACGTTATTCTTCAAAAGGGAGCAAATTGCTCTATTCATGCTGACCAAGGCTCGAAGAGTTAATGCTTGTAGCACAGCCAAGTGATGACAGGAAAGACCTGAGAGGGTTTAAATACTATGAAGAGCAAGGAGCCAATTAGCAGAATGGACCAGGATAGAATTAGCATTCAAGGGTAAAGATAGGAAAGGAAAATGTGGAGTATCAGGAAGGACTTTGTGGCGGTGAGATATGCAAAATTATCTCCCAAGAGTAAAGTGGCAGAAGCTCTACTGCTTGGTACATTTAAAATTAAGTTGGACAAAGCGATAGTGAGTGAATGCAAGATAACAGTTCTGCTTCAGCAGGAAGACGGGCTCAAGCTATTTTCATCTTCAACTCCTTGGAGCTGGCTGTTAGCACGATCGTTTCTAAGCAGGAAACTAAAAGCGTTCCCACGATAGCAGGTAACAGAGAGCTATGCCTGTACCTACTACTAGCTCTGGCAATTTTAAGACATTTTGCCAGACGTATCTATGAAGAACAGGAAAAACCACGAGGGCCGAGACTGCTTTTCAACTCTATGCTAAATCAAGAAAAAACCCAACACAAAATTCTAAAATAAATAGTGTGAGAGAGAGAAATTTAGAAGTAGATGGAAAAGAAAACAATAGGATATGTATACACACACACAGTGATATAATTAGTTTATACATAATAGACAGTCATTATAGCATCCTAACAAGAATTTACACCTCTGGACTATTGAGGACATTCCCCCAGTTTGCCTTGTAAAAGAGATGTGTCATCAATATTTTCTGGTTCCAGACTAAATGAGGCATTTTTTACGGGAGATGTTGCAAAAAAGCCGCTCTCGTGGCAACGGGGGAGTCAGGGCTAGGCTGGGACAGGTTCTACCACTGATTCCCTGCATGACCTGAAATCCCTTCCTCTACCTTCCCCAGGGTAACCCTGATAACATGACAGTGGATGGGACCACTTGCCAAGCATGCTGCATCTTATATCTCTTGCTCAAACCATTCTGAAGACAAAACACTCCCAGCTGTGACTAAATATTAGTCACGCACAGAAACAGGGACTTGCGTGAAGTGCGGTTAGCAAAATCACAGCCTACTATAGTGAGAATTTAATAAGAGTATTTAAACTCCCAAAGGTTAAAACAGCTCCCTGGCAAAGCAACTGAGCCTGGTGCTGAGTTGCGAGCGGCCTTAACGTGGTGGTGAGCCAAGAAGTTGGGTGGGAGGCAGGGGTCGAGGGCAGCTCTCTGCAACCACCCGCTGCAGCGCCCGATTTAAGGCACGATGCGATACGCTGCGGATCTGGCTCCGTACCTGTTTGCGGGTTTGCTGGAGGGGCTCTAGGACCTCAGATCCAGCATTGCAAGAGAGCGAGACAACCCTTAGGAAAAAAGGAAATTGTTGTGGAAAAAGCCTGCTATAACTCACGAAGGCAGCAGGCAGCTTTGAACTGGCACGGATCCTACATAATAAAAGCGACCTACTCGTTTAATACATTTCCTTCAACAATAGCTGGGAACTATAAGGCCCAGCTGTGCAGCGCAACACATCATCGTACAGCCAAGTGGATACCTATAGATCTGACTTTAGCAAATTAAGCAATCCATTTACTGCCTATTTCTGCTACTACTGAGACTTGCACATGGATAGTATATGAGGGGAGAGCAAAGACACAGCGAGTTAGATTTGTGCTGCTGCCAATGTCTGTTATCACAGCAGAGAGGAGCATTGTTTAGATACTAGTCTGGGTCTCGAGATCTTGGCCAGAGTCATCTCGAAGCTACAGGATAACTTCGATCAGTAGCAGCTCCCAGGGAGCAGCTAGGCTGACAGCATCACCAGCTGTACAGGGGAAGGACAGGCCAGATGGAAATCAGGCCTAATACATTTTATGCTTGGCAAATGTCACTATTAACGGTGACTGCGACTACTTTTTCCTCAAACCACTCTTTCAAGTCTCAGGCTCACATTGCAATCTGGTTAATGTTCAGAAGGGAGAACATGTCAACCCTTCAACACGCCCCCGCCCCTGCCCCCGTAATGTATTTTTCTGGGAAAAGTCACAAGGTTATAACAGAAAAAATGGGACAGATCTGAAATATTTCTGGGCTACAAGCCCTGGCCAAGCAGGGAGAACTGTTAAACTGTGGGACAGTTTTCAGGCAGAAAGGACACAGCCCAGTCTCATACTTCATTCAAAACTAGGCTACCAAGAGCATTGGAGAGTACACCATAGGCAACAATCTTGCAGGGAGTCCAGAGGACAAGCAAACAGAAACTAAAAAATTAGCCATAAGCCCCCCCCCCGCCCCATTTCATTTTCCTAAAGCTCCACAAAACCATGCACAAGGAAAGCTGACTTTCCCGATAGAGGCAATTTTGTCTATACAATACCTGTGCCTGTTGTCCTGGAAGATCATCTGGAAGTAGCTGGTACTATGTTCTCCATTGGGCTTTCATGGCTGAAAGATTAGAAATACATATTTGTCACTTATATTGACATTCTTATTACCTCTGCCATTAATCTCATTACCTCTCCTGGCTAAGCTATTGCTTTCTTAAGCAGCTGACTGTACCCAATTAAGGAGTAAGCCGTGTATATCAAATCACATAGGTCAGACTTTCCTTCCTTCTCTCAGGAAAGGTGATTTTAAACAAAAGTTTCTATTAAGTGAGGTTGGAAAGAAATTCATCCTGGCTTTTATCTTAATGGTCTTTTGAATGTCACCTTTCCATTTAGATCCTCTTGTGATAATCAGGGGCTTCCCACTGACACACAAAGGCTTTGGCAGCTCTTTTCATAATACCTGTCCCTTCAGGCAGCGCTCTAATTCAGGGAGCTTGAGTGTCTATAGAAAGAAAAGCAGTGCTTATTAAAAAGAGCACACAAACTTCATCCACTCTGAGCCTCGTACATTATTCCCTGGTGAAAAGGATTTCCAGTTCCTCTTTATGGAAGTGGAGACTCATGAATACAGAAAACCCAGTGGATCAGTCTGTTAGTCATGCCATGTCCCCTAGCCTTCCTCTAGGATAATAGCAAGCCTCAATTAGGCGCAAAAAGAATTAGTAAAATATCAGCACAAACGATCAGACATCAGATATCTATGTGGGACTTGATAATGAAGCACAAAGAATTAATTTTTGTCTGGAAGGCTGTATCTGTTGTGGTTACGTGGCATTACCAGTTCTGTCTGAAATGCCTTCCCTGGCCCTTTACAAACTGCCTTTAAATCCCTCTTGAAAGTAATTTTCTTCCTGTCTCTTCTGCAATGAGAAAACAGCAGGTACTGGTTTGGTTTTTTGTTTGGTTGTCTGGTTTGGTTTTTTTTTTAAATATATGTATTTTAATATGCCTGCTACAAGACCCATTAAGAACCGCACCCTCACTGACAGTAACAGATCTCTTTCTTCATCCAATCTTAATGCTCCTCTTCTCATCACCTCCTGCTATGACTTCTGAAAAATACAACAAGCAGGCAAGGGGAGGCAGACAGCAAATCTTCTCACACTTCTTATCCAACTTCCTGCCATTACAAAAATAGGTCTCCAGGGATGAGTGCTTACCCCAAAGAGTTCAGTGAGGTACAGAGAGAGGCAAACACACGTTATTCCTGCAAGCAACAGTGTGATCATCACTGCTTCGCCCTATTTCTCTTCACAGCCTCACCTGAGAGTGATTGCTTTGATCATTGCTAGTGCTGTGGGCAATTAATCTATCAGTGTCTGCTTTTTACAGCGTTTTGAAGAATGCTGCATTTGCAGGGCCCTTCACCGGCCATAAACTGATGTAGCTCAGTTGCAATGTGATGGTCCGGCCTAACGCAAATAAAAAAGTAAGCGCAGCTGCATGTTGAATGGAAAGATCAAGCTGAATTGCAATGTAATCCTCATCTAATACTGACACGGAGGCACAGTCACTGCCTAACAGGGCACAGACAACCAAGAGCACAGAGTTGCTGATTAAACAAATAAAACAGCTCTGATGAGCAGAGAAATGCCGAATGCTTCCATCAGCAGTTCATTTAGGCAAGCTCTCAGCGCATGAGTAAACAGATGCCAGATGCCCCCCAGAGCGGTGCAATGATATCAAGAAAAATTCAGGTGATGGATGGGATATCTAAAGCGTTAAAAAAATCTATTTCCCTGCACTGCTTTAGAGCAATAAAGGAAGTATATCTGACACAAAAACTGGCCAGCAACACTGGGAATGCTGCACTTCTGCCTGCTTTCTGCCCGTTTCAGTTGATCAGCAAGATTTTCAGGAAGGTCAACACATTTTAATAATGTCATCCTGGCCAGAGAACAAAGAGTTTCCAAATCTGAGCAATTACTTTGGAAAAACTCAGATTAGCATCCCCGTCAATTCACAAATTTGTCATTCTGTGGGACAACCTTAAACTGGGTGGGAGGCTAGATGATAAGCTTATGATAAAACCTCATTAGACCCTACCCTCAACAAGAAAAGCATTGCTCTTTGCAAGGAGAACAGAGCATTTTCTGTCATTCCTGTACAAAATAATGCACGGGGCGAAGCTGCCCTCCCACAGCTCTGGGGGTGCCTCGTCCCAGGCTGCGCTAGTGCAGCTCCAGCTCATCTCTGCAGCTCTGGCACGTTGGCCATGTGGGGCAATGAATATAGGTTTTGGTCTTGCACTTCTCCCTGCACTTTGTGGCATAAATTATGCCAGCATGTCACCACCCCTCCCTATCTAGCCATGCCATGTCCCTTCCCAAAAGATTTAATGCCCAAGGCTTTCCTTTTTCTCTTAGTGTTAACGTGCTATAAACACCTGTTTCTCAGAAAGTGGCAACGGCATTTGATCCAACCTCACGTGCACCATTATCGTCCTGCTCTTCATGGCAGTGCTACTCTAAGAGAGCCGGACTGAATATTCAGCCTGACAACTTATTCTTTGGGGGATTTGAAAGGATTTTTGTATGATTCTAGATATAAAACCCACAGGTACGTGTGGTTTCATCATTATCTCACCCACAAGTGGAATAACTACTTCAAGTACTGGTGAGAAAAAATAATGTCAGGTAGCAAACCCAGGAATTTCACAGGTGGAAATAAATCATCCCTTTCCAACCTCAGCTCTCAGGAGAGAACAGCTGTGAAATGCCACCTTCAGCATTTATCCGCATGGAAGACATTAGCCCAGCTTTCCGAACTAGCTGTCACCTTGGAGCAAGGGAAAGAAAAAGCTCTCACACCCAGACTAACAGACATACAGACTTACTCACTGAAAGTATTGATACCTGACATGACAAAAAGGCCTCTGTTTTTCTTACTCGTTGATATTTTGTTTTATTACAAAGCACAACAACAAGGATAAAAGACCTTTTTCCCCCTCGTACCTGGACCAAAGCCATATAAATAGGCTTAAATCTTTCAATCAGGTGAAACAAATGCATGCTCGCCTAAGTGCCATTTACAGCCCAGTTTGGGGGAACAGGAGTCCTTATTCTTTTGTTGCACAGCTTGCATTATGCTTACATCATGTTTGAGTTAGCCTTATAAAGCCTAATGACTTCAACTATAAGGTATTAGATAGCTTATTTAGTTTAAATTGTTGACAAAATGCATATAAATTATTTACAAATCCTAATACAACTGCATGTCCAAACTCATGCAAATTTATTTTCTCCGTTAGCAGAATGATACGAGTATTCTCAAACAAAAGAACATTTTCTCCTATCTTTGCCTTGCAATATAAGCACCTTATGCAATATGTACACACATGCATATGTATATGCACATGCACCGTGTAACGGCATAGCTGATACAGGTTATTTAAACAGAGGGTGCATGCATCTGAAAATTGCGTGGGGACTAATTGACAGTTTTCTGCTTTGCCATAATTCTTTCTCCTAGTGTGTGTCTCGTGGACTCTTAATGAAGCAGAGATCTAATGGAAAAAAAAAGAGTCGCTAATTGTGTCATTAAAAAGGTGATGTGTTGGTGCACACACAGCCTGTCAAATCCAGTCCTATCAGCTCTTCAGCCTGGACTAACGCCATGTGCCTTGTAACACCAGCTGTGTTACCCAACAGCCAAAAGCGGTTCTCTCCAAGAGAAGGAGCTGTTGGAGGATGGTTGTGGGAACCATCCTCATCCCCGCCTGCCAATGCTGATGGCTGTCGGGATGCAGGTGGGTTCCTTGAATTGGGTCGCAGGGGACTGCTGAGCAGGGCTCCGACTGATGAAGTTGCTCATCTTGACGTGCTTTCTGTTCAGCATTGAGCTCATGGTGGGTTGGGGTTTGAGCTACTGGTTCTCTGCTGGTCCAGAGAGAGGAGAAAGCTTTAATAATTGCATTAGGAAGCCCCTGGTTTTTTCCCCGTGTCAGCAAATGTGCAGCATTGGCTTTAGGGGGACGTTTCCCTACCCTCAGGAAGCACATTTGGTAGTTGTTTTTGTAGGAGACCATTGTTTTTCTAAGTTATGCGAAGAAAAGCAGAGAAAGAGTTAACAAGCTCAGTCTACTAAAGTGAAATTGCGTAGGGCAGGTGAGGACTTGTTCATCCTTCCACGGCATGACTGGGAGCTTCTCAGAAAGAAAAATCACAAGAAAGGTTTGTACCAAAAGTGAAGACACCCTGAGCATAGAGGCTGCTACGAGACTGAACACCCATCCTCTTATATTCAGCTTTGTTAAAGCTTATTTACAAGCCATCAAATAAAAAGGTGAAAGTATGTTACAACACTACACTAAGGAAATACTGGGCATATTCCAGAAAGGTCATGGCAGTGAAGCATGTGGTGTTAGATCCATCTAAACTGCACCTGTGGGAAGGTAAAGAGGATGACACCTGAAGCACAGGATGCCTTCCAGAGGGACCTGGACAAGTTTGAGAACTGGGCCCATGTGAACCTCATGAGGTTCAACAAGGCCAAGTGCAAGGTCCTGCACCTGGGTCAGGGCAATCCCTGGTATCAATACAGGCTGGGGGATGAAGGGATCGAGAGCAGCCCTGCTGAGAAGGACTTGGGGGTACTGGTGGATGAAAAGCTGGACGTGAGCTGGCAATGTGCGCTCGCAGCCCAGAAGGCCAACCGTATCCTGGGCTGCATCAAGAGGCATGCCCGGCAGGTCGAGGGAGGGGATTCTGCCCCTCTGCTCTGGTGAGACCCCGCCTGGAGCACTGCATCCAGCTCTGGAGCCCTCAGCACAGGACAGACATGGACCTGTTGGAGGGGTCCAGAGGAGGGCCACAAAGATGATGAGAGGGATGGAACAGCTCTCCTGTGAAGAAAGGCTGAGAGAGTTGGGGGTGTTCAGCCTGGAGAAGAGAAGGCTCCAGGGAGACATTATTGCAGCCTTTCAGTACTTAAAGGGGGCTTATAAGAAAGATGGGGACAGACTTTTTAGCAGGGCCTGTAGCAGTAGGACAAGGGGTAATGGTTTTAAACTAAAAGCGGGTAGATGTAGACTAGATATAAGGAACAAATTTTTTACAGTGAGGTTGGTGAAACACTGGCAGAGGTTGCCCAGAGAGGTGGTAGATTCCCCATCCCTGGAAACATTCAAGGTGAGGTTGGACGGGGCTCTGAGCAACCTGATCTAGTTGAAGATGTCCCTGCTCACTGCAGAGGGTGTGGACTAGATGACCTTTAAAGGTCCCTTCCAACTCAAACCATTCTATGATTCTGCTCTGCTTATCTCCCTCCGCTGACTGCAGAGGGATCCTGAAAGACTATGGATCCCTGCTTGCTGCAGCAACCTAGTGACTCATGCTGAGCTTTGAGTCTCGCTGGGTAACCAGATAACCAGCTACTGCAAACCAGAAAAAAGGTGTTTGGTACCTGCGATGTGCCGGGGGAGGTGGGATGATGTGTCCCTCTCATGCAGCCGTGGGAAAGAGGCAGAGCCTGCACTATTCAATGCAGTCGCAGGCTTTCCTCCAAAGGTTTGGGTTTTGCAAGCCTTCTGTAGCCGTCCCTTCCTTGGGGAGGGAAGGGGTGTCCAGTGAGAAACAACCCCCTGGTGAGCAGGTTTGTCTGCTCTTCATCAGTGTCTGGCGTGCGTTCATCCTGCTGCACCAGGGCTGCGCGTGGAAATCCTGTGAGCAAACAGTTCTCTCATCCGGGATAGGATGTGGTAAGCAGGGAAGTTCATTTTGCAGGGACTTTATTTTGTACAGAAGTGAGTATGTGTGTTGTAGCTTGGGCAGTTAATTAAGAACGGAGAGCACTTTTCCTGGGGCAATGTGCTTGTTGGATAAAGACCTTCCTTAGAGACGGCAGTTGATATTATTTATGGCTTGAGCTGATCTAACAGCTTGCTGCCAAGGAAAGGAGAAGTCCCACTTCTCCCTCCCTGCATTGACACCAGCCCTGGCAGCCCTCTGAGCTGGCTCTGCTCCCTGAGCTGGCAGAGGCAACCTCCGTAAGTCCCAGGGGAGCAGAAACCGGGAGCAGGAGGACCCCTCGCCTGGGAGCTGTGGCAGAGGAAAGGGAGCAGACAGTTGTTAGATCGCATCAGCTGCAAAGTGCAAGTTCTCCTTCGGTGCTAAACAGAGGCGAGATGAAATCTGCTCGAAACACTTTGATCTGGCTTCTTGGCATACACAAATAACAGTAGAAGCTGGTTATAGCATTATTTTCCTGCAGGACACCTGCCTCATTCACTAGGCAGGATGGGCCGTCCACTACTCTGATTCATTCACTGCACAACATCCAGCACGTTAGACAAGAAACATACACCAGAGAGACGTATAATCAAGTAATGAAGCAGTGTTGTAACAAAAGGCACTGTATTACAAAGTTAAGGAAGGAAGCACAACTTTATTTCTGTAAATGCCTTAATTCTGAGTGCTTCCATCAGAAATGTGTCCTTTTACATGTAGCTTGTAGCGTAAGACTTCCTATTTTTGTAATGGTAAAGAAACTGTGTCCAACAGAATGATGTACCAAACCGAAGTTATGCCCAGTTGTGCACAAGCTTATTTGAGAGTGTATCGCCACGGCCCCCTGCCATAAGAAACAGTTGGGTCTTTTAGCTAATTGATCTCGTGCTGCTTGGACCATTTCAGGGGGAAGGAGCGCTGCTGGCATTTCTTGTAGCTCTGGTTAATGGGCCAGAACTTCTTCGTATTTGTCATCTCAGCATCTCACCACAGGTCTTGAGGATCAGAACTTTGAACTGAAGCACCTGTAGTGACATTTTCTGTCTAAGTACTTTTGTGGACCAGATTTCAGCTCCTGTAAGTGCTGAATTAACCTATTTCCATGACCTAGAAATGATATTTTTTTCTGCATACACAGCATTGCTGAGTCTCAAGGTTTATTACGTCTCTCTGAATATTTGGTATGTTTCTTAAAACTCTTGCCTGTGAAGAATGTGAAAATTTTAAATTCCATCAAAAAGGAAAAAGTTCTGATTGTTCTCATTGGAAAGAAAAACTGGTAGCCAAGGTGGAGTCTGTAGGTGCAGCAGCAGAAGGCAAACCTCGCCAGGTCTGCTCCGCTGCAGGCATCATTCCCAGCGCCCATCCTCCCTCTTCAGCCACTTGCCTCAGTACAAAATAACAGAACGTGGTTTTAAGATCTCTGCACGCAATTCAGAATATTACAGGCGGGAACTCGGACAACGACGTGAAGTACAGATTTGCGCAGGCACATTGTGGCATGACAGTGCCGGGCAGAAGGTGGGTGTTCAGGGGAACGGTCAGCTGGCAACTGGTCCGGTGACACGAATGGGACCCAGCAAGGTGTCCCGCACCCTGAGGACCTGTCCTGAAAGGCTCCCGCAGCTACTTTAAGTGTGACGCTGTATAAAAATCTTACGGACATCACCAGTAATTTGATGCAGTTTGTATTTGGAAAAGCCGGATACGTGAGGAATCGTGGTCTTGCTTGCAATCCTGATTTCTTGCCGCGGCGATGCTGTGAGTCGAGTCTGGGGGCAGCGGTCAGAGACCCTCTGAGAGCACGCTGCCTGCGCTGCCCGCTCCCCAAAGTTTCTACCTACCTCCTTGGCTGCGCTGGCTTCCAACCAGCAATGACAATACATGTCACTGGTTTTTAACGCAGATGGAGTATTTATAGTTTAGGGCTTTTGTACTCTCTTCCATAGCTTAATTAGCAATATAATTTCCTGTAGATCTTCCTGTACTTGTGGGAACGGAGGAGAATGGCAATTACTGTGGAAAGCCAGGGGCAGCGGGGGGAGAGGAAGAAAGACACAGACATACACACAGAGCCATCTCTCTGCAAGTGCGTAGCGAGGAGATGGCACTGAGCTAATGCCAGCGGAGGGGACTGTCTGCGGCGGCTTTATAAGGGAGTAATGACTTATTTCGTGTTCGACTTCAGGAATGTTCCCATATTGCATAGGAAGAAATCTCGTACATATTGAAGTAAACTGGCTTCAGTCTGCACTACCAGCACAGTCAGCATTACCGAAGCTTTCACATTTGAAGAAAAAGGATCTAAACAATATTATAAGTGTGCCCAGGAAATGTGAACAGCTTCAATATTCATGTTACAATAAGTGCTCAGAGGCCATATTGTCTAAGGAGCTGTACAAACAAAAAAGACCAGATCCGTGCACTAAATCTAGCTTATGTCAAGGAAGATGAAGGGAAAAATGTGAAGCAGCAATACAGGGAAGGAGGTCCAGAGCAAAGAGTTCCTGAGACACACTGCTCCCATGGTGAAACCAGCCTAAGCAGATCCCCTTCCCCTGGGCAGGTATTTCTCACAGAAAACCCTCTTCTAGCCTCCAGCCCTGTCACGGGCAGCTGGACTTATGCTGGTGCATGGTGTGTTTATATCACCCCAAAGGCTTTTCTCCTGACTTCCATGAAGTGCATTGGCTGCAGAGAAGCCCCCCTCAGAGCTGTGGCTCCAGCTGTTGCAGGGGAAGGGGCTACGACTGCAGAATTCACGGCTGTGAGTTCAGATTTCCAACACCACTGAGCATGGCAGCGCTCGTGGAGCTGGGCTGCTTTCTCAGCTGGCTTCTAGCTCTGTGTCGAGCAGGCTGATTCAGAAACCCTGCCTCCCTCCAAAAAGGAGAAAATCTGAAGCTCACATCTACATCAGTATTACAAAAACCTTTACAGCATAACATACACATATAGAAATTGCTTCCCACAACACTTCTTTCCCATGAGGTGGATAAAACCGTTTTCACCTACGAGAAGGTATGAAAAGGGAGGTGGAAAGAATTAAAATGATCTGAAAGTCACCATAGCAGCAGAGTTTTGACTGCAATCCAGGCCCCGGTGCCTTGCTGCTCAGTTTTAACCTCTGCACAGACACCTTCTCCCACGGCATTCTTGGCCCCTGCTACAGCAGCTGCCAGCTGAGTCAGAATTCATATTTTAAGCAGTTCTCGCTCAAGCAATTATGTATTTTACATGACTGTTTTGTAATTATGTGCACAACAGAGGCATAGCTCCCTTCACTGCCACCCTTCGCATCCTCCTAGGTGTCATTCAAAACCGGTAAGGAAAACATTTAGAGAAGAGTTAGGAAAGGTAAGCATCTGCATGTTTATGAATGAGAGAGCGAGCCGGTAAAGCCACGCTTGTCCCCAGGCATTGTTTATAAATCATTTGCAGGATGAAAATGAAAATGCAGTTGCAGCCACAGATGTGAGCAAATCCCTGAGCTGGGCTCAGGCAGGAACGCTGAGCTACTGCTACAATTTTCTCCGAGCTTCCAGCTCATGCGACCCACGCGCTTTCTGCCTAAACCTTTGTGCGATGCCTGCTTTGCTGCAGACATTCCAGGACACGGCTCTGTGAGGCAGCCTTAATTTCAGAAACTAGTGTGTGTGTGTATATATATATATATGTACACACACACACGGTACATATATGTGTGTGTATACACACACATAGAATAATGTGTCCTGGGATCTCTCTAGCAAACCAGGGACTGCCCCTGCACTACCCTGAAAGGCCCAGATACAAGCCACGAGGCTGAATCATTGCTCACCGTGCCCGAATGCCTTCTGCAGCCGGGTGAACGAAGGGTCTCAGCCTGAACATACTGCCCAATTTATGCTTTGCACGGTGCCTGTAAACTCCCCCTCCTCTTCCTCCGTCCCCCCACCCCTGACCACGAAAAGACCTCGGGCAGCGACATGCCAGAGCTAGAAGCAGCTTCCCAGGGTGCAGACAGCGACCGATGCACATCGGGCACGTAGCTGGCACTTGGGCATCTTTGAGTGGCATTTGGGCATCTTTAAGGAACAGCACTCCATCGTGGGTGGGCGGCCGGGCTGTGAGCAGCCCACGCACCTGGGGGAGGGCAGGGGGTGCTGGGGGCGAGGGCGGGGGGGGTGGGCGGCATTTTCACCTTCCTTCAAGGCGCTCTTTATATAGCTGGTTACATAAAGCTGTGCAATTTGGCTCCTGTTGGGAGAGAAATGCGGGCGTAGGAGTACTGGTACACCAAACCCGACTGTAAAAGTCATCTGTGCAGTTTGGGGTTTTTTTCCTATCATTCACCACTAATCTCTAGAACAGTCGCTGCTAAATATTTAATAAAACAGAGCATAACTTAGCAGTAAGTCATGGCACGCCTCTAAACCCTGAGCTGGCAGCCGGAGGATGGCCCCCGTACAGTTTTCCAGCCGTGCCGGTGCCAAGGCCTCCCGGGGACAGCGATGGGCATTCTCCCCCTTCCCGCAGGGGGGGACTGGGACAGCGAGGGGTGACGGGGAGCTCAGAGGGGGCCCGTCCGCTCCCTCCCCAGAGGAGCTGCAGTGGCCGGGGGCGAGAGAGGCGAGGGGGTGCTCCCCTCCCTCCGTCCCCCCGCTGCTGACGGCTCCTTGGCCACCGGGAAGGGTGAGCACGCGTTTCTGAACTTGGCACGGGAGTGGAAAAAGTACCGCTTCCCCCAGACTTGACATTTATTCGCGTTCACGTGGTGCGTTTCGTGGCCGAGACGAAGCCCGGCTCTGCCGTGCCGCCGCGCAGCACCGCCCGCACCGCTGCCGTCTCCTTCAGGGAACGCATTTTCCATAATGAAAGCCAATTGTGTTGAAAATAGTTAGGGAGCCGTGCAGCGTAACATCACGTACAGATGAACTTGTAATTGCAGCCAGCGCCGCGCTCCAAGCCAATTACTCATTACACAGGTCACTTCCATTCATTATTATCCACGGGGGGGGGGGGGGGGTGCAGCACAGGCGAGGGAGGGGAGCGGCTGGTTGCTCACAGCAATTCCTCGACACACGTGCAGGGCTCCGAAGGCCTCCAACCTCTGCTGCAACAGCCGAGCCGGAGTGGCAGCGAGGCCCCAGCAGAGACGGGGTCGGTCCCACTTGGTTGGTTAACATCAACCTTAGTTGTTTATCAGCTTCGCAGCAGGTAACGCTGTTTCTGCTGTCTGGCGCTCCCAACTTCTCACACCCAACAGGTACCTCGCCTTCCAGCATATGAAGGGGGCTTGTAAGAAAGACAGGGACATTTTACCGGGGCCTGTAGTGACAGGAGAAGGGGTAATGGTTTTAAACTGAAAGAGGATGGCTTTAGATTGGACATAAGGAAGACATTTTTTATGACGAGGGTGGCAAGACAGTGGAACAGGTTGCCCAGAGAAGCTGTGAATGCCCCATCCCTGGAAGCGTTCAAGGCCAGGCTAGAAGGGGCTTTGAGCAGTCTGGTCTAGTGGAAGGTGTCCCTGCCCATGGCAGAGGGGTTGGAACTAGATGATCTTTAAGGTCCCTTCCAACCCAAATCATCCTGTGATGCTACCCCAGGCAGGTACACCCATCCAGCATGCTTGTTGTCCAGGCACAAACTCCCAGGGGCCGGTAATCCTTACCTGGGCTGGAGGATTTGCAGAGGGGATGAAAGAGCTCCCCGTGCGCAGGGTGCCCACTTGACTCAGAGATCCCAAGCAATAGCACTTCCCTATGATGTTAGGGCTGTCTCTTCTCACAGGTGCTGGCTTCCTTGGTCCTAATGTGCTCTGCGTCACGCCAAACTGAAAAAAAAAAAAAAAAAAAAAAAGAGGCGGAGAAGGCAAAGCAGCTCTCAGACCTCAGCCGTGGCTCCTTGTGAGCTGGCAGCAGGAAAACGGGCTGGCAGGCACAGCGCTGGGGTCTGCTGGTGGGCAGCGCAAGCGGAGGGGTCAGCGGGGGAGGTGGACGCAGCACGTGCAGCGGCAGGGTGGGACAGGGGAAGGCTCAGTGCAGGCGCTGCTGGTGAACGCGTCGGTGCTGCTGCCCTCACGGTGGTTTGGGTCACCCTCTCTCTGCCTGGGCGGCCCTACGGCAGCGACGGGCTGGTGCCGTTTGCCCTGGAAGCGATCGGTGCCACTGAGATGCGTTGGCGGAGCTGGGGGGAGCGCGGCCGCAGCTCCCGGAGCACATTCTGGATGGCAGGGAACAGCCCTGGCCGGCCAGGGGACCCTTACCCGGGTACTGCCCCGACAGCAACAAACTAACCCACCTTGAATTACAAGGCATTTTTCAAATACCTTTTTTTTTTTTTTTTTTTTTTTTTTTTTAAGTCAGGTAAGGCACCCATAAAGCAGATCATCCAGGCCACAGCCAGGAGCCATTTTCAGGGATCATTCTCACAGATTCGGTGAAAAAAGACAAGACCGCTGCTGGAAGCTACAGCCCAGAGGTTTCCAAGCCTTAGGCAAAGGTGAGCGCAGAGCATTAAAACCAGGGTGCAGCAAACAGGTTACCTTGCTATTCACAGAAAAGATCCTGAGAAGGCAAGAAACACGAGCTGCTGAGCTCTGCCGTGGCCGGGCAATCGGTTACCACCAGCCCCACTGGGCTAACTTCTTTGCAGCTCCAGGGGAGGAAACAGCCCCAGTCTCGCTGTAGACGTATACAATACACGTTGACGGAACAAAATGCTCCATTAATAGCAAACAACAGGAATGACAAGAAGAGGGGAGGCTGTAGTTTGTAATTGCTCCTAATATATCAGAGCGCTGCTTCTTCCAGAAAGAGCTGCCGTCTTGTAACCCACAGAGGGATGAGCTGCTACCAATTTGGCTTTCCACACATCTGAATGACGGGGCTTGTGATTGCACCAGCAAGGAGAGACGTTGCAAACAGCGTTGGCTTCCTCTCTCAGCGGGTGTCAGGGAACACCAAGGGCCGATTGCTCAAAGTGCTGGTAAGTATGAAGTGCGCAAGAGAGAAAAAGTTAATGTACCGCTGCAGTTACACTGCAGGGGAGGGGGAGCCGGTGTCCTCCAAACCTCAGATGTTCCCACAGTGAAAAAGGAGGAGGGCTGGAACGGTTCCTCTTGCTGGAGAACATCGCTACAGCCTCTCCGTCCCCAGCAGCCACTGCCGGGACATGTAAAACACACTCCACTGGCAAAGGAGGAAATTGTTTTCTACAAGGACAGCACTGACTTACCCGCGACAATCTCCCGCCTGCGTCTTCTGGCACCCGCACCACATGGAGCAGGTAGGCTTGCAGGAGAGATTCACCAGGGCACAGGCAGTTTTTTCCACAGCAGGAGTGAAAAAGAGTTATTGAACTGTGTGCAGGTTCAAGGTACGCCTCTCCGAGCCATCCTATGAGACCTGCTACACCAGTGGAAGGGATGCAGGGTCTGGACAAGCAGCAAGGGCCACTCAGATCCTCATGAGCCTACGTTTCGAGCAACTGCAGTATGCGTGTGTGTCTGGGTTGCAGGAGTTAGCCATGCATTTCCAAGAACTGCATGTGGAAACAGCAGCCATTTCATTCCCAGCATCGCAGAGGAGCAGGGACGCTGTGGTCTTAAACCAAGGTTTAACCTGCAATTTTGCATGAAAATGATAATGCACCACAATACGTACATAACGTTGCAGTGAAGAAGATGGCCTATTATGACCTTTTTAGTAGTTTCCAAGACTGATGTTTGCTAAATCAGAATTGTATTCAAAATTAAGTTGCACTTTTGATGAATTTGCCTCTGGTTCACTTAAATACAGAGGAATTACTGGAAAAAGGCTGAGAAATTACACTGGAGCTGCCCGCTTGATCTCCTCCAGCTTCCAGAAAGATGAAGGCAGTCTTTCTCTTTCCTCACTTATCCTTTGCCCAATATATATGTCTTCCTTTTTCTTGCTGTTTGTTCCTCTCTTCTTACTTCCCTAGCCATGGCATCACTGACAGTCAAAAAAAATTATCGATTGGGTAGGTGTCTTCCTTTCTTTTTGCCATCTGAAAGGACATTATAAAACAATGCTAAAAACCCCCAAATCAAACGATCAAACTCATTCATCCCTACCCTGGTCCACGGAAGGAAGGACACAGACCTGAGCAAAGCCAGCCAGCAGCAGAGCTGATGGGGTCGTAGGGCTCCTAGAAAACCGCCCCGAGCTCACGCCAGGGCTGCGGCAGTGGTCGGGCACGTGCTGCTATCGCTCTCGGCCTGCCTGATCAGCGCGAGTCTGGAGCCAGCCCCGGCCACCTCGGTACGTGAGCGTCTCAGGGATGCAGGGTGCGGGACGGAGGGCAGCGACGCACCGTGCCCCAACCGGCGGGCAAGGCTGCCCGCGCTGCCGTGGGGAATATGGGCTGCTCTGCTCCCACCGCAGGTGGAGACTTTCTCAGCAGTTTTCATTGATGGGTGCGGGAGGCTCATCAATATTACTACGTGGTGGCCCAGCAAGGTCCCAGGCACCTTATTTCAGACTGCGCGATCCCTAAACGAAGCGCTGGGCCTCGGCCCTCCGCTCGTTCCTGCCCTGCTCCTTGGCACGTTCCGATTGCAGGGCCGCTGGGGTTGGGGTTGCATTCCCACCTAGAGGTAGGAAGGAAAGGCTTATATTTTTAAGGCAGGATCGGTTCCCTGACAACGTACGGAAGAGGCGGCAGCCCCAGCACAAGGGCCCGAACTGGCAGGGGCTTTCTGCCACGGGGGGTCTGGCCGGAGCCCCCCCAGCCCTGCAGGGAAGGACTGCAGCGCCCTCTCCACGCAGGATTAACGGGGCGGCTCAGCACTGACCTGCTGCTTAGCTTAGCTTAGCAGAAACATCTGGGTGCTCCGGCAGGGAGTGGAGATGAAGACGGCATCGCCGAAAAAAAGAAAAAAAACCAAACCCCAAAGGCTCGCTAGAACAGATGAGCAAGCAGAAAGCCAGGTGGGGCTTTAAAAACGAGCTCTCTGCAATCACAGGCATTGTGTTTCGCCGCGTCCTCTCCGGCAGAGGTTCGGAAGGGCCGGGGCTGGTGGGCCTCCTCCGAAAGGCGGCCCCGAGCCCCCCGCTTGTCCGCCTCCTCCCGTCAAGACCACCCTGCGCCCCCGGTTAAAAGCACACGGCGGCCGGGCCGGCAGCGGGGCTTTGCCCGGCCGTTAGCGGAGCCCCAGCCCCCTCTGACCGCCGGGGCCGGCGGACAGCCCCGCTCCCCCGGCGGGCTCCTGCCGCCCCCTGCCGGCGGCGGGTGACCCCGGGCCTCTCACCGGCAGCCGGGCAGGGCGGCGGGCCGAGCTGCCGCGGGGCGGCCCCGGGGAAAGCGGCGGCAGCGGCAGGAGCAGGGGCCCTGGGCCGCCGGGATCGCGCCCCGGCCCCGCTTGGCGCAGCTCGGGCTGGAGTTCGGCCTCCGGCCGCCTTGGAAAAGGCACCAGCGAGAGGGGAGGGAGGCGGGGGCCCCGCCACGGACCTGCCCCCCAGCGCCTGGGAGCCCCTTCCTCTCTTTAACACGCTAGGACTGAAGATGGAACTTGGGGTTTTTGGTTTTGTTTTCTTCTCCTAAGTAGCCTCTTCGAGCTTCACAATCCTACCGCGTGGGGCATACTTATTTACTCGGTGTAATAAAACCTAAAAGCTAGCACCAACCGAGAGCTGCTGCTTTGCAACTTTACCCTTTCCAGAGTTGTTTCTGACACAGCTAATCTCTTCATGCTTTTTGGTAGACTGAAGGCGGCCCAAAAGCACCTGACTTCTCAGTTACAAAGGTATAAAGGCAGAAAAGGGAGCTGAAAAGGAACCAAAATGCTCAGCCAAAACCTCCGTCCACCCAAATTTTTCCCTTGTTTACAGTCACAGCATAACTTGGTGCTCCTTCTGTTTACATAGCAAAGCCCAGAAGGCTGAACCGCCAGAAAAAAGTTAAAACACACCTCTTGCACATGCAGTTTAACTGTGTGAGCTCAGTTCTTGAGTAAGTTCAAGTTTCCACCAAAAGCACTCTGGTACCCTGCATCACCAGCACTATATAGGGTTAGCACTGCACTAGGACATGGTGGTTTGCACCAGTATCTAGGGGGAAAAAACCCAAATCACTTTGATAAGTCAGTGCAAAATCCATTTAAGCTGATCCAACCAAAAATGAAAACTCTCTTCAGAGATGCTCAAAAGTAAGCATGGCAATGTTCTGCTGAAACCCAAGTATCACCTTTCTACACAAGAATTATTTTTCAGAGGAAAGCTGATTAAAAACATAATACAGGATCACCTTTGGCATTACAAGGAAGCCACAGGATAGGCATTACGCTCACACAGACTAGGTATATGTTTTTAAAGCAAACATCATGTTCCCAGTTCCCAGACACAGGCTCACGCATGGGGCACACGAACTGGATTCCTCTCAGGCAAAATTAAACCAGTAAATAGAGTCCAAGCCCTAACTGGGGCTCCAGTCCCCCAGTTTTTACCAGTTGCAGTCCTTAGGCTAACACCAACAGCAAGAAGCAGTGGACTACAGCATAAATCCATCCTCTCCTTTGCCACCTCTAAATCACACAGGAAGGGGTGGTTGTGCCCCTTTTTGATATTGTCACTGTTAAAAAAATATAGCTGGAATCTCAGATGTTTGTTGTAAGCACAGCAGTTACAGACCTTCTGATCTTTTCAGTGAGACTCAGTAGCATTTATTGAAAAGGACTTGTTTTTCCCTAAGAACATGTGTTAGATTTGTACTCTCCTCTTCCATTCACAAATTAAGGCCTGAAGCAGCTGTTGGTCAGGTCACCTCATCTAGTACAGGCACACAGAAGCAAGTTCTAGGAGACAGATAACATTTTGGTTTGATTTTTTAAGAAAGGGGAACATCCAATCTTTAGTTTGAAACACCCAGAGCTGCCCAATGAATAAATCACCGTCATTTTTACATTTGAATTCACTTTAACTCAGAGGGACAAGATAATGGTGTAACTCTCTGTACTAGCTTGAAGAAATTTGAGATGGTGTAAAGACAGCAGCTGAGTATTTTTAAATTAGTACCGCTGTATCAACAAGTGCTTCATGAAAGAGTAGCGTTCATCAGGACTTTACACAGTGCTGCACTTGGCTATCAGCTCAAGGACCACAGAAAGTTAGAGATCACTGATTAAACCACACTAGGTAAAATATTGCCCTGGGAAGTATGAAGAATGGAAAATTACTGAGCATAGAGACAGTACAGTAGTGTTCTGGGCTTTGAAAAAGATTCAGAGAGAAGGGAAATCTATGATAAATACACAAAATGTTTCAACAATGACAAGAGAAAAACATTTTAACTGTGGAAGAAGGAGCACACAGCACTCATTTATGTAAAAGCATAAAAAAAGGTACGATGCTGGCAGTAACACAGGAATAGCTGAGGTTTTCCTTTCTACTACTACAGCTATGTAAGAGAAAAAAAAATTAAAATAAGAGAATCCTGCATTAAAGGGTGATTTGAGTAAACTTAAAATAGTCATTACAGGCAATCTGTGAGAATGACATCTTAAGAGAATGCAATAGTGCAATAAATGACAACAAGTGAAAAAAGGATTTTTTATTTCTCAGTGTTTCTCCACTGTCAATACTGTCCTTTTGCTGCAACATGTTGCAAAAAACTCTCTGCCTTTTCCATTTTAAACAGCTACAATATTTACAGGCTGTTTCCAGTAACACACGCAGACACATACACACTCACAGACACGCAGGTACATATATCCCTGTCCCTGGCAAGGTATCCGTTTGCTGGTAGAGGCAATATAATATTTTCATTGTCCATTAAAACCCCAAAAGCCATCCTCCTGTTTATTATCTACTCCCCTCTCCCTCCATTTCCTAGCCAGCGGCTTATTGTCAAGCTTTTGGGGGTGTCTGTGTAACAAGTTAACATACCCAGCTATTTGATCACCATCTTTCAGATTTGTGGACTAGGCGTATTGGGATTATCTATTCAAACTGTACATACCAGAAGTCATAAAAATTGCTCATACTCAGATGTCTGTGACGGAGTGATGTATGTATACTCCTGAACTCTTTTGGAGCAGCCATCTTAATCACCTTTTTGGAAATATGCATATCATGCTGGGGTGAAACAAGCCACATGCTTTACTTCCCACCAAGGTGTTATGTACCCACTTTTTTACTAAGGCACCAGTAATTACCGGTATAATTTCTGAAAGAGTCCAGCGCCACTGAATGTACTGCATTAGATTATCAAATAGCAAGCCAGACAAGAAAAGAATAGATGCCTATATAATAGGTATAAAATTCCTTAATAAAATTAAGTACATAAAACCTGTGGTGGTATAACCCCGAATTCAATATAAGTTGAATAATATTTGAATAATATTGTTAATGGTAAGAAATGCAATCTATCCTGCTCCATTTCGTGAACGGAGAGTTCTGTAATTGAGAAAGATCTTTAAAGCAGTGTCTTTGTATCTACACTCCTAGGTCATATGGTGTTGTGTGCATTATCAGAGAAATGATCTGAAGTTGAATCTAATTGTAAGGCATCTCTTCTCCCCTCTTGCCCTCACACCCTAGTTCAGACCAAGCTTTATGGCCACTCACCAAACAGCCAAGGGCATGGACCTGTGCCACGAGTCTTCATCTTTCACCTCACCAGTCACCTAGGCTTCTCATAAGAGTTCTTCAGTTCCCAAAGGGGTTGTGAACATGGGGGTAAGGAATGCCTGGTGATGAACTACACAACTGACCAGAAAATCAAGAACACCATTCAGAAATATGCCATATGGCCCAGGCAAACCTACATGGAATTACCTCAAAAAATAATCATCATCTCTCCCCCCAACTTTGAAATCATTTCACAAATGCTGAATCATGAGAGAGATCCCCAGAATTCGTCATAAGTATCGTACAGTGCAAGTGGCACAGAAGTCTAGGTGTCATCAGTGGCATCACATACATTTCAGGGTTTTGTTTGTCTGTTTTAATCAGAACACTTTAAAAGATTTCACAAGGCTGTGAAATGGGAAGAGGTTTTAAAAAAAATGAAGTAGCAGCCATTTTTACCAATGAGCATAATCTGATTAGTGGGGTTTTCAAGCATTTTTCTGTAGTTGAATATCTGTTTTAGGGAGCAGCAAGTCCTTAACGTATGTACACATAGATACCACCTTTGAAGAAATCTGAGAGAAAGAAAATCAATTGGGATCTACCTGGAAGCTAAAACAACTGGACTTAACTGGAATGTTCTTATGGCAAGAGAATATCACACAATGCAAGGGGACAGAGCTAAAGCACTCATCTATAATGAGTTTTCATGAAACCTTAAGAAAGATAAAAAAAAAAAATCTGCTCTATGCTGAGCTCAGTCTCAACTGACAGGACTAATTGGAAAATACCCCATCTTTTCCACACTCACAACAGGAGAAAGATACTATGCATCAAGACAAAGGCCAAAGAAAAGAAAACAAAAGATGAAATTATCTCCATCTGGAACAGAAGTTTCCACAGACAGATCTATCCTGTGGGGATTTAGAAGAAAACAAACACAGTTTCCATTGTGCAAATGACAAAACAAAGACAAACTTTGCACAAACCAACATAAAATCATATGTGAATCTTAAGAGTTCTGAATACAGGAAGACTTTGAAAAAAAGTTACTTTTCCAAAGCCTTATGGAAGAGTGAAATTTCAAGCAGGTGGCTTCTGTTGAGCAGATCTGGAATAGATCTGAGCACTATGTGAATGGCTTTACAACACGTGTTCGCTGAATACCTGAAAGAAGGTATTAACCTGTTAACTGGTCACATTAAAATCCATCTCCTGAAGGCAACACACCAAAAGCCTGAAGATTAAAAAAATAGAAAGATCCATCAATTCTCTTTGCCCCTTAAAAAAAGCCTTTCTTCCTCCCCATCTGCTGTTTGCTGATCTAATTCTAGGCAGTTACAAGTTCTCTAGAATTTTCATGTTAACAAGCCATTAATTCCTATCATGTCTATTACCAGCAATGGACATTGTCATTATCTTGCCCTGAAGAGAGTAGAAGAGATTGTTCAGAGCCAGCATTAACATCCTGAAAGTTGCTTCAGTCAAGTTTTTTTTAAAAAAAACCAAAACCCTACATCTTTTGTTTTTCAGTCATTTGTTTACCTCAAGGCTTCAGTACAAGAAAAAAACTTCATGCAACTAATAACAAATGGGGGCCTATTTTAAAACAAATTCCTCTTTCTAAAATGAAGCAATATTCCTAGTGATATGGGAAACTCTGTAATTACCTGAAGGGAAGGACACCGAATAAAACCTTAACTAGAACACCTTCAATTCAAAACTTAACACATTTTCTGCATTCCTGACAGCAATATTACCAGACTGCTGAAGAAGGTTCATCTACTGTACTACATTTTCAGATACGCAGGAGATGAATTCAACTACACTATAATATGCACATATGATAAACTACATGGAACAGCAAAATTATTTCAATGGTGGCAGATCCAGAACTGTGCATTTATACCAAGACTAAATGGGACTACATATGCATAAACCAAATAGTAATATGCAACTGTAAGATGCACAGTACTTCAAGTACAAGTTTGCATAGCGTATGATGTAAGCAAGGTCCCAGTATAATTTACTGGGAATGGTATCAAGAACTGACTAGCTACCAGGCACACAGACTTACCCTTTCATGACTGGATGGCATACAGTGACTTGAGTCAGAATACCAATATTTCTTAGGTAACTGTTTCTTCCTTTGTTTTTTCTCACCCCATGTAATTTCTCTTACGTTAGGTACATAATGGACAAGGTTTCTCTGATGTCAGAGAAATAATTACAATAACCTCTCTGGTATATCAGAAGTCTCTTCTGGTTACCTTACATACAAAGAAGCAGAGGTGACTGGGAAGAAGATGGCTGCTCCCAAAAGCTATGACTGTGTGCAGTTTCCCCACAGAGTCCTACATAATTACAGGTCAGAAACAGGAAACAATCACAACAGGTACATTTTTTTCTTACAGATTAAGAGAAGTGAGTCATAGGAACTGCAAGTAAAGAACAAACCAGTTTCCCTCTCACACTCCCATGATAGTTCTGAGTTACTTGTTTCCCTGAATACACACTTTTAAAAAAATACAATAAAACCTAGGATATGCAACACATGAATAATTCAACTTCACAGTTATAAATACTCAAATTACACTTACATAGAATATATAATCACAGAAAATAAAATTCAAGTCATAGAAAAGAATGAAGACTAAAGGGAAAGAAAAGGCAAGGTGGCAAAAGTGATACAAGTTTAGGGCTGTGCCTTCTATAAAAGCTCTTTAAAAGTTGAAGTCAAGTTTTTGTTGGGTTTTTCTGTTTTGTTTTTTGGGGGTTTTGTTGTTGCTGGTTTTTCTTTTTAAATTGGATGGAATCAAAAAAACCTTCAACCATCCATGAAGTAATCATGGACCTGCACCTCCCCCTACAAAACTCAACTGTCTCTGCCAGAGAAGAGCCAATGAAACAACATAGCCAGCTCTGGGTGTAAAGAAGCAAAGTAGCCATGGCTAGCGAAAGGAGGACAGATGAAAAGTAGTATATTGGGGTCCACTTTAAAGCTAGATGTGTTGTACAGATTTGAGGTACCACTGCCACCACAATAGTCTGATGTAGTACAGGGATACTCAGGTGCTTTTTTATATATTTGTTATTTTACCATTTATTGTGAAGAGGATGCAGCAAATGCACTTGTACAAAATACAGAACATAGAACCAAACCCATGGCACAGCCCTTACCATCAACATATATATGGAAAGGGAGGGGATTAATCCCAAAGGCAATTTAAATAATGGTATTTTATATACTTATATTTATATATATAAATAAATGTTCTCAGCAATCTCAGGGTTGTTTTTAGTGCATTGCTGTAAAAAAATTAGTGCAGTTCTCATTAATGTTTAGCTCATAAGGAATAAGAATCTATACATCTGTTCAGTCTCTTCTTGCCACACCTGAAACCCTTACACTGTTTCACCAAACTGAAGGTTTGTAGTCAATTTCTTTAAAATAAGGTGGATGAATTCCACTCACTCTGTGACAAGACATGGCAATTTTTGGCAAAACAATTAGAAAAATATGAGGTGCTCTGATCTTAGAACTGAAAACTTTGTTGATTTAAAGCATTACGCAATGCATAAACAAAATTTATAAACAAAAAGATATGTCTCAACAAATCTATCCTTCATGCAAATGTTTCTTCAGCAGCTAACAACTTTAAGAAATTTCTTACACTTGTTTATTTGGGGAAAGGGACTTAGACAAATGTGTTTCAAGTCCTTTCCTACAACTGGACCGAAGTTTCATGTCCCGGGAGCTGCTGCTTCTGGACCCTTCTTCTCTCTTCGGAACCGTTGGAGAAGGGCAAGTTTCAGTCTCAAAGAGATTTACACTTCAGCCCCAAGTTCAAGGACTCCAGTTTCAACAACAGCAACGTATTTATCTTCAATTTGAACCAGCAGGATGGTTTTATCTATATGGGACCGACTACTTGGATCTCTGCTGCAAGGCACCCAGCGGTGAATCACCTGGGGGGAAAAAAGTAGTATAATAAAACATAAGTTCTGTAGGGAGAGCTGCCATATCAAAGTTGTGGCTGATAATTCAAGACCCTTACAGGGCAAAAGAAGCAATAATATAAAGCACTAAACTGACTTTGTTGCTTGTTTTTCAGTGACAGCGTACTCACAGATAAGCTACTGATTTGAAGTCTTGCTGGAGATCTGCAGCTTACCTGAGAACAGCCAGCCTTTGATTTCAATTTCAGCAGGAACAAACAACTTGACCCAAATCAGAACCAAATAGTTCATGCAAAGTCACTAACAACTGAAAAAACTGTACACATATGGATTTGGGATATTTTGATGCTCTAGCTGTAATAGTCTTAAAATACCTCAGTGTTGTGCAGCACATAATGGCACAGAACTGTAGTTTTATCAGGAGCCAGGTCTAAATTGCTGTCTCCTCTAAGTCAAATCCTTTGCCCTCATTTTGTTCCCTACTCACTGTGAATTCAAGGTTGATCTTCTAAATTAAATTATTCAAAAATAATTTAAAATGAAAAAATATTACAGAAGAGGAAGGGTTTTAGAAACAGTGCCATAAACTACTGTCCCATACTCCCTTGGATCTACAGAATTCAGGTACTTTGATCTGCTGCTTCCAAGGATCCTGCCTGATATTGACCATCAGAAGGTCCCTTTTCCATACAGGCCCTTGTATGATCTTGTATGTCTCTGCTCAGCTGCCTCCATAAAAACACACCCTTAACTTCTGGGTGCCCCAAAGGAACCACAAGGATGCTCCAGTAACACAGTTTTAAGTATTGCCAGCTCCACAGAAATAGAGTTATCTCAAATTTGCCAGTTGTGGGAAAAGAACCCTAAATTCAAGACAAGGTAAGGTAAAAAGCAAATAAAATTAATTTTTACAAAATCCAGGATAGTACAGTTTTCAAGACTTCT
Source organism: Aquila chrysaetos chrysaetos (assembly GCF_900496995.4). Taxonomy (NCBI): domain Eukaryota; kingdom Metazoa; phylum Chordata; class Aves; order Accipitriformes; family Accipitridae; genus Aquila; species Aquila chrysaetos. The sequence continues at coordinate 40,263,160 of NC_044005.1, read as the reverse complement.
AAAGATACAGGTAGGGGGGGAAAAAAAAGGACAGAAAACCACAAGTAACCTACATCTTCCAAGATCAAATCCAAGAGACTCCCCTTAATCCTCACTATACCTAGCTAACAGCTGCCAATTTCTCTAACAGTGGGTGAAGGAGATACAGCTTTGTCCGCTGCATGAGTTCTACACTGTATCCACAGGGACAGCATTTCAGCCAGGGAAGCATGGCATCTTCAGTTCCCCTTCATTTGATGCAACAGCACAGTATTTAAGCTGTCTATTCAAGTCTGACTTCAGAGTCTGTCCAAATAAACTTTTTATGACGCTGTATGGAATAAGGCCAGGAATAATCTATCCCCAGATACATAAAACATTTCCCAATAAAGTCCAAGTACTAACTACATCCTTGTTGTCCAACTTAAAACTGGTGCCTTTGAGACAGCCAAGGGCTCAGTTTTACCATCTCTTCTGTCATGATTGGCATTTATTTGATACCCATAAATGACAGATAACACGCAAAATGATGTCACTAGATAGTCAAGAGGTGATAATCTCTTGCAGGGGGAAAAGGGTTCTTTCACATGCCAGTGTCAGGTATCATAGAAAGATAATGCAGAGTATCCCTTAATCTCAAAAGTCCTGGAAAAAGTAGCTACTATACAAAGAAGAGTGCTAGATTTCATTTCCTTGAAGAAACCCTATAAAGTCTTCATGTATTATATATACTGTACTGTATACTCAGCAAAATAAAAAGCAAAAGTTAGGAAAAATGCTTTATGTAGTAGGAAAGTTTTAAACAACTGAGTGCTGAACTTCATACTGAGAGCACTGACATAAGGCTTTGGCTGGTAAACTGCTTGATGAGCAGCATCTCAGCAGGTAAGAATCATTTCTGCCTGTTTGCAGAAAGGACTGCAGCTGCAGGATCAGAAAGAGAAGACTGTCCTAAGAGCTAATGGCTTTACTGATACTAGTATGTTTAACCACAGGCAGCTGAAGCATGCAGTGGAAACTATGTCATCAAGTTAAATCCTCTCCTCATAATCACACATAGGATAATCTCGTGCTTTCCTCCTTTCTTCTTAGGTTAAAAGATGCTCTTCTAAAAAAACTTGCCAGTATGCTGCACCAAAAATAGATGAGAAGCATTCAGAACAGTAGCTTACTCTGACCTTCAAATCCTCTTGTTTTAATCCTTCTGTAACATCAATCACTGTACGTGTCAGCATGCTACAATTTGCAAAACATACTCACAAACTCCTGAAAAAAATTGCCTAATGATACCAGGCAACAGGTCGTGTTTCAATACAACCCTTTACATTCACCGTCTTTACGACTTTCTTGATCTGCAACAGCTAGCAACAAATTCCAAAAGTATAATGTCTAAACCCAACGTAACTATGAATGTTTACAACAACATTCTACTCCTAGGTGTTGCCTACAAGTAACCCTACTATCTTAAGAGTGGACCGTCAACTGTGATACAATTACTTGTGGAAGGAATTTATTTCCAGGGCCCTTCCTTCACATACATATAACATCAAGGAAGATTTGGCATATACTGTGTTATCAGCATATTGCCATTTCTTACCTCAAGTTTGCGCATACATCCACAGTGATGTGGATGTGGACTGTCAGACAGCAAAATCCAGCCCCTGAATCCAATTGAGGTAAGTAGTCAATCAAAGCAAATTCTTATAAACTGTCAGAACTGACATATTCCAAATGAAAAAACAGTTGTATTGATAAACCAGTGCAGACGCAATGTCAGTGACTCTTCCCTTTTACCATCTATCACTGAAAGAATACTCACTGGAGCATCTTTATAGACATAAAGGTCTAAAAAATGTATGCCTCAGTAAAAAACAAAAAGCCTCAAAGATAGAGCTGTTTTCGTTTCCTCCTAAAGAGAGCCTAAATTGGGAGATAAGTTTTCTAACTAATGCAGTGAATTTTTATAAAATGCAGATATAACGCACCTAAGGAAAAGGGAGACGGAGTTTCAAGTCATAGGCTTTTGCAAGTTTTAGTTACAGCAGATTTCCTTCTTAAAGGAAAGGAAACACCTATCACGTACCTATTATATAATAGAGACATCTAAAGACAATCTTACTTGGCTCTATTTTCATCAGAAAAATTTAAAAACAAATGCTGTTAACCATTCAATTAAGGACTCATTGGTAAATTGACCTTCTATGTTTGCTCAAGGATTGACAGTTCAAGGAAAGGAAAATGAAGGTTGGATGAATGAGTGCAATGCTTGAGAGCTCATGACAAGAGCTGGAAGAAGGCAAGGAAGGAGAGGTGGTTGACAACATCCGAGTCATCATCCTGCATCTTTTGAATACAGTTGTGGAAATATCCCTCTACTTCAAATTAAGATTCTAGACCTGCTTTTGTAGGAACAGCGACTTGGAAGACAGCTGCTGATCCAACTTACTACTACTATGTGTATCTTTGGCCTTAACATCTAGGCAGACTGCCATAGAATCAAGACACTCCCTTTTTTAAAGTTAGCTTGTCAACTTCTAAGCAAAACTTACATGGCCTTCCATGCCTTCCTGAGGACTCCAGTCTTTCCAGCTGTTTCTTCCAGCTTTTAGCCGTATCACCTCATCTGGCCACTGCAGCTCTTTCCTTTTTGACACGTTGATCCCTTCCAGTACTTGACTGGGATCCATTAACTATAAGTAGGAATTGAGTTTTGACTGTTAGTTCAGCCAAAATTTAAGAGAGACAGATAAACTGTAATCTTTTGCATACTTCCAGAGAACTGAGTTTAACGAACAGAAATCAATTTCTGACCAATTTCAATGTTGGAAACTCAAACTCCAGGCTAGGAAAAAGCCTGAACAGCACAGAATTTGGAAATTAGTCTGTGGTTTCAGACACAGCTGACAAGGTACCAGTTCACTGCTGTCTGAAGCAGCAGCTCTGGTTCCCTTTCCCACCCCTTCTTTCAGTTACACTAGCTCATGGCAGGGTCTGAGGAGCTGGCACAACACAAGCATTGGCAGCACATGGTCCAGTAGCAGGGAAGAGTTAAGTGATGATGAGCTGTTAAAACTGGCTCATCACTTCGTACAGAATATTTTAAGAAACATGGTCAAACACGGTCTTGGAGAATTTACTGTTAGGTTGAAGAACTATTCATCTACCAGCATGGTTAGTTGAGACCCACCGCATGTTTTGAAGTAAACAGGCCTTTCCACAGCGGCAGCAGGAGAAAACTCCTGCAGACTGCTTCGGGACAGAGAGAACTACATTATGTCCACTATCCAAGGGCATATGTCAACTTTACCTGTATCCTCCTCACAGAGGAATTAAGCAGTTTCATAAAAGGGCCCTTGCCTGCAAACTAAAGCTACTAAGTACAGACCTGCAAATTAGTTTAACTTTGCCCACTATGATGCAGTTTACAAAGTATTACTCTAAAATGAGGCAATATCAGCAATGAAATCATGTTTGTTATGATCTATCCTATTAAACACACTTCTTGATGTTTCCCACTAATATACTACCAAAGACATATATGTGGGGCTAATAAAAGCTGGAAGAGCAAGAATACAGATTTCTGGATTTTCACAAAATCAGTAAGGCTGCCATGATTAACTTAGTCAATGGTGTACTGCTTGCTGCTCAGTAAACTCAGACTTGTGGCAATAACCGAAGAATACATATGAAAATGAATAAATACATATGAAAGTGAAAATGAGTATTTTTACACTTACTTTTGTGGAAAATCTACTTGATTTTAAAAAAAAAAAAAAGCTAGTTGCTTTCTGCCCTGCAAATGGAGCTGTTTAGCTTTACATGTTGTAATGAATAAAGGCAAACTAAGTATGAAGAAGAACTGAGTTCAGCTGACATTCTCAAAACTGCACTACAGCAAAACATGTAAGCAATGTAAACTGGGATGTCTAAGCATGTAGGAAGGCTGACTGTCCAGAAAACCTTTTCTTCACATTAGTTCTCCAAAGGTAACTGCACAATAGCTGTACACTGAGACATTCCAGACTGTGTATTCAAAAGTAGTGATTTCAACAACATACAAGGTAACGCTAACAAAAGCATGTGGAAGCACAGGTTAACTTGTTCTTCTGGACTATTCACCTGGATTCTGTAAATAACGTCATCCTTTTTGGCTTGCATTTGATTTGCAGGGCTTGCATTACCACCTGACTGAGTTTCAGTTGCATTACTCCCTCCTTCTGTCCCTAGAAAGCCCACAAGGGCATGCTGTTTACAGGCTGGGATGCTTTGGCTGGAGCTGCTAGAAGAAGGCAGTCCATGCTGTGCGCTGACCCCAGTCTGGCCAGTAGGTTCCATTTGGTTCACCATAGATAGGCGGGACTGGATGGATGATGGGAGGTTACGAAGGGATATCTGACTGGTGGAAGAGCGCCGACAAGGCACAAAGCCTGTTGCAGATGTGCGAAGAGATGAATGACGACTGCCGTAGCAATAAGATGAATGGCTAGCTACCGAGGCACGGGCAGGGGAATGTCTAACAAGGCTTGACTGCACAGAGTGAGAGCTGTGACTGGTGCCTAAAAGTAAAAGATACAGAATCAGGAGAGTTTGATAAAAGCCTCCCACCCACATTAGATTGCAAACTCACATATATTTTAGCACTTAGATACAAAACTGATGGGTCTAACAACATCTGAAACAACTGTATTGCAGAAGATCTCTGTTGCATTTCATATAGCAGAGCATTTGAATACATTCCATTCATCTTATCTCGGAATTTTATATTCTGTTCAATTCACAATCCCTGCAAGACAAGTAAGCTTGAAAATGCTTCAGCCTTGCTCTTCCCACGTTAACAATTTGTTTCTTAATATTAACATTTAAGTTTCTCATACTTAAGACATTAAGGCAGGTAGAGATGTCTATGTTTCAAAAAACTAAATATTTTTTCTTAATATGCTTGACTGGATGTTCAAAGATTAGTCAGAAAATTTGTTAGGGCAAAAGCTGTTTTTACACAAGTTCAGAAAAATTTAATACCCTTAAAGTGAAAAACAGGAATTGCAGTTTATGAGCATTTGTGTCATTGCTTTTCCTATACTAAGTACTTGCAAATACCTCTCCACAGCTGATAGATGTAATTACATCATGTAAAAAAAAAAAAGCTCATTCAACTACACAGACACAAAGGCAGTGTTCAGAAAGCTTTTTCTCAGCTTTACTATTTATCACCTCCCTAACTACAGATCACTATGGACTCCTGGATAGGATTCAGCTGAAATACTACGGAAATAGAGAATCCATTCCACTGTATAAATAAGAAACTTAAAGACATTCACAAAAAATGACAAGTTTAGCATTTGCAGACTATACGACAGAAGCAAAAAGATCCAATCTGTAGAGACGTGTTATCAAAAGTTATTTAATCTATTTTGCCAGCACAACGATACTCCTATTGCTCAAATTTCTGTTTGCAAACTTTGCATTACATAAAACGGTACTGTAGTTTGAGATGAATCCAGCAGGTGTTAACACCACAAAATCAAGTCACTTTTGTTTGCTTTTTAACTTAGGCCTGATCCAAACAACTGAAAGGCCGTGTACTTGTATAAAATCGTTGCTTTGTTTTATTTTAATTTTACCCAGAGTGGAGGGATGAGTTGGTGGATGAGCTGCAGGAAGAGTTGTGGGATGAGCTGCAACAGGAGGGTGCTGTACTGCTCCAGGTCCCTGCCCTGTAGTGGCACTCCCTCCTCCTTGTGACATGCTGCTCTGCGACTCATTGATAGTTGCATTGTTACTTGTGCATGAAGCTCCACCTCCAGCATCTGAATCTTCAATATTTCCACCACTATTGCAGCCAGCTCCACAGCCTTTTCTTAGTCTGAAAACATAATGCAATTGACATGTTAAGTCAGGGCTTCTAATCATCAGGATTTTAAGAAATGCCTTATAATGACAAGTGAAAGGCTTTACTCAGCACAATCCACAGCATTCCCTAAAAATCTGATAAAACTCGACTTTATTTTCTCAGAATATGCTTTGCAAATATAAATACTGCTTTCTATGAGATTGCAATTTTCTTCATGACAGCTATTCAGGTAACGGTTATTTATGATAAGCCAAATGCTCATATAAAATAGCTTTCGAAAAATCAAGCCACCTCTGCAGTACAATAAAGTGATAAAATTCTAAATATAAAATGCTGGTAGAACATCCTGGTTATTTTGTAACAGTTTAGTACAGTTTATGCTCCTTCACACACCAGTCGTATTCTTATACTGCAAAATCTTCGTCTATTCAGATGAGCAGGAAAAGAATCTTTGTTGGGTTTTTTGTTCGTTTACTTTTGTTGTTGGGTGTTTTTTTTTAATGTATTGGATTTCTTGTTACCTTCAGTAATGTACACAGTTGTTTGAAGCACATATTGCAGTTATTTGAATCACAAATTCTCATGGGAATTTTGAGCATTCAGACAATAGGTTATTGAACATTTTCCAGTGTATATAACCATACAGGCTACCACAAACCACATTGTTTGCATTAATAAACTTCAGACGGACACAAAAAACACAGCACATTCCTCCTGCCTTCAATTTCTACTTTTTGTTATTTTTCTTTGTTACACTCAAGTACACTGAGCATTCCTTTCCAATTTTATTTGCCCCTGGGATCCAGAATCCCAAATCATACACAGCTTGGATCAAAATACTTTTCCATGCCATACTTTCACCTGTTTTTCTATCCATGTGTCAGACAAGCAGATGGTGACAGAAGAAAAACACCACAGACTGTAGTAAGTGTGACATATTCTGGAGTGAAACAGCACGTTCTGTTTTGATGTGCTGTAGATGTCTAAGTGTAAGTATGACCATCAGAACAGCCACAGGACTTTCAACTACAGCACCAGTTCCTGGAACTGGTAAGAACTGGGACACACATTTCTGAATGCCACCACACACAGCTGCCACTGTTGCTCTTGGAGCCACAGTCTTAAGGGGCCAGAAGTGCAGTAAAAGTTGTCATGGCTATAAAACACAGCACAGCAAGAGTTTGTACTGTGTTACCAAAGGGTCATGTGGAGGGAGGATTATATTATTATCACTCCAGTTACTTGTTCTGGGTCTGACATACAGGGTATTTATAAGCACTCATGAAATTCTGAACAACTAAAGCTTGTGTTGCTATGCATGAGCAACATTAATATTGGCACTTGCATGCTAAATATTTGCAAGACAGGAACCCTACCAAATAGTCCTGATTCTGTAAAGATGGTATTATAGACTGCAAAAGTGACAATACTGAAAAAATAATACAGAAATTGTATTGTCTCATTCTTAGACCTGACATTAGAACTGAAGTTGCAGTTCTTGCACCTAGACTTTGTCCTGTTTTTTCTGAGCACTCATTTTCATAGTTACTTATATGCCTTGAAGATTAAACCTGTACCAAAGCAGTTGCCATATGCTACAGATGCACCTGAAATGAAAGTCAAGGCTTATTTATTTTTATGTGACTGAATATTATAAATTATGCTGTGTTGGGCATGTACGAGACTAGTTAATGGAATATGAGAGTATGAACACATACTAATGAGAACTCATTTCCTCAGCTCACCTGTGCCACGTAGACACTATGAAGTTTCTGATGTTTCCTAAGCTGATAGCTCCCCCGAGAATCTCCTTAAGCTGTTCATGACTATCTGAATAGGAAGTAGTCAAAGGTGAAACGTAGATTGGGTATCCAATTGGCTGGTCACAAGAGGAGTTGATCATGTTCCTCAGAGCTTGTTTTGCATTTTGGATGCTTCCTCTTTCTGGATTACGATTACGCAGGAACACAAGCTCCTGCTGTTGTCCTGCCCACAGGCCACGCACACACTCCTTATTCACCTGCAAAAGCCAAGTAGAAAGGCTGTGTCAAAGTGAAACAATGAGAGTGTGTGATGACTGCTTTGCTATACTAAGGCCTTCACAAGCATATGTAATACTGCACTGCAGAACTGCAAGCATTCATATTCACTTCTTTAAAAGGCTGAACTTACGGACACAGGCTGCAACAGTGAGAATAAAGCAAATCTAAGAATGGGATGAGAAATAAGATATTTTAAGTCAGGAACTGATTTTCTGATTAAATACTTCCACTGTATGAGAAGCAGCAGCCCTAGCAATGACAGATCAATAACAACAGTAATTATTTGAGTTGAGGCAGCAGTTTGGTATGGTTATTAAAATATACCACAACATACTGTCACATTGCAGAACGTGCACAAAGCTTACCTTAATGACCCTGAAACTGAGATACCGCTTATTTAGCATAATGATTTTATATTCATTGGTGCCATCATCCATCACATGACGCAGAGCAAGGAGGGAGGGAGAATTGGAAAGAACTGCACTCCGCCAAGCAGGGTCCCCTTCATGTGCTATAACTAGATTTTCTTCATGGGTTGTTATGGCTTCATAAAGGACAGAAGGATCATCATATTCATCTGGAGAAGTGAAGTGATCCTGTTTCCAAGAACACATGTTAAGCAACATATGATCAACATTTTAGATGTAACTACAGACAAAAAAAATCAAACATTTCACACCTCTAACTCTTGAAAGGCTCAGTACATTACACGAAGTTAGACATCAAAATATCAAATACCTACTAAAGAACACTGTTAAAGATGATCTCTCTTCCAACAGATTAGTTCTGTTTGCTTGTGTTTGCTTCTAACTTAAAACCAAAATGATTGGAAGGACCTGCCTATTACTGATTCAAGTAAATTTCTAGTTGAATTTTATACTAGATTTATATTTATTTATATTGTCTACAGAAGCATTTTAGTTTTAGCTTCTTAGCTTATTCACAAGTTTCCAACTGTAAAACACACTTAAAGTAAACCACTGATTATTCACGAGACTGTATTATAGGAAAACAGCAATACGAAGAAAACCAATAAGGTTTATCTATATTTTCTATTAAAAAGTTCACATAAATACTTGATGACAGACTATTTCAGCATCAGATACTATCACACAACATAATTCACTGCCAGTCAAATAGAAACACAAAATTTGCAAGTTCAAGTCAGTATTAGGTCACGTTATTTTCTGGTTAAAAAAGGACAGTGGTTAATAGCTAAATTTCCAACACCGGCTGAAGACTTGATATGCTATTGCACTGCAAGTGAATAAAATTACCCTTTAGAGATTAATACAATAATGTTCAGAAAAAATGTTTTTCATTATTAGAGATATTTGTATTTTTCATCACTTTTCATTCTCTGACTTAATTCAAGCCCTTTCTGCACAGTAACCCAAATATACTGAGAGCACTTCAGAATTGTTGAAGCGGTACTTCTGCTGGTTTCAACAATGATTTTTGTAATTATTCTACTTCGCTAGATGTACTCCTAACATATGCATTCTGCTAAACCAAGGGACTTTGTGATACATGAAGGAGTTAATTCAATCACTGCTAGCTTTGGGGGACTTCTACACTCTAAGGAAGGCAAAAAAAGAAGCTATTATTTAAAAAGTGCAACTAAGAATTGCCCACTTACTATGATTTTGAAGCAATCTCATCTAGAGTACCAACACTTCCCCCCCCTCACAGAATGTTTATCACTCAGTACATGCTTTCTTGTACTTGCTGAGCTTAGATAAGACACACACACTGGACAGAATTTGAGGTTGTTCATCTTCACCCTCACTTCATTATAAAGACCAACCCCAACTTCATCTTAGTGAAAGGCAACCTTCTTGTTCTCACCTGAAACCTTACTGACAGGATCAATGAGTAACGCCAAAGTGTTATTACAACACTTCAAAGAAAAAAGAACAAGAAAACCAACTCCCATTGGAGGAGAAGGCTGTACAGCTTCGAGTGGCATGATAACCTTTTAAGCCAATCACATGTTTGTGGGGAGGGGAAGAAGGAAGGAAAATATCAGAGAGGCTGTTCATAAGGGAATTATCTCTAGCTGGGTATGAAACAGGGCTTGACATATTCTCTGATCTACACTTGATGTAATTTTCAAGCTCTAAGCATAAACTGCATTCCATTTTCCTCTATATCACCTTCCACATGAGCTATAACAAAACAAAGCACAACACATGATATTCCCCCATTTTTAGTTGTCCACTTCTACCACATGCCCTTTTAGTCTCTTCCTCTTTTTTCTCTCCCCCAGATGCTTATTTTTGAAAGAACTGGACACATCTTCCTGTGTAATCTCTCACCTGATGTAGCTTAAGTGACATCCGTATTCCAGGAACCACTACTTTCCTCAGCAATTCCATGTCAGCAAAGATCCATTCATCTCTAATTGAAGATATACGGAAGTCACCCTTAAATAGGGCATGCAGGCCATACAAGAAGGATTCCAGATTACTGTTGAGGGTAAAAAAAAAAAATAATGAAGAAACAGCCCAAATATTAACAGAAATACAAACTTATCCACAATTATCATTACTGACAAGAGCAGAAAATACTGAGCTGTACAGAAAGGTACACGAGTCTTCTCTATAAAGGTTATTTACAGGATAGGACAGGGAGAAGAGAACATATGAGTAAGGATGCGTGTGTAAGCAAAGCCTGGACACTAGATGTCTATGTGCACTGAACAGGCAATGAGTAAACCATACATGCCACAGATTATTTGCAGTGACTAAAGTAAACAGGAACACTGTGAGGAATGCCTGACTTGATTCTGAAGATTTTTGAAGAGAAAACTTTTCAGGGAATATAACACCACAATGGACCAGTTGAAGGAGGATATGTAGCTTCCATTGTGCACACTTTAGTACAGAATAAAAATCTTGACAACTTCATCGTGTTTAAAGGCATTGTTTCCTTTTACTAAGCTAAATTAAGAGTGAAAAATCAAATATGCTCCGATCGCTCTTGGGAGTGCATATCTGCAAGACCTTCAGGGGGCAACTGGCTGGTACTTAGAGTAATTAGTCAACAATTTCCCTGAAAGTGAAGTAGAACAGGTTTTACAGTCAGCACCCAGCTGACCAATAGCTTCCACATTTGATTATGCTTCTATTTATTTTCTTTTTAAACCATCATCTTGTGATTTCCTGAAACATACAACTGTATTTTACATTGGCTTTCCAAAGTAAGTTGAGGCTGTCAGTCTGCAAGAAAGAGGATGCTATATGATGACAGAGTTGAGCTGAAGTAGATTTGTACAAAATACAACTGCTTGCCACAGAGCCAGCTAAACCGTGAAACTTATAATGGTCTGATCTAACTTCCATCAAGACATGTGTGTTCTTCACTTTAAGAAGTTGTCTTCTCCCCCCTATTTCCTTATAGGGCACATACTTGGAGCAGGAAATGGAGCTTACGTTTAGAACTCAACCAGTTCTTGTTTTTTTTTCATCAGTTATAACTGGTCCTTACCCACACCAGAATTTTCACCTTGCATTAGTTCAATAAAACAAAATGCTCAAATTCAAGTTCTCCCTCACTTGCTGTTCTTTGGTTATGTTTCACTGGCTGTTATAACAAAGACAAGTTACATAGCGTATCTGTCCAGTTTAAGGAAAGATTACATTAAATATCTGGGGTTTTTTATGAAGAGATACTCATCTAAGACGTAACCTAGGAACCCAGAGGGATTTTGAGGATGGAAAGCTTACAACAACAGTATTTTATTACCTAGACATATGATGTGAAGCTGTTCCCAATGCTCTCCGCCCCAGAACACAGAGTCCATAACACAATGTCACCAGGGGTGAGTCTTTACTTGAATCCAGCGGCTTGTAGTAACAAAAGAAAAAGAATAGTCAGGTGAACAGAGTAAAGAAATCACCACAGAAACTGTTCTGCGAGAAGTAAAAAGACCCAAACACATACAAAGGTACACAAACTCAAGCATGCACATGTACCCACCACAGCAGTTACTCTTGCTCAGACTTTCAACAGGTTTGTTTTTTTTGTTTGTTTGTTAAGTTCTGCAAGTATGTAGAACACTTGTAAAGGCTATACTATATTTGAAATAAGACAAACTAAGCTGAATAGATGCATGCAACATTCCTTATACTGTGTATCTTGTGTGCAAACTGTTGATTAACAAAATAATGGGTTAAGACAAAAATATTTTTAGTGAATAAGGTGGATTCTCACTTACTGGTTAGCACTATACAATTATGAGTTAACTGAAAACTTCCCTGGACTACAGCTTTATTCAGGGGAAACTTGCCCTCAGCTCAAAGCCAGTAGTAGCCGTAGAGGGTATATAATGCCCTAGATAATAGTATCATTCATCTAAGTGATTAAACCTGACTTTCAATACTTACACAAAATACTTCACAAGATTGTGACTTGGAGGGAAACAATTTTCTTCAGCTGTTTGTCATGTGACTGCAGAACACTTGAAATCTTATACCCGTTAAAAGGGGCTTCTAGTTAAACTTTTACCAAAGTAAAATTGAACTCTGAAGTCTTAGATTCTTCATTAAACACATAAATTCCAATTATATTCCTGTCTCTCTAATCTCAATCAATTTCTACTTATTCTCAAAGGCAACACTACTTTGACTAGACCACTACAGTTTTTTGTAAACAGTAAGAAGTCAAGGCATTCCTCTGCAAGCATACTAATGTTTCTCTTTAAAAGGTGGAAGGATTTGGAGAGGAAAAGGATTGAATATGGGATCATCATTTTCACAAGCCAGCAATTCCAGTGGTCCAAAGAAAACAGTATAGCATGACCACTAAGAAAGTAGTAGTCAGTCTTATAAGCTGGCAACAGGTATTTGGGTTTTGGGGGTTTTTGTTTTGCTTTGGGATTTTTTTGTTTAGGTTAGGGTTGATTTGTAACCACTGACATCTGAGCACAAAACATCAATTCTACAAGCATACCCTTTTGTATGTAGATAAATGCCTGACTAAGATTCAGCTGATGGATTTGAGCTGGTCAATGAAAACTCATTAATGAACAGGTTAAATCATACACTACTTACCGAATTTATTTAAATTCGCATCTCAAGAGCAGAAGATCAAAATCAGTAAACTATAAATTAATATTTCAATTATAAGTCTTAATTTTAAAAAAATCAATATTAAACCAGCCTGTAAAGTCAAACCAACAGGGGAAAAAAATGAGACCATCCTAGAAGAGCGAATGGCTTTCCTCACATGTTCATACATACCTTTTCTCTTCGAGAGCAGCAATATTCTATCCAGTTCAAATAGATCATACAGAAACTCTCTCTCGAGATCCCTGCTAGACGGTGGTCATAATCCTCATCAATATTGGGGTTAAATGTTGGGTCTACATCAACATAATTGCGGTCTGTGCACAACCGCAGTCCTTCCTGCATTGTCTCATTAGCTAACCATTCTTCTAGCTTGGGGGATGTTGTGACATAATAGATGATTCCCTGAAACAGTTGTTATTAAAAATACGAGTCACTATTGCAATAAAAAAAAGAAGTCAGCAATATCAATTGTTTCAACTCATTTGCATTATTTTCCTGGTAACAAACAAAACTGATACACAGTAGCATTTATTTAGCTCAGATGCAACAAATTTGCACAGAAAACATAATACAGGTTTGTATACAGGCGTATTTTTCAAAGACTGTCAAGATTTCTGAAGCTTGCACTGAAGGAATAAGGAAAGGAAAAAAAGATGGGACAGGACTCCCACTGTAATTTTGCAGAAAACCAATTACATAGGACTTTTTATCTAGTTAACATGGTGGCTTAGATATTGAATTTCTAAAGAATTCAAACGCTAAATAAAAAACAAGACAGTTTAACACCCTTGCATTTACAGGGAGAGGCAGGGGGAAAACACAACAACTTGTGTTTAAGTGAATAAGTATCTTGGAAATATTTCAACCTGAAAATTTTCAGCTCTGAAAGAGGGCAGCTTATGAAAGATCTCAATTAGTAAAGTGATTATCTGAAAGGATCTGAGGCCTGAAGTCCTCTTAAAACTGCAAGGCAGGGATTTTTTTTTTTTTTTTTTTTTTTTTTTTTAAAGGCAGACAAAGATGGGTTTGGACTTCTTTTAAAGACCAAAGCAGCTTGGCTTTCTCCAAGAGAAATACACTATTTAACTTTTCATTTACAACACAGCTATTACATTTGGGTAACAGCTTTCAAGTTTCTACTCCAGCTTCAGCTAGAAAATGTCCTCTCAAGTAATCATCATTACAGCAAACTCTATCCTCCTTTGATGAAAGTGTTCATACGTCTATAATTTGTATCACATTCTATGAGCTTCTAATGTCTTTCATATGAGGATCAAGACGTTAAGCAGTTCCTAGATGCAATCCAGCCTATCTCCCCCCAAGGGTCATACTGATCTGAACCATACCTTCACATAGTAAGTGGTGAGAATTTTCCGGAGATCAAAGACTTGAAGCATGGAAGCCGCACTGTTGTCAGTGATGCTATAACCCTCCAGAACATATTTTGTCACAAGCACTTCCCAAGCTAGCCAACGCTGCCCAAAGGCAGCATTAAAGGAAAGCATGTGAGGAAGGTGGCCTGGTTCACAGCAACAAAACCCCTCATCTTCCTCTACACCTTCAGTGATGGCCTCTACTTCTCGTTGCTGGCAATAAGTTCCTTAGGAGAAAATACAGAAAAGAAGAAAGAATTGAACACTTTATATGATTGCTTTAATATTGACTTGTGTTTAAAAGTGTTTAGAATCCAACTCGTCTCCAATTATGTTTCTGTAACACTACGTGAACTATCTGCCAATGAACACTAAAGATTTGGATAGCTTAATTTATCACTCTAAAGTCACATTTTAGTTAGGTGTCTCTAAGCATCAATTATGGTAGCCATGTTGCACTAAAATGGAAAAATATTTAGCATCAACTCTGCTAGAGCAAGCTAGTTTTCCTCACCAGTCACAGGGGCATAAAGAGGCCCTGCAGCCCATTTTCAAAGCAATTAATTTACAGGATAGAACTGAAAATAACTTAAGTTTCCAAAGCAGAAGTCCACTTTTTAGTACAGACAATTAAAGAAGTGTAACAAACTCACCTCTGAATTCAAGCCCCCTCAGCTGGAAGGTGACCAAGCCATTTCCTATCTCTATAAGGTGTACTAGTGCATTGAGGTAGTCAGAGGCTAGGATGAAGCAGTCCCCAGTACTATAGTTTCCCCACCGACCCAACAACAAGTCTCCACATAAGCTGTGCTGAAGGGAACGCGTTAAATGTTCATAGAAGATTGAATTCAGGTTGTTATCATCTGAACCTGCAGGAAGATTGGATTTGCATTATGTGAATCTGAAGAAAAACATCAAGCTTAAATGCCAATTATCACTTCACATTGAATCCTACACTTTTCTTAACAGCAACATTGTTTTAAGGTCATTCTCTCACCCCACCCCCTCTTTTTTTAAGGGACAACTACTTCAAACAAATGCTAAGTGACTTTTAGTATTTTTCACCAAATTTTTTCCCTTCTTAGTCACTCCTCTATTTTCCAACTTATTCCTTCAGTTCCACTCATGCATCTCCCATCAATCTATTCCACATAAGGCGAAAAAGCAAATGAGCTTTTAGAAGTATCTCAGTAATGATGTTGTACTGGTCTCATCACCATGACATTGAGACACCCTCAAATAGCATTTAGCTTTTTTTAATTTTTAATTACATAAGAAAAATAAAATACTTAACACTAAAGAATAAAAAGCAAAACAGCTTAATGCATACTACAATTATAAAGCAGGCACACGTAAAGGTAAGGGGGAAACAAGAAAAACTTATAGAAGAATAAAGAATAAAGCAAGAGATATGATGGAAGAGAAAATAACAGTAGGTATAACAGAAACGTTGGGCAGGGTTGGAGAAGATCGGAGGGCAAACTGATCATGAATCCTATAAAAAATCCTATAAAAAAACATTGCCATTTGAAAAAAACACCACTACCAAAAAAACCCTAACCCTAAAAAAAAACCCTACCAAAAAAATCCCAAACACAAAACCCTACCAAAAAACCCCCACCCCCCCCAAAACAAACAACCCCACCCAGAAAAACCCAAACAAAAACAGAACACTTCCCCCCCAGAAAAAGACCCCACCAAAATCAGACTAGGAAAGCTACCTGGATTTCGATCAAGCTGTGAAGCCAGTCTTGTATTTGAATGATCCACACGCTTTGTGCTGAAAATAATAAAGCATACAGTAATAAATAGTGTTAAGTAAGAAAAATCTAAGGGAAGAAACTACTAACAGAATAAAAATTGTTAAAAAATATTCCCACTGAAATAGTTTCAAAAAGTTATTTTAAAATAATTTTATATGCAGATTTGCTGCTTTTCCCACGTAAAAGTATTTTCTGCCTATAATAGCACTATGATCCAATACCTAATAAAGTTTGTCCACAGTAGATAGCCATAGAATAATATTTAGCTTTAGAGATAAGCATATATATTTTCTTAGACAGATATCATAAAGCTTTAGATGTGACAAACTTAAAAAAAATTAAATCAGCACAACTAACATTCTGGTAGACTTCACTGAAAGTGCAGTTTTCAGAAAGTTATTATTTCATTGGCTGAAGTTACAACTTTAACTCTTTAACATAAGATTTGGAACATTGTATTTAAACCGTTGTAGTGTTAGAAGGGAAAACGGCAATAGAGCAGTGAAATGAAAATTTGATTCTCCACAAATACCAGAACTATCTGCTTATCTTGCCCTATATGCTGTTTATCTAACATTTCACTGGTCTGATACTCCAGCAACAACAGTGGACTTAAGAGAAATAAAACAGAGGGAGGTATAATCTAACATGAAGAATCTTTACTACTGATCCCACCTTGATGAAAAAAGATTTACTTTGAAGATTTTTATATTGAGGTTAGTCTGTTTTAGCTGTGAAATGAGCGATAATGAACATGGGTCAAATACAGTTATGAACTGCTGCCAAAACCTTTTTGTAATAAAAAGGTTTTGTACATAAAATTCATTTCCTGATTAAAATTGCACTTTACAATACTATAATTTTTATGTTGAAAAAAATTACCAGGATGTATACCTCTAGGTAGAAGCTACTTAAGAAACTAGGGTTTCATAAACTAGGGTTTTTTTAGAGGGTCAGGGAGTTGGGGGGGGTGGAATAGCAGTACTTGGAGGAAAAAAAAAACCAACAAAAAACCAAACCAACACATTTAGCCATAGTTACATTATGAGAAACAAATGACAAACTTTAAATGTCTTTTTTCACCTACTTGTAATCTCTTTCCCAGAATTTGACAGGCCTGGCATATGAAGTGATGAATATTGCACTTCCCAGAAAAGGATTCAGTGGAGTAGAGAAGAAAGCTGACACAGCTGCTTGGACAAACAACATTGCAGAATCTGTAGGATAACAGAATTAAGGAAAGCAAAGCAACAACTACTTTTTTTTCAAGCTTCTGTGATAGCACCTGAAATAGACAGCAATGCCAATTAAGAGCAAAACAAGATCTTTAAGAATTTTTATGCAGTAAAGTATCTTTACCGTATCTCCAGCAGTAAGGGGATTACTTTTGTTTTTAAAAACAGAAATAGGTGAAAATTTGGCACTAGACATGGTGGTCACTTTCTCAAAATTCTACACAAAGTACTAACACAACACTCCATTCAAACCAGTCTACAGAAGCTTAAAATGCAAAACTCAGGAACTAAAACCGTAGTTACTGACTCTTCAAAAAGGGAATAACTGTCATAATAAAAGCTGTGTCATTTTCAGAATGAAGTATCTCCTGCTCTGTTTCTTTTATATAAGAATTCTATTCCTACTCTACCTGGTACTGTATAATTCATAGCATTGTAGCAAGGCAGAAAGTGTGCACAGTTTTTCATAAATACTCACTAAACAAACCTGTTCATTCAGTAGATTTAGCCCATAATACATAATCCATTATAATGCAACACTGAGAAGTTATAAATACATGACTTGAGAAAAAAGTCTGCATTTTCAAAGGATACGTGGCACAGCAAAGGGCTGGGCAAAAGCATGGAAGGCAGATCCCCATGTGATCTGCCAGGGAGCAATGTAGGTATATACAAATCTCAATTTATAAAAGAGTTCCCAAAGCTACAGGAAAAAAAAGAAGAAAAAAAGAGAGAAGAAAAAATTAGTGATTTGGCTGAGAATCAACATGCTTTGCAGTACACAAATATCCTGAGGAATTTACTGGTCACCCTAGAGTTCTTACTGGTCTACCAGAAGCCTTGAGACCTACAAAAAGGATGTAATAATGAAGCAAGTAACATAATATGCACTTCATTGTTCTATTAAGAAACTCATGAAATGTTTAGAAAGTTACATATGCTTTCTGAAGCAAACACAAGTGCTTTGGGAAAGAGAAGTCTTAGCTGTCTTATAGCACATTGATTACAGTATCAATAGGACTGATGATCTGGAAGATTACCCATCAGTTAAGACTATCTGTTTTCTGTTTTGGATGACCTGAAACACCTAGAAATAGAGAGTTAAAGTTACCTTGCTGAAGAGTATGGACATGAAGAAGAGATCTAGCAGCATGGTCTCAGTAAAACTTTTGTAATCAAAAGTAAAGAAGAGCACTGTGAAAATAACAGTGACATACTGGCACGTTGGGCTACTGAATGATGAACGCAGTAACTTCAAGCCAGCTATTGTGATCATTAAAGCACCCAACCTGTAAAAGAAATTCACACAAAACAGTTACTTATCTGCTGTCTGAAAGGGATTTAAAGACCACCTAAATTGTTGCTGTCATGCAATGTCAATTTCTTCAAACTCAAGGTTTAGATTTGGGGTTGCTTTTTGAGTTTTGGGGGGGCAGAGGGGTTTGTTTGGGTTTTTTAAAGACAACTTCAGGGTTTTTTTTTATTTAAGTTTACTATCCAAATCTTTCTAAAAGTATTCTCAAGCCAATCAATATTCAAGGATTAGCATTATTTGTAAGAGTCTCACTAATTAAAAAAAAAAGCAGTGAAATATCCTTGTACTCTGAACAGAAACCTGGTCTTTAATTTAGGTTATGAATGTTGAGATGCGAAAATGCTACCAGTGCTCTAGATTAATCAGCAAGAGGATGTTAATGAACACTGGATTATCATTAGTTCCTGCATGACTATACTGCTCTAGCTTGTACTGGGGCAACCACAACTTAGTGATGGGGTTTTTTTCTTAGTAACTGACAGATCAAAGGGTTATAAAAATTATGTTAAAGTAATGTAATGGCTATATTCCTCCCAAACATCTTGTAGTGACAAGACTAATGAACCCAAAGCAAGAACTTACTAGATCCTGGTATGATTAAATTTAAAAACCAAACCCCCAAAATCCAACCCCCCAACCCCAGTACATATTCTGTTTCAAGATTTATTTTCTCTACAACACTTCTGTTCTAAACCAATAGAACTTCAAATCCAAAAAAGCCACCTGGTCGCTGTTCTTGGAGGCAAAAAATGCAGGGCCTATTAATGAACTCTCATTCACTGAGACAGTCAGATACACTGCTTGAGGGATTATAACTAAGGCTCAGTTTAAGAGGCAGTGTGCAATTCCATCTGGATACAGATTATACTTAGGGGCTGGAAGGCCTAGGGAATTCCTTGAGTCCAGGAAGCTGTAGAGGGGCTGCAAGCTGGCACACCAACTCAGGGTGCATTACACAAGTCTCAAACTTTCACCTGACAAAATACCAGAACATGTTGTCACTATCTTGAACTTGCAGTCCAGATAATCATATTACAGACTCTGAAGATCAACAAGGAAATTCTGATATCGCACTACTAGGTAATTCTGCAGCCAGCGATCTTTGTAGTATATGCTATGAATTCAATGATTTATGTTTGTGTGGGTTCTTAGTTTAACACTGTAATACTCTATTCAGTTTAAATCAGCAAGGTGACTTGATTCTATAAGAGCTTTCAAATAAAGAACTTCGTTCCTTGCCTTAGTTTTAAGGCAATAGCATTACCTGTCTTCCCATTGAGGCCAGAACTCACTATTAACTTCCCACCACAGTAGACATACTCAGATTACTTGATAGGCTTTTCTACTTACTCAGTATCCAGTTTCTTTGGACTAGCAATATTCTTAGCACTGCTACTAAGCTCATTGAGGACTATCAGTGGATAGATAACATTCTTCTCTACAAAAAGGAGCCAAATGTGAAGTTTCTCAAACCACATAACATGTGCAGCATCTGTCAAGATATATTAAAAAGAAGAAATCAGACTGCACTATCAAATCAAACTCAGCTAACAGAACTCTAACTGTATTCTCGTACTGAACTTTCATAGTTTTATCTAACCAAAATAAAAAGAAGCTCCTTCTAAGCTACTGTCGATACCCCCAGTAGAGTTTTTGCACTGTTACACATCCATACAAAATGTATTACAATATAACAGTTTGCAAACTACTTGCTTGCTGCAGACTGCAGGAAACAAACCCAGTTACCACCTCTTCAACAATTTCAACATTGATACTGATGAAGCTGTTTGACATTATGTACTTTCTCACGCAAAAGGATGCATATTCCAACCGTATTCGAAACAAAAGTTTTCCAGTTTACAACTCTACAATATAGAAGAGCATATGTAACCTGCCAACACAAATGTCTGAGACTTAAGAACTTCCTTTAAACTTCCACAATAATTGCAAAAGCATGTAACAGGATTGCTATGTTTCAAATCAATGCAAATGAAGATAATGATAAAACTTATTATACAAGGCAGTGCAAATACAGGCTGGAAGAGACTATGTCAAAAGTTATGTTAAATGTTGCTGCATACGTGAAGGGTTAAAGGTGTACTTGAAAGAGGCTAGAAAAAGGCCCACCCCTCTTCATTGCTATGAATGACTGCACATGCCTAGATGAGCCCCAGCAAAAACTTAAGTTCCTTTTCTACAGCAGAAGCCATAAGGACAATTAGTCATTGACACAGCATGAATTCTCTTTAAGTTACAGGGACCAAACTGGGAGATGCTACAAACTTGTATTTAACATTACTGGATATGACCTTCATCTTTCCTGAAAACACTACTACATATGGAAATGCTGAAGTTGGGTATCAGGAAAAGGCCACCAACTATAGCTTCTCTAGTTTTGCAGATTAAAAATCTAGAGCATAAAATTGCACTTTTCACTTCTTCCTCCAAATAGAGTTTGGCATCATATTACAATTGCTATTCATATTTACCCAACTTTACACCAAATCACTGAAAAAAAACCACCCCACAATTTAGACATCAGTGAAAAGACCACACTGCATAACTGCTACAAAGGTAGGAAGTTTGCAAAACAATTCTGATAATTCTCTGCTCCTGAAAGCAGCAGGATGGTCACTTGCTTTTCATCACTGTCTTACCTCAAAAACTAACTGAAGAGAAAAAGCAAAATAGCTTCATTTGTTTCTAAGCCATTTTTGATAGAAATTTCTTAAGTCTGCTGTTAACAATAAAAACTTTCCAACAGTGGAGACCCCACAACCTACCACTATATTTATCCATAGTGGAAAACTTAGCAGTATAACTAACTTCATATGTTCTGCAGCCTCCAGGGAAAGATTTCATGGAAACATAGACTTTAACACAAGGTGCAAGTGTGTGTCTACACAGGTTAACTAGCAAGACTGGTCCCTTAGCGTGTTTTTCCATTAGTAGGCCACTTGTACTACTTTGTTAAACATGTCAACAATACCACTAAAAATCAAATCCATGCCAAGATGAAATTTCTGACAACATTCATCATACCTAACCCTCTAAAACATTTGAAAACTTACTATCTTGAAGAAATACCTAGTGAAACATATTCTACCTTTACACAAAACTATTAAGGCAATCATTAGCACAAACTTTGCAACTTAAGATTTTGAAGACTGCACTTTAATGGAACTGCTCTGAGATAATGTTAGCACATGTAATATATTATTACCATCATCAGTTAAGAGATACATAAAATGTCACAGAATCAAAGCATGAGGAACTGAGAAACTAAGACACTTCTAGATTAGATGTCATTAAATACTCCAGTGGTGAGAATAACAAAAAAAAGAGATTAAGTGTATCAACAGGTAGCACAAGTTGGTCAGCAACTACAGCAAGTTCAAAAAAAGTGTCTTGAATGATACTTACTTCGGACTTCAAACTGATAGTATTCCTTGGTTTTCAGCAGCGGGTGAGAAAAGCAATGCCAAGGAAGTTGCTTTCGGAGTTGAGGCAGAACATAATGGGTCACAAAGCCTACCGTACCCACCAATGCATAGAGAACATAACTTAAAATAGGCTAAAAAGAAGAATTGAAGAAATTAAGGTTTGTGTCTATATAAACAAAATCGTACACTAATGATGTAATACCTTTTCCAGCATCTAGGCAGGTCCTACTGTAGTAGTAAGTTGGGAATGTATTTCTTCATGATAAGCTATACTACCAACTTTAAGATCAAACAAGAAATGCCTGTGAGAGAACAAACCATCTGTTTCTAACAAATTTTCACTAAGTTGAGAAGTATTTTAAAGTAAAAATACTACACCAATCTGCCTTCATAGTCCATTGCTTCTGACCCATCTGCACTTTATAAATGATAAAGCTATTATCCTCTGAAGGCTGAACCCAATTTATATTTTCATCTGCTGGATAAAAGGAGATATAAGCATAAGGAAAAAAATAATCATTAATCTTATAGTCTCTTGAGAAGAAGGTGAGTAAGAAGCCTCCCACCAAGACCAAAACCCTTTCACAGAAGTGACAAAATACTACTATATTAACATAGTACAAAGACTGGATTTCACAGTAATGCTTTCAAATACACTAAAATTTTCTCTAAATTCCTAGATATGTCATAGCAAAATTAGGATTGCATTACCTTGTTATAAGCTCTTGGTTCAGAAATTCTGTGAAGCCTAAGCCTATTGAACTACGCAACTGGTGAAGAGCATATAGTCAAGTTTCTCAAACATGGGACAAAGCAACATTCCGGAGGGCTGCTGAAGTCCAGCCATACAATGGAAGAGATATTTTCCTTAGAAAAAACTAGTACGCCTGCTTAAGTAGGACACTTCACCTGAAAACCAGAAGCTACCTAAACACATACGCTTTTAGAAGTTATTTTCTTTCTTTAACTGTAGGCAGCAGTGGGAGGGTAAAATCCTTCTGAAATACATGCAAGAAACTTTCATTTGCCTTATACACAGCTGTTCATAAGCTAACCAATGGTTCCATTACAGGAATATCAAAAGAAGAAATTCAGTAACTGCAACTCCCTAGGCAAATGCCTTTGCTTAAACAAATTAAAGCATAGATCTGGTCCCATGTCATCGTGATCTAGTAGGAGTCATATATATACACATTAAAAGTATCCAAAGCAGTAATAGTAAGTACATTGACAAGTAAAAAACTTGAAACTCAAAGGCTCTTTGAAGTCCTGTAAGTAACAATTCCAGTAAAGGGGTACTCCCCATACTATAGTCTACAAACAGCCATACTAGCATGCAATTGTTTAGTCAAGGTTCAGCACCCCAGTCTTTAAGAATCAAACCTTTTAAAATTTTTTTTTTTAAAAAGTTTCATTTTCCTTACTCCAAAATGATCCTGACACTAATTAGCTGAGATAGATGAAGGAAAAGCAGGCATTTTGTGTTAAGAAACTAAAATAAAAATCCAGAATGTAAGAAGAAACTAGGAAAGAGCAGGGGAAGAGGAGCTTTTGGGCACATAAAACTGGAATGTGAAGATCTTCACGCCATGTACTTGCCACACTATATATTTAAAGACCACCTAAAACTAGTCAGGAGACTTGGTGCAATACCAGAATAAGCACTATATCACATTAGAGTATTTGTATATAGAAGACACATGGCAAACATGATGGAATACCTTACCTGTAAAACTGTAAATACTGTACTGACGTGAATTGCAAAATAGAGTACACCAATGACTATACACACAATCAGGTCAGACTGCAGTCGTTCACTCTGGGGAGTCAAAATAAAATAATTTTAGAAAATGCCAGCCTCAGTTGTCCTCTTCAGATTGTAAATGCCCATCAGCAGTAACACTGAAACTTATTAAAGATTTTCAAATCATGCAAGTATTAATTACTTCCATTGAAGTTAACAGAAATTTCACAACATAAATCTTATGGCTAAGAGCACTAGTTCATATGAGTTAAGTGGAAAGATGCATACTCAAAGTGGGGCAGAAAAAATTAATATACCCAATATATTCTCTCTCTCATTCTGGACTATGAGAGTGTACAAGAAGCCCCCTACAGCACTGAAAAGAGCTGGAAGGGCTAACCAAATTTCCCATTTATGATCTAACAATTGCTTAGACTATGGGGCAATTAAGAGCTCTGGAAGACAGCTGCCTAGACAGAGCTAACAACCAGGAAGAACAACTAGGCTCTTCAACCTTTTTTCCCCCTCCTTTGCAAAAGGGTAGAGAACAGCTTTGGAACAACCCTGAGAAATGAGTTTGAATTTTCCATTACTCCTAAAAAATGAAGACAAGCTGTTGATGACAGGCAAAAAAAAAAAAACCCAAACAAAACAAAACAAGTAACACCAGACTCAGTCACAAGGGGGCAATATGTACTTAAGGCCACTACAACTCAGTCTCCCAAGTTTAGACCTGTTCCCACTCTGTAAATACAGTATTAATATTTTCAGCCCAGAAAATCATTAAAGGATTAACTACTCCAAAATTGGCCAAATAACTACACACAGCAATTATTGCTGCAAGGTCTTAACTTCTTGGGATACAACTTTTTTTTTTTTTTTTAAATCAGTAAAACCCAATTTAGAAAATACTGAAAGAAAGATTATATCATAATCCTCAGCTCCCCTGCCCCCTTGGTGACTAACAGCTCCTATGGTCATTTCTCTCCTGTTAAGCATTAAAAGAATTGCAGTTTCTCTGCTCTAAATATTTACTTGCAGTTTCCACACACTGTACCTTGTCACACTTTTGCCTGCTGTACTAGGAGAAACCCATCCATACAGTTTTTCCCCTACAGCCAAGCCCTACACAAGGTTAAATGAATGTTCAACCTTCTTTTGTACAAGTTAAACATATTAAGCTTCTTAAGTCTTTTACTTACTGCTCCACCGTATGAAAACCAATAATGTTTAAATATTACTACTTTCATAAGTATTTAGAGTGAATTTGTACTAAAAATTTGAAGTATGTACTAAAGTAAATGGAACAGGTTATATTTGCTCTTTAAAAAAAACCACAACAAAAAAACCCAGAACAAAACACCAAAACAAACCAACCACAAAAAACCCACACCACCTTCCACCATTTATTTTCTGCTTCTGGAACAGCACCCACAAAGCTATTGCTCACAATTACTAGAAATACTGAGTTAATATAGTTTTGCCATCATTAACGCTTTCCTGCTAACTTCTGCACAAAAGCAAGTATCATTCATTATTATCAATATGAGCTAGAAGAAAATCCTCAATGATACTTCACTGAATTCACTAGGGAATTCCAATTCTCTCACATGCCTCCTTTTATATAACTTAAATTGCAATATAAGCATTATACTCTTACTGTAGTACATTGGTTCATACGCAGATTTAAACGAAACACTCTATTCTAATCAACACCATGGTAATTAACAAGTGTTGTGAGCTAAGTAAGATCCAGATTGATGCTATACAAACCAACATAAAGTAAATGCTTAGAATGAATTAAAAAAAAAAAATTAAAAAGCTTACCACAGAATTTCTAAGCTTTTCAGGTAAAGGATCTTTTACTTCAGACAGAGGATCCTCGGGGTTTTTGTCTTCAGAATTAGGAAAAAATTTTGATTGCACTAAAGAGCTTAAAGACAGACAAAAAAGAACCCACTTAAAAGCAAGTATTGTTCTATGTGGTTTTAGAAGAATAACCAAGTCAAAAGTTCTATTACGAGATGTTTACAAGAAAAAAAATAATCCTGGCATATTAGCGCTTTCACATGGCTGAGCAAATTTACAAAGATGAGATCTCAACTTTATAAAAGAATTAGTTCTCTGGTTGCACACAATGACCACCATTAAAGACAAGTAGCCAGATGTTGTTCAAACAGCAGTTTCTCCAGTACCAACAGGAGTAACTGAACAAATACTGAATTTTAAGTGGAGTTCTTAGTACTCATGAAACAAACCTTTAGTTCATAAATAACCGAACAGAAATGTAACTTGGTGCAAAATTTAGAAGTGGTCTATTTGTCAACACCAATTAGAAAACCAATAATTCCTCGGTTTAATTCAAACTTCAACAGCAACAACAACAAGCAAAATCTATACTACCCTGATTAATTCATGAACTAGCTACACTGACCAAACTACTAAATTCTTAGCAGACCTTGCTGGTACTAAAGCCCAAACAACTTATATCTAAGCTTTTAGAAGACCATATGCAGCACTGCTAGCCATACCTAAGCATCTCACAACCCCTCAATGTGATTTTTCTTACAATACGCTATGTGGTACAGAAATATATATTATTTCTTTTTATGGACAGGAAGCTAACTACAGAATGAGCCCTAGATCTTCAAAGATGTACTTGCAATTACATACTGCGATGTATTGCAATGCTTAATTGTGCCATATCTGGCTAAATAGGTGAACCTGCAGGTCAAACATAAGCATCCAGGCTATAGCACTTGGAAAGAACAGAAGAACAGGGATCGAGGGACAAGGACCTCATACCAACTGAGTAAAGTCATCTGAACTAAGAGTAACAGGACAAGGTTTAGTTGTCAACCCAAAGGTAAGAATTCTCCTTCTGTGTGAACACTCACGAATCATTAATCTCCCTGTTCACAGAAGAGGCCCCTCACTATCTACCCCTGACTACTGCTTATCAAATTCATCCAACGTTATGGCTAAATTTAAATCCAAGTTCAAGCTCTGCCTAATCCAGTTATGTGACTAAGCCTCTATTGGCTATTCTGTGGGAGGTGTTTCTCCTACTGGAACTATCTTGTTTTACACACATAATTATTAACTGAATCAGAAATACTCTCATCATCAGACCAATACTCAACTCAGAATAGCAATGTGAATACATGTTTCCCCATGCTAGATGGGAATGCTCATCACCAAAACAGATCCTTATTGTTTTGCATCCCAGATGAAATTATTTGAACAAGTGCTTTGAGTGTACATTCAAGATAAGAACACAGTAATTAATTGAGAGAAACAGTTAAAAAAAATCCACGTGGGCTTCAGTTTAAACTAGTGCTTTGAGCACCTCTTTAAATACCAAATGGGTACAGATTGTTCAGCAAACGCACCAGCAGAAAGATGGCACCTGACTGGCATTCTGGAGAACATCAGCGAGCAGTTAAATCAGATTTTGGCACGTAAGTGATTTGCCAGCAGTCACAAAGAAAGGTTGTTGTTAGAGGAGGAACTGGGTGCAAAATCTGAGAATTTCTCTTTAATTACTGAACCAATATCACACTATTTTTGATAATGCTAGTGACTACCAGTTCAAACGGTACTAATATCTAACATTATTTATAATATTCCCTTGCAACTTGCTTCTTCCTTGGGGTAGGGACATAAACTGAGTCACTTACAAAAGTACAGAAGGGTCACTACTTTGTCTGCTGAGATGATACGATATTGCCACTAACAAACCACAAAATATGGAGAAGAGAACTGGAATATGCTGCCCATCCCAAGAATCCTGGAGACAGAAATGAAATGTTAATAAAGGAGACAAAGTGTAACACTTATCTGACATACAAGAATTATGTACATCATAGTAAGAGAATTGAAAAGTTAACTACAATTCCACAAAAATGAAACAGGACTTTTAGGTAAATATTGAACAATATTTTTGTGCTATGTCTAACTATTGATCAGAAACTAACATAGTGTACATCCCTTAAGCCTACACCATTTTAATTATTAAACAGTCATCAGTTTTCATAACCCTTACAAAGAATTTCCTGCATTCCTTGAGGCCACACATTCTTAGAGTTGCACTTAGTCACTTTTTAATTTTGAAAGTTACAAAGATTTTTACTCGGATTTATTTTTTTCTAATGTGCTGGATTCAGATTAAACCAGTGGTTTTGTTTTTGTTTTCGTGATCTGTACTGGATCTGCAAAGATGAGACGGTGATCTTTGCTAAAGCTTGTTTATCTTGAACAGATGTGTTTACAAAAGGCTCATGAGACAAATCTACAAATTCACAGAAAGCTAATGATGTTCTGTGGGCCATAGCATCATGGGAGTATTTCCTCTAGCAACATTTTACTCTGAGAGTGAAAAAAGCCAGTCAACTCAGAGTCAGAAGGCACTCATGCTACAATTAATTGTGAACTGAGAGCATTTGATTATTGACAGACACCTGAAACCAACAAACAGCACCACCACCACCACACTGTTTTCAAACAGAATGGCATTTCAAGCAAGGAAAAGCTGTTGGTTTTGGGGTTGGTTTCTTTTTTCTCCCCTTTGCCAGCTAACTCTACCTTTTAGATAGGCACACATCTTCACTTTGACACTATAAACTATTTCCTGGTTTCTTTTCAAATAAAGATTAATTTGAAAAGACTATTTCTGGTTTGCAGCACTGGAAAAAATGCTCATGTGAGCCATTTTGAGAGGTTAACAAACCAATACATGAAGACTGTCCTAGAAACAAGCCACTTAGATAATTTTTTTTCAAGAACCCATGTAGAAGGGAACTGATGGTAAATGCCATGTGGTTTTGGCCAAAAAAAAAAAAAAAAGCCTGTTAGTGCAGGCACAAATCATACAGCTTTGAAAAGCAAAATATCTGCTTTGTTCCTGCATTGCATCTCCTTTATTGACATCACAGTTGAGCAAGTATAAAGCCCTACCAAATCAGACTAATATTTCTAATTCATTTTCTGCACATTTAAGTATCTAAGATACAAGGAAGCAGAGAACAAACCCCAAAATATTAGTGTATGCTGTGTCTAAAATTTTGCTCACCTTCAGGGCACCATAGCACAGTCCATACAACAATGCTACTGCCACAATACTACAGATAAAACTGTAAAGTGCTGCAAGCAGGCTTGTGGTAGCTGAATATCACAGAAGAGAAAGAAAAATTAAACAGTGCTATCTAATTGGGTTAGAATACAAAATACTTCAGATTGTTCAAGAAAGATATCAGACCCCTAGCTGCCACACCCCTCTGATATAAAAAAAGAAATCCAACCCACAGCAACTACTTGTATTTTCCCCTATAAAAGTTTTTTTAAAAGAGCATTTTATGTGGCTTTATTTACCTTATTTATTCAACAGCATTACCATGGGAATGGTTACCAACTGCAACAGAAACTAGTCAAGGAAGAAAGTATACTTTTTGACAGACTTACTAGGACAGTAATTCTATTTCTCAATAATCAATCAGAAGACCTTGAGCCTTTTTAAAAATACAATTAGTATTCCATGTTTAGAGGGTAGGAATACAAATAGTGTAATCACTAAATTTTTAACTAGCCTACTAATCTGATGGCTGCTCCTCATCTAATGCTTTTGCCACTGACATAAGAAACAACACTCACCATTGCCACCAAAGACATGAATATCCAGCTGTTCACAGAGATACATCACAAATGTATTCACCTGAGGCAGGAGACCAATGAAGAATACTATAGGGAAACATAGCGTAAACACTACGGAGGAAAAAAATAGTTGAAAAAGTGGTGAATATATTTCTACTCTTATTTCCAAGGAAAACATCCATTATGTAAATCTCTACTTCAGTGACTCAGAACAGACTGAATATAGAGGTTACATAGACCAATAGTCAGAAGATTTCTTGCACTTCCATTTTAATCACTGTAGAAATGGACACAGGCAAATTCAGGCTTCCCATTTTTATTTAGCAAAGATCAGCCAAGAGTGTTTACAGATTAGAAGATTTCTAAGTTTTCACTCATTGTGAATGAGGCTTATCTGAGCCTAACTGCCTGTCTGGAGTTACAAGAACAAGCTAACACCAGCCACACTGACATAAGAGAGTCCAAGCATTTCACCTCCGATTTTTTTTTGCCACTAATAACATCTCACAATTTCACTCATTTTCCCGCACCACTTCTGAAAAGTTCTGATCCTAAATGACTTTTTTTTTTTAAAACGAAAATTGGTAACCATATGAACTATTAAAACCTCTGCAAGTTACAGGACTTAAGAATGCAAAGATATATCAATGCCACTTAATTTTAATACAGAGGATGGTGTGTCCCAACCCATATATATCATTTATTTTCCATTTGAAGGAATAAAAGATGCAGAAATAATCTTCTACACAACTGTTAAGTAGTTCAGATGTAATTCACAAGCAGCAGCATATCAGAAGACCAAAAGAAGCCAATTTTAAAGTATCCTGTAAAGAATCACAAGTCTCAAATTTAAGTTTCTAACTTCATAGCCACAGAATGGTTGGATACTAAAGGATATCACATTAGAAATATCTACAGTGAGACAGGCACTGAGAATCTGATTTTTTTTTTTTTTTTTTGCTACTCATTGGTAAAGTTAAATAACTAAATGTTGTTTAAAAAGATGTAGGTTCAGGGCTTGGGAAAAACATTGAGTTCTGCATCTTTTTACTGATACAAATTAGGAAATATAAGGCTAAGGACCAGATACTTAGGACCTAAAGAAAATATTTTTCAGAATTCTCAAGTCAAACCTTCAACTCAAATCATTACTCAAGGAAGCCTACATAGGAGGCAAACAATAAAGTGTTCTCTCACTGACAGTTTAAAAAAGTTGATTCATGAAGGCCTGTAAGTTGAACTGTCTTGGGTCCATTGAAAACAAAATTACAAAATAGATCTGGGAATACACAATTTATAAGGAGTATTCCAACAAAGAGCCAACATTTCTGACGGCTTTTAAAGTCCATAAAAGAATTGCTCTCTAATGGGGACCACCTAGGTGAAAACAGAAAATAATTGTTATAAATGTGGAACAGTTTTAGACCAATTGATCAAGTCCAATATGTGGGACACAACAAATAAGTTATACCAGTCCTTACTTGTCTGTTGGCAAGGACACAGAAATTATGTTATCTAAACACAAAGTTTGCCTTGCCCTGCACCTGTGTGGTTCTAGTAGCTATGCCTGGGAATGGGAAAAAAAGGCAGCTGAGATTTTTACTTTATGCTAACAAAGTATGTTTGCTAGCAGTCAGCTTGCTTTGCAATACACAAAAGGTTTCTGAAACAGTGCTTCAGCAACATTAAGAGTTGCTCCAAAGGCAAGGGGTTTTTTTTGTTTGGTTTTTTGTTTGTTTGTTTGTTTTTTTTTAAAGTAGTGAGAGCTGTTCTGGCAACATGAATTTTATTGGTAGAACTGCTAAGAAATATAAACCACATAAGCTGGTGCAAGATACCTGAGAAGAACAGTAAAACTTAAGTGTCTAAAAGCATTCAGGACTCTTGAACTAAGAAGTTTCAAAAGCTAATCCCAAAACAGACATGGCCTGGTGAAGATGCCAGCACATCTTTTTAAAACTGGAAAAGACTCTTAAGTACTTTTTAAAAGTAGGTCACTTTCACAATACAACACACCACCTACATACACATTCACATATTACCTTATGGGTATACATTATGGCAACAACTCAAGGTGATAGTAAAGGGAAGAAAAGACTTTCAAAAGTGACAAAGCATAAACAAGGGGAAATGAAGCTAGTTCTATCTTGAATAAGTCAAAAATATCTGCTGTCTTAACTTCTTTTTCCATCACAGATATAGAATGAAATACACCAGTGCATGACTAGATCCATGGAATCTGTAGAAAAGCACCTTTGGAAATGCCTGGATAATATTCTGTTCATAAATAAGTGGCTTAGACCTTTTCCCACTGGACATTTACATTTAAATACAGATTTACTAGCAGAAAGTCAAAGGGGGAAAACAGTATGATGTATGAAATTCAGGATGTTCCTAAAAATCAAGTAATAAAACTAATACCCAAAATGCTGAAGCCTGAATTCATTGGTAAGAATTACTAAGTCAAAAATAAAAGAAAATTTTTGAAAAAAGAAAAAAAGAAGAATCAAAACCAAGACCAAGTTTTAATCTTTTCTTGGACAGAAGACTGTCCAAGAACTGGAGGCATGCTGTCATAACATTTAACTGCTGTAGTCTTCCATGCACAGATATTTTAGTACAACTGAAGAGCAAGTGTGTTCAATTTAGATTAATTCTTACAGATTTTCTTCCCCCTCCAAAGAGGTGATCCAGAGAGGATCATCCAAATAACTTTGCTCCATTAAAGGATATGCACAAAGTTCCCATGATAAGATTGTTTTCAAATGTTTACGTTCTCTTGCCTTTCTATGGGCTCTGCCTGAGATTATGTAGCTGTTACTATTTTTCAATAGCTTTTGTAAGTAAACAGGGGAAAGGTTTGGGGGTTTTTTGGGTTGGGTTTTTTGGGGGGTTGGGGTGTTAAATGCCAGCAGTATTGTGAATGCACTGTGCTGCTCAGAATACAAATCAAACTACCTTGTACAGCCCAAAATTATATTTTTGGTACTGCTGATAGGCCTGTTCTGAGAAGAGACACATTAAATAAGATTTAATCTGTCTGTAATGTTTTTAAAAATTGTGTCTGTATTTTCTACCTAATTGCTAAACACAAATAACCTGATTTAAAAGAACTCCTGCTCATTTACCACAAGCCCCTCTAGAGACTACAAAAGAGTCCAAATCAAAACATTTAACTACTGAGCAGCTAGGTCCAAGCACAGGGTAGCATATCCAGGTCCAAGTTAAGAAGAACTAACAGAAGGTTCAGGGATGAGGACTATGATACTAGATAATTAAAAAGCTAATTATTTTTTTTTCTATGACACCATATTAGATGACACCTCTGCAGTTTGTTATAGCAAAGCTATAGAAGGGGGGAATTTTCCCATAAACTTCAGCAAAACTAAAACTACTCTTTCCAAAGGAAACTAAATGAACTGCATTTAGAAGGTGATGATGCAACAGTGTCATAACAAGATGCAGAGTGGAAAAAAAAACCCAACGTTTGCTTCACTGTGGTGAAGCAAACAATTCAAACCCATGAAAAAGCCACTCACCTATAACTAAGTCCCTGGCTGAAAGCAGCAGCAATGGGTTGGTGAAAGCCATTCCATACAGCCTGAATCTTGTTGTAGATATGTTTCTGCTGCCATAATCCAACAGCCAAATAAGACCACAACATAAACAGAAATATACAGGCCTACTATAGGCTATGATACGATTATGACCCTGTTAAAAAAAAAAGAAAAAAGAACATGTTTCATTATTAGCAGAAAAAGTAATGGTTACTCTTCTGTTACAGATAATTTCAGAACCAAAATTAATCACTGTTAATCAATTAATGTACTGTCACCGCAGTACATCCTTAAGTTTTGTTCATAAAATCCTTAATGCATTGCCTTGCAGTGATACAAGTCTTTTTTTTGTGGCTTTGATATAATGAGAACACAACAGATTAAGTTAGACTAAGCTATATTTACCCTTATTCTCCTCTAACTTTTAAAGTATGTTTCTTGTAATACTAAATGCCAGAGAAACTCCGCCTGGGCTTCATAAGCAAGACAGAAAATATTAATTTTGAAGGAAAAGCAACTAATGTTTATTACTCAGATACTGCTCCTGTTGGGAAAAAAAAATAATCATCTGTATTTGTGTGTTCATTAAAACATACAACTTATTACCTAAAATAATATGAATTACTTGCTGCAGAGGAATAATGCTTTTTCATATCTTATTTAGGACAAAAATATTTTGTCTTGGCAATCTAGCAGATGCACAACAGAATATAAATATATTGTGCAACACTAGCACATTAACATTTCCATGCTTAAATGTTAATGCTCACTAGAGCATTGCATACTCAGCTTAATAGAGTGAAAAAATAAGGCTGTGTGCACACTAGATCAACTGAATGATCTACAAGACCAGAATAGAACCTCAAAGCTGCGTCAGTTCATACCAGCATAGCAAATCACAACATTAAGAACACTTCTCAGTATAATTGCTTGAATACTAAAGATTCATTAAAAAACTTATTGTGATATGGCTCTATAGCAAAAGCTAGGCTTAAAATAGGGAGGACATGATTTGCTAAATACAAACAAAGCGTATGGGGGTGGGTGGGGGGGATAATATAATAGTATCAGTTCCCTCCTCACACACTAAGACAACATAAGCCTCTTGTGCTTTATGAGGAGGCACATAAGAGAAATGCTGAAAAGATCAAACCAAAAAGATCAATTCTCTGTGGAAGTTCTACATCTGCAGGGTTAGTACAGTGGCACATGCCCATGACTTACATGTCGAGGGGAAGAAGAATCTGGCTGAACGCTCTGAAACCAAAATGGATAGAGGAAAGTTACCCAATCTACGGATAAGTTTGTTTACCTCCCCTCACCCACACTTTCTTGATTAAAGTTCTTTTAATAATATCTACAATTAACTTTACAATGCCACTCTACAGCCTTTAAATAGCACAATGTATTAAACCATAAAATCTGTTCAGAGAGTATATGTCTATAGCCAAAGTTTTTAACACCACCTCATTTTTAGAACTTTTACCTTTTTTTTTAAACACAAAATGTGTTATGCACTTTTATTTTAAATCTAATTTCCACCCTAATAGTCTAATCATAAGGAAATAAAGTAATTCTTAAATTACAAAATACTGTTAACAATTCTCTAATAAAAACTAAGATTCTGACTAAAAATATGCTTAGATATAATTGCTTAATATGAATGCATTGAGGTGTATCCACAAAAAAAACCCCAGCACAAAACATAAAAGCTTCAAGTTTAGTTTGTAGGCTGTTTTCAACCAGTCAGAATGTGCTCCTCTTTGGGAAAACAAAAAGTGCATGAGAACAACAAATAAAGAGTTGTTTAACAAACATATGCAGAACCATTCTAGTGAAGTGACCTTGCATGTCCATCTATTCAACTTTCCATGAAGCTGAAGTTTACTCATTTCTTCTGAAACAATAAACATGCATTTTTTGACTTACAGCTCTAACTAACCTGCAATACCCAACCAAAGTTATTTCTATTGTTTATAGAAAGTTAAGATAGAAATTAAAATACCTTCAACAGTGAGTACTGACAACTGGCTATTACCAGGCAGAACTGGAAGACCCAAATATCCTTGAAAAAGCCCTCTATAAGAAGTACAGAGCCCAGAAATGCAACTAGAATAGCTAGGATGACAGCTAACACGTTCTCAAGGATCTCACGATTCCTGTATTAGAGAGACAGGGGAGGAAAAAAAAAAAATTAAAAGCTAACTATGCCTAGAAAAAGCTGCAAGGGAACAGTTAGGGTCAGAAGTTAACAAGAGTTATGCTGCTGGTAAAGTAGTTAAGAATAGATTTGAACTTCCCTAGACTATCCTAGCACACTGTCTTTTAGCAAAGCTAGGAGCTACCAGGTTTTCAGTGATAGCTGAAAGCAATTAGTATCTTATGGAATTGAACTTTAAACAGCAGAAGACAACTTCAGCAGATAACTTGAGAAATAATTCAAATGCTTAACCAGAAGCATGGTCTGTAACAAATCTATATTCAATGCCCACACAGGATGATTACAAGCCTGTGAAAAATATATGCATGATAGCTTACCCATATATAATCTGTCATTCATCATTTTGTAATGAAGAAACTAAAAACACTCTCACTTGGCTAAGATAGGCCAAGTGGAATAAAGAGAATTCTATGTGATATAGGTAGTGCTGAGAAACAGAATTAACAGTATTTCTGCCTAGACAGAATCACTACTATATTGTTTATCTCAAGGAAGTTCATTACCAAAATTTAAATACTCTATATATTCCAAAAGCTGGTAACTGGGGGTGGTGGGTGTCACCTTCATTTTATTCCACTAAGTAAATGCAGCAGGGACAACAGGTTATGGTATTAGATGACCCTTTGGAAAAATGCTTTGAAACAGAAGGTAAATTTTCTCTACTTCCTGAAATAATGTAAGTGTATGCCAGGTTCTAGACCCTTTCAATTCGTTTTTTGGAGAAGATTATTTTCTAGCTTTAAAGATTAGCAACAAATCTCTATTGTTGACTATTCAAATATATTATCACCCCACTCACGCAAAGTGAGGGTTGGGTTTTTTGGTTTTTTTGGCTTTTTGTTTGTTTGTTTGTTTTTGTTTGTTTTGGGTTTTTTTTTGTTTTGGTTTGGGTTTTTTTTTTTCCCCCCTTTTTAGCATTGCTGGAGAAAAAAGGGAGAGTAGCCTTCATTACTTTAGAAATACTGCATTTTGTATTATTCTTTCATCTTTCAGAGTACAGCAAGTACAATTCTCTAAGGATAGCTTTATCTGTATTATTCACAGTTTAGTTACCATTTTTTATCTTTACTTTGAGGTCTAGTAACATACAAGGATCTCACCTATCAAATAAAGCCAGAAGAGTTAATCTATCAAAATTGATGCTAATCCAAAGCTTAGGAAGGATCCAAAAGCGATAGTACTGCTTGACTTTTTGAGCTGCTTCCTCTTGAGGTTGCATGTGGTCCTGAAGGTCAGGGCTCAGGTCAATATCCTGCTGCTCCAGCAGATCTGTATCCATGGTTAGCAGCCTGTTCAACCTGATCTGAGGAAGAGAAAGCTAAGAGAAAGTCAGTATCAACAAAAGCTCGTTTTTATTATATCACTGTATTCTACTGAAAACTGCTTTGGAATAAACTGCTAGAATTATTTAGTTTCACTTTTGAGAAGTTATATGTTAAACTCGGTTCTCGAGCTTCTACTTACTTTTCCTATCCTTATAATGGAAAATGAATAGCACCAGCAGCAATAATAGTTTGCATACAACAACTGTTTGGCATTTTAGCATATACCTTATTTCAAATGAAGTATGAACATGTCTTCCAGGCACATTATCCCATTTACTCTGAAAACTTCAAATTTGAAGACAAGTAAACTGATATGTGAACAAGAATCATGTATACTACAAGAATAATCCCATTCTGAATTTAAATAAATTACAACACATTTCATATAGTCAGCTAATCTGCATGCACACCCATGCTGAATGGTTGTTTTTGCATGACAAAGCAACATATGCATGCATCAGTGGTCAAATTCAAACTCACTACATTCAGAGTATACTCAAAGTAAAGAAAAGCTCTACCCTAACTAGTCAAGTACTACTTATGACTGACTATATTTCTCACCTATTTTGTAGTTTGCCACTCTAGAGTTCTCTTGAAATCACAGTAATACTAACAACCATAAAGGACATTTAAGGAGAGCACTCAGAAGGTTAAAAAGTTACCTAACCCACTTTATAAATTTCATTAACAGGCCAAGAAACATCTGAATGCGCTGCCCTTTATTCTTAAACAATATCGTCATTAAAATGTCATTTATGGAAAATCTTCACAATCTTTTAAGGCAAACAGTAAAATTTAAATACTCATGTCACCTTTAAGTGTCAAAATTATAGTTTTTCCTTTGTTTGTTTGGCTTTATGAAGTTTAACATTCGGTTTCTTGTTTTCAAAATTTTCTCATGACTCCTTAAAGCATCAGCCTACTGTAACTATGCTCAGCCAGCTTTTCCTTCCTAGAAAAATACTAATAAAAACAACAAGCAGGAACACTCCCTTTCTAAAGACATTTAAAAATTATGAAATGTAATATCTAAGATAAGCTGTGTCAGAAAACAGCTGCTTTTCTGACTTTTTAAAAACTTGGTTTCTTAAAAGGTAGAAGCACTGTAATGTAACATTTGTCACACTAATAATAAATTTTAGTGGAAATTTCCATTTATGCACATGGGCTAAGCTTTTATAAAAACAAGTTTGCCTTAAACAGAATCATTCCCTCCGACGGTACCACACTGGCAAACCAATAGCACATAACAGAAAAAGAGGCTGCATTACAAGGGGGATGGTGGAAAGCAAAGAAAGTTCCTCTAGCAGACACCAGGTTTGAAAAGCACGCTCTGGATCAAAGGCACAACCCGGCAAATGGAGGTCTCTAGCTCCTCTGACAGATGCTGCATCCATATTTCATTTTCTCTCTTGATTAGGTCATTAGGTACTTCAATATACTTTACTTTGGTTTCCTAGCTTAAGAATCATGACCATAAGAATCATGACCATTTGCACTGTTTTCATGACACAGCAGAATCAAGAGTACAGGTATGTCTGGACTTGCCAAGAAAATAAAAGGTTTGAGATCACAAAACTAAGGAGTTTTAAAGCTATTTACAGTATGAAACAGCGTAAGCCTCTGTCTTTTTTCCAAGTCACTCCTTGCGTATGAATTAAGATTTTGTACAGCAGATTCCAACAACAGATTTTTAAATTCCTTTCAGGGAAATTACTGAAGTTTCTCTTGGTCAGAACACGAAATTTATTCTTTCTGCTGCCTGCTACTCTTAGTAATGCACGAAAGGAAAACTCTGTCCAAGTTGTCCAGTCATCTCTGGAAACCCTTACAAGGTATCTCAGAACACCCAATTTCCACTTGATTTAGAAAATCACTATGCTTTAGATCAGAGGAAACCATTTATATCTAAATTTTAAAGTGCTATGCAGAAAGATGAGTTTGTATGTATGTATGAAGACACTGCAACAATAAATAAATACTTTAACTTCATTTAAACCCAGGCAAAAATCCTTCTTAAGAACAAAGAACTACCACATAGGATGATTAATCAATGCTATAAAATTGGAAAGTCTTCAGGTTTTTTTTGCATGCTTTAAAAATAAATAAGAAAAACTTACTAGATCATGTGGATAAAAGCGAACTGAGGTAGAACTCGATACGTGAGAGTCCGTGTCACTATAAGAACAGGGGAAAGACTTCAGATTATAAAACTACATTTTATTTCAACAGGCCACTAAAATTTTCTAGTCTCCCAAATTAATTTTGACTCCTTGAAAATTTTATCTAAAAATCTTTCTTTAAGTTTTTCCTTTGATCACATATTTTAAATACAAGTATCCTCTTAGTCTTGTGCATTGTGGTAAATTCTGTAGCTATAGCAAATCAGGAGACTCTTTACCCTTACGCTTGGTATAATTTTCTCAACACCCTAAGTTGTCTAACAAGGATTATCATGACAGTGATTATTCCACTTGAAAAACGAAGATGTTTCATAATCTGTTAGCTACTGATGTGTAAACACGCATCACCTCTAAAGGAGTGCAGAGTCCACTATGCATTCACATACAGAGTTTTTGTTAATTCTATATTGTTTTTATCAAGGTCCAAAACCTGCTAAAAATAGTACATACTTAACACGAGTATACTGAGTTAATCTTAAATTGCTTTTGAAAATCTTAACTTTAAATAAACTTAAACCTCTGGTAAGAAGAGCAAAATTACTTTGCAATTTCCATTCATTAGAGATGAGGAGAAATTTCTCTTACTGTATGAGAGTCCATATCCAACCATTGCTTTTTTGCCCAATTTTGGATAGCTTTTGGATGTTTGTATTCCATGTAAATCACATGGCTGTAAGACTTGTATCAAATTTATGCAACTTTCCTTCAGTTCCTTGCCTTAAGATAAAAACATTCTTTGTTATCAATTTTACTTCACTGAAACTCAAGTATTCTCTAAAGCTGAGATCTGATTATTTAGATGTGGCCATTTTGTTCCTTCCGTTAGCACATAAAACTTCACAACAGCAGCCATCAGCAAAGCCATTGCATCTGGAACATGCAAGCAGTAGAGGCAGGCATTGGCAGCTTTGTGCAAGGAATACAGAACTTTTTGTCAAAGTTCAAGTCTACAAAAGGCGCTTGCACACTTTCACAGGAAAGATTTGAAGATGGGAGCTTTTATATTCATTACTCCATAATTCCAATAACTATTCCACCTACACACAGTGGGAATGTGTAGCATTCAGCATGACGCAATAGCTTCAGAGCAGTTCTATGTAGTGAAGTGGATTAGGGCAGGGGGGAGCATGGGAGGTTTTGGGTTGTTTTTCTTCTGCCTCCTGTGCCTTCAGAGAAAGAAAGGGCATCTTTCCAACAGCAGATGAACTTTCCAGAATGTAGCTGGCTATTTCAACTGTATGTCAAATTTTAACCTCAGGCATGTTAACACTTCCATGTATTGTTTCATGCCATCTATGAACTTAAGAACAAATTTATCAGTTTACACTTGCTTCACAATTGGAAGTTCATTTGTAAATAAATTAATAGCCATTATGGTCAGCAGCCACCTACTTTCCCCAAACCTGCGTTAAATCCTTTAAGAAAGGCTTTCTATAAGCCAATCAAAACCACATTTGTCAAGTTCTCAGTTTGGACATTTATTGCTTAAGCTAATAGTAGTCTTCATTTTCTGAGATTTATTTAAGTGGAGAAGATTATTTATGCAGTTAGTGTCATCTTCTAGTAAAAATCACTTAGGTTCCAAAGTAAAAGTATATGGATAGTATTTTATATTGATTTTTTTTTTAGTCCATACTAAATAACCTTTTAAAATTTAAGTCAAAGATTTGGTTGCAGTAAGACAAGAATCATCACTCTTGACTGGCCTTCACACACACCAGATGTTGGATGCTCTTCTTGCAGCTGGCTCAAAGTTCACAAGTGACATGTCGCAGCCCCCTGTCTCGTAGAGCGTAGAACTGAACTTACCTATTAAAGAAAAGGTAAAAAGCAGGTCAAAATTTCATAGTGTTTCATCCCACTGGCACTAGTTTCTATTTATTAACTTACTACTGAGATCAATTTAGACATCTAAATTTACATCAGCATCAAAATATAAAATGTGATTACACATTAATGTGTCAGAGCACACAAGACATTAGCTACTCAGTCCTCTTTCATACTGTTTTACATGACATACATACAGTAAACTGCAATACTGAATTAAATTTTAAGAGTTTGTATTTACAAGATGTCACCATTAACACAACATAAGCACAATGTAAGCCTTCCCCCCTGCTGCCGCCCCCCCCCCCCCCCCCCCCCCCCCCCCCCTCTGGAGAATAACCAGGTGAACAACTTGCAATGACCACCACCTTCAGTCCTTCCCCATTCCCCCACCCCTAGTAGAACAATCAGTAAATCACTCGCTATCAGCATTTAAGAACCACGGCAGAGATTCCTCACATGTACTGAATAAAATTCTTTTGAGAGGCAGGTGTCTATTCGATAAGAAACACAAAGAGTGAAAGAAGTGGCCAGAGATGCTTCATAAGTTCCACCTCTAGGAAAACTGAAAAAAGGAATGGCAGGCAGAGATTTATTCTACAAGCCAGAAGCAAACGCTCTGGTGTAAGAACAGAAGACTGCAAACTAATTTCTCAGATAAACCATTTGGAGTTACTGGAACTCCATTAACCATAATTTCCTAAAGTTTTCATTCAAAAAGTTTTTAATAACCAATATCAAGCTATTCTTAAATATATAGTTAACAAAAAGTAGCTGGAGATTATAACTCAAATGATAAATTACCTTACTCACAATATGATGTTTTTACAGTGCCTTTCTCCCACAATAGTCTGATCAGAGAGATAAGGATTGTAATTTCCCCTGAAGGCCAGGTTCAATATATTTCAGCTCTGAACACGGGAAGCTGATTTTGAAATTTTGATCTCATATGAAGTGTTCTTGCCAACTTCTCCATCTCTTCTAGCTCAAAATGCTTCTTAAGCCATGATGCAAAGCATGCAATATTTTAAGATCTGCTTATACAAAACAAAAAAAATCCCACTTAGGAGCATCTGAAGCAAAAACTGCATACACCTCTCAGCCGCATGTCTCGCAGCTCTTGCTTCTTCTGTTGATAGAGTATAACAAGCAGTCCCAGGAGAAATACCTAACAAGAATTAGAGCTTCCAATCTTTCCCCCTTCTGCAAGAACATAACCTGTTTCTGATAGTGTTTTTTGATATATTTAAAAAAAAACCCAAACCAAAACACCACACTATGATCCTGCTCCTACTTCTCTTCAGACCCACAGACAATAAAGTTCAATTTAGAATTGTTTGAATGCAAGAACGTTAAACTTGAACTGGATGATTAAAACCAGTGAAACTAAGGAAAAATACTGGTATATTGAAAATATCTTCATAAAGCTTTCTACCCTCAGAGGGGGCACTTCAAACCAACTAGACACATACCGCCACTGTGCTAAGACCAACCATTCTGACAAGGCAGTCAGCTACATAGTTCAGGAGTCACATACAGCACGCGTCAGAGCTCAGTAATGCAACAGCTCTTTCTCAATATTTAATTACATCTGCTATAGGCATTTGTAAGGAAATACAAGTAGAAAGTTCACTTGTTAGGGTTTTTTCCTCTATAGTTAAGATTTTAATGAAGAGCTTCAGTTAAATATCCTTTGGTTTTTAAAGCATAGTGTAGTAAAGAGTTGTTACTGAAGTTTAAAATTTAAAATAGTGCAAGAAATTAGGAATCTTCTTCCCCACAACTAATAAACAACCTTAGTTACACAGGGCTATTTCTTAGCTGCATCAGTAAAAAAAAAATCAACAGCAAACATGAAGGTATTAGATAATATGCTTCAGGTTCTAGTCAGGACAAAATTATGCATTACTACGGAAAAATCTGGGCAACCAGTCCTTAAAAGAGAAAAGGAAACTTGGGTTAAAGTCTTCATGTTTTTGCACTACTGAATTGAGAGCTTTGAAATTAAGCTAAGTTTTAAATTAATAAAATTCTAGTCACAGAAATTAGAATATGCTACTTGCAAGATACAACTTCCCATTCTCTTGGGCTGAGATAATGCATCAGACATATTTGTTTCAAAAGAAGTTTACTGAACTCTTACACACATGAAATCTCTGAAAGGGGCCTCAAACTATGAAAAAATTTAGCATAAACCACTTCAATTTAGAAAGCATACAGTTCCCTCACATCCCACTTGTCTTTGAATCTGTCAAAATTTACTGCATTTGTATTGTTGCTATAAGTACTGCACGGCTATGGTAGGATAAAACAAACCTAGTTAATAGAGAGGTAGCAAACAGACAGGACACTTAATTTCAATTGTTTACACACAAACTACAAAACAGACTCAGGTTTTGCCATACTTGCAATTCACCTCCCTACTTATACAGACTTCCAATTGAAAGTTACCTCTCTGTCAAGGAAAGTATGGCTTCTCAATAAAACAAAGTTGCCTGCCTCCTTTTTTGTTTTGCTTTTGGTTTTTGTTTTGTTGGGGGTTTTTTGTTTGTTTTAAATCAAAAGGCTCTCCAGAAAAGCCTCAACTCATCCAAAATAGAAAAGATTACAGGACTATTCAGTGCTGTTCAGGATGCAAACCCTAAGGTATGGCTGGAGATTCTACAGCTGAGCTCCAAAGTCCCATCAATTAAATACTTTTTAAACTGTGTGAGATAACAGCTTCCACACAGCACACTCAAACTCTAATGAAGGATCCCAATGCTCCCAAGATTCAATACATATGGATATACCTCGCATTTTTAGTTACCCTGGTAATTTTCTGTCCCTCCCATTCCTAGCTCTCCCACAGCGTTCTCTGAAGTATTTTTAATAGCATCACACTGAAGAAGCTTAAAGTTTTTCCTTTAAGGACTGTAGTTTTATCAAGTTGTGAACAAATGGCAGCCTCAGAAGTTTATTTTACAAATAAAGAAATACAGCCCAATAGCATGTTTGTCCACTACGCCGAAATGCTTGTAACTTCTCCCCCACCCCTCAAAAGGAGAGCTATGAGTTCTTAGCAAATTGAAGTCACCCAAACAATATTCTATTTGGACCAGGTTACAAAAATAACAAAACCAAGTCACTGATACTTAGGCACACAAATCCAAAATACATCTTCATTCTGACATGAAGAGAGAAAAAGATGAATGCACTTCCTTTGAAACAAGTTTCCTTGTTTCAAAAGACAAAAATACCTCATCACCAAGTCCAGTGACAACCACTTAACAGTTCAGTGTACAAGCTGGTGTTCCCAGTTACGGGAATCAATGAAAGCAACAGGCTGACAAGCTTACACAGATGAAACTTGGAAGACTTAAGTGGCTCAGGATCCAAGTAAAATGGTGCTCTGATCATTTCTTCAGCTAAGTTATTTTCAGCACACTTCCCAGTTTCCCATCTAATAACTACTACTTCGTTTCCCATCTAATAACTACTACTTCGTTTCCCATCTAATAACTACTACTTCGTTTCCCATCTAAT
The DNA here is from genome assembly GCF_900496995.4 of Aquila chrysaetos chrysaetos. Taxonomy (NCBI): domain Eukaryota; kingdom Metazoa; phylum Chordata; class Aves; order Accipitriformes; family Accipitridae; genus Aquila; species Aquila chrysaetos. Next base: position 40,219,056 of record NC_044005.1, on the reverse strand, counting down.
AACTACTACTTCGTTTCCCATCTAATAACTACTACTTCGTTTCCCATCTAATAACTACTACTTCGTTTCCCATCTAATAACTACTACTTCGTTTCCCATCTAATAACTACTACTTCGTTTCCCATCTAATAACTACTACTTCGTTTCCCATCTAATAACTACTACTTCGTTTCCCATCTAATAACTACTACTTCGTTTCCCATCTAATAACTACTACTTCGTTTCCCATCTAATAACTACTACTTCGTTTCCCATCAAACATCTCAAACTAGTTCTGAATGTTGCTAACACTTTTTGACTTTAGATCAAGATATATTCATCTACTACTTGTGACAATATTTTTTGAATCCTAGTCAGCAAAACCAAAGCCATCAGAATTTGAATACTCTGTAGTGTGGCAAGGAGCCATCATTTCTAAAGGTCAAAATTTTACCTTCAGCTGGAGTATGAAGACATCTAAGTTTCCAGTTAGAACGCTTCAAAGCGATTCATTTTTTATTTCTATGAAGTTTGTCAAGAGTAACTTACCTATTATGCAGAATTCCACAGACTACAAGATATTTTCAATAGGAACAATGGGAAGTGAGTACTTATTTTCTACCTGTACCTTAGAAAATACTCTCCCATCCATCCCAAATAAATTACATCTACTTAATTATAAAAAGGTATTGAGGAACTGATTCTAAATTGTTTCTAATCAAGTAAGTAATCTGTATACATTTATCTTTAAAGAAAAGTTTTGATCTTCAAGACCATCCAACTGCCTTCATAAATTAAAATACTTCAGTAAGTCTGAAAGGTTATCGCTTACATCTAAGTGATACAGCCAGAAGTCCAACATAGCACTATAATTGTATTGTAAAGCTCCAGATGACCAGTTCTTAATCGCAAAAGCAATATTAAAAAAAAATTCATCTAGCTGAGGACAAGAGGCTGTTATTTCACCCCAGTTTCAGAAACTGGACATCTGTTCTAGCAACTCAGTACATGGATTCCGAACTACTTCACAAACTGTAACACCTACAGCCTTCGCTGCAAGGACTGAAAAATCTCACCCATCACCTACATGCCTTTTATTCTCACTAATAGCTGATTCTTGAGACATCAGTACTACCACACTGTGCTGTGAAGACTGTCATTTACTTAAGTCACAGTATGTGTGTTGCTGCTTTCTGGATTCATACTATGTTAATCCTGCCTATAATCATGGCACTTGGTCTGCCACCTTTCCTTTCCATCCTGCTTCCTTCATCCTCTCCCCTCATGAAACAACGTAACTGATAAAAATCTTTCTACCTCAAACCTGGAAGACTAAAGATAATACCTCAAAACATCTCTTGCCTTACTCCCAGGACCATGCCCAGTTAAAGATGACTGTATAGTCACCAGACTGCATGTAGGCTAGGCATAATACAGTAAGGCTCATCCTTCATAAAATAACTTGATTCTGTCTAACAGACATGAATCTTTAAAGCAAACAAAAAAATAAAAGTTGTATGTCTTGTTAAAAGCTGCAGCTTGACATCAACACATAAATGGCAAAAGTGTAGAAACAGATACTGCATTGGTGCACAAAAACAGGAGTCCTAAATGTGGGGGCTTTTAAAGTAAAATTAACACATGCTCTGTTTGTCTTCCAGAAGAGCTGGAATATGCTGATAGAATTCCAGTTCAGAAAAGAAGTTCTTATATGCATTGTACAGAGATACATAACCCCATCTACTATGTTTGTCCCTTACATTTCCAGCTGCTGTAAATCAGGTTTTGTTTCCATGTCTTTTCCCCAGCCTCTATTTTCAACATTTTTTCTGCCCTGGGCAGTCACAGTGATTCCACAGTGACAAAGAATTGGTCATATCGCCTGCGTTGCTTTGATCAGCATCAGAATAAAAGTTAAAGAAAAAACAAACTACTAGCTTCCTGCACCCCCAAACCATACACAACCTAAAGTAAAGTAAGGGGGTCATCTTTCACTGTAATGTGTCTTGGGACAACAGAGCAAAACCAACAGCCTTAGACTTAAGGGAAACAGAGCAGTAGTGTTACTTCATCCCTGACTGAGGATAAAAAAAAAAAAACACAAAACAACCAAGCAAACCATGTACCAGTTATAAGGAAAAACACTCTGCCTTCTTGTCAGGCCTGATAAAGGAATCACGCATGTGAAATCTTGCGCCATTTTGCCAACCATTTTACTCTAACAGAAGACAGTACCTGTCACACAGTCTGCTATGCGAACTAGAAAATTTGATTTTCCTAAAATAATAAAAACAGATCTGGCCTACAATAGCTGCTTTCACTCATGGAAGGTTTCTAAACAGACACTCTGAGCTTCAAATTCGGAATAAACCCGTATTATACATCAGATTTTTAACTGAGCAGATCCTGGAAGTTTTGTGCCTCCCAAAGGCAAAGTGCTGCCCCATATAACTGTAAGCATAGTACAGACAAAATTTCAGAAGAATTTAGCTATATAAATTTCTGAAGACTCCAATACATACCAAGTGCAATGAATATGCCTTTTTAGGGAGCCTGAATGCAATGTTGAATTCCTAAATGATTCACTTACGTTACTATGTTGTTGTAGAAATCAAAGTGCTTAAGAAGGTCAGACTTGCCTAGATTGTGTATTAAATCTTGAATTCTGTAAAATTTGATTGTATTTTGGGTAAGATGAACCAAATCCTTCAAATACAATAATGGTGGCTTTAAGAATAAATCTCAACATTAACCTTGGAGAGATATAACCAGTATCCCTGAATTTCAGAGTTATATTCCAATATTTTTTCAAACAAGAAGTGAGAGTCCAAATTCAGTAAAGACATCTGTAGTTTCATGTGACAGCTTTCAGAGACACATACAAGTGTTGAGATAGAAGTCTCGATTTTTCCATCTAGAAACTAGTAGAGCCACAGAATCCAAAACGAAAGTTATTGGATAAGTAGATTGCGTGTATTTACCACATCTCTAGTTAAATTTTATAAAACATCTTGGAGAATGTCAGGGTTGTTTTCAGTTTGCTTATATTCAATTTTTCATTATATTGCAGCTAGATGGTGCAGAAGAATGGCAATTTGTTAGCCAAACACATATTTAGAGTGGTACCACAGCCTAGCAACTCTTGACGTCTTCCCCACTGGTGGAGTAAGATGACAACTCGCTTATCTTTTAGTTCTGGGTTACAGTAAGTTCCAAAACAAGTGTTTTGTCAGTGTTCTGAGCTAAGCTGTACTTTTAGGTTATTACAGCTGACAGCTGCTCAAAATACTGTCATTAATAACTGTCAGTTCTAGAGATGCCCATTTTAATAATTTAAAGAATTCCATATTAATGCTGAAGTCATAAGTAATTCAGGCCATGTATAGATAGCTGCAAAGATCCCCGTCAGGAATTTTTCCACATCTGCCCCCTGCATTACTGTGTCGCAGGAGATCAGTCACTTACAATGACCATCTTAACTTCCTTCTCCCTAGCAATTTTATTAGCTGCATAGAAGTTCATAAATAGCTAAGAATACTACATAAAATGGACCATGAAGAACTAAGGAGCACTATAAGGCTCCATGAAATGATGGCATTTGAGATAAGAAAGAGTTCAGATTTTCTTCCAGTCTCAACCTCCTAAATTAAGGTGTACATGAGAAGTAAAGCACTCCCATTTACATGAGGATTTCTTTTTTGAACAGCAGCTAAACAAGACTCATCTAAAAAAGGTAAGATCAAGAATTCCTAGGGACCATAACAAATATTTTTTTCAGGAATATTTTGGGAACCAGAAGATCCCCAAAGTTGGTCTCAATCTCTGCTCAGCTACCTGTGACAACGCAAGAAAACTTAGGCATTACACGCGTTACATAGTTCAAGTCACAAAAGCTCTCGCACCATCACTACTCGTAGCTACGCATCCTTGGAGCATTTCCCACCATGCATTTGTTAGAGAAAGTGCCTGGAAAGGCGATTGTGAAAGGCAAGGAATTTATGCGCAACACAGCATTCCAAGAAACGCACCTACAAGACTCAGAAACAAAGCTAAGGTTAGCTGACTTTCACCGCGTTATTACCGATATATCTGCCGTATTAAAACTTCCATGTCACCAAGGTTACATAAGGCCTGCATACCAAGTTCATCGTGCAAACTGCTACCGCCTACAGCAGATGCAGTGGCATGTGATGCTTCTAAGTGGACACTCCCATTTCTCACCAGCAAGGAGGCGCTAGCGCCGAGCACAGCTGCCTGGGAAGGGGGGCGGGACTGCACTCTGACCTGGGAGGAGGGCTGCTGGCCTTGCTGACCATCTTGAAGGCTACGAGAAAACACGGATGGGGGACACATTACCAGGAAGAAGAGAAAAATAGCTAGAAGTGAAGCAAAACAAGACTTTTTAGTTTCAAGAGGAACACTTAAAGAGAGTAGAGCATTACGGAGCCACTTACTAGGGCTAAGATAACCCACGAGGTCTGCATAGCAGAATATTTGGACACTAGTTACGTCAGTAATCTAGAGATACCATTCCTGTCCTGCTTCTTAGGAGTCATATTGCTTTCTTAGATCTCCCCAAGTCACCCTCAAGCATGTTCTTCTAAGTCTTAATTTGGGGGTGCAAATGCAAATTACCAGTGGTTAGTCAAATTGTAGACTAACCTGAGGTTATCACCTATACACACTAGTCACTATTCCAGTCTTCTCAGGATAGTTAGGGTCCTTTTCTTGCTCATTTAGGTATGACTCCATCAACTGTTTAGTTGACCGTTTGGCGGTTTTTTTGGTCACAATAACATTACCTTTCTTGCTATTAATCTGCACTCTAACTACAAAATGTCTTTAACATTTGTTAGTAGCCATATGCTACCACAGACCTGGTAGATAACTGTAGTTAAACATTTGGATTCAGAATTTTTTTTTTTTTACCATGTTAAGAATGCTTGTAACAAATTACAAATTGGCAAAAGTTTTAAGTCTATTTTGAAGTTATTTTGACAGTACAGCAAAAACTTTATTACTCAGTATTACTACCACAACGAAATTCTTCTATACCCAGACATATACCTGCACCAAAAAACAGGTTCTAAAAGTCAACTTGGGCTTCAGAGAAATTTGTAAATTTCTAGCCATACGAGTACACAATGCTTGAAAATGTTAGTTCTCCTCTTCACAGCCTTCTCATTGTTACACAGCTTTAAAATAGCCTTGCAAAGTTCAATATTTTTTTAATAGCTTAATATTAAACATGGCAATGTGTCAGAATGCATGACATTTCCACTTCTATACCACAACTACTTTGCAAGATTAGTGTTTTTATTATCCTTCATTTTGTGCATTTAAAGAAGTTACTGTCAGTCATTAGCTGTGGGACGTGATGAAATTAAGAAATTACTTTTTTTAGACAGAAGAATTTATATTTTAAAGACTACAGAAAATACCTTGAACACTTTTGAAAAACAATCTTTATCACCTGTTGCTTTTAACATTTCATTGTTTACTGTGTGATGCTACAATTGGCAAGTGAGGCAACTGAAAAAGCATGATCTCACTAAGAGTTGAAGGGTTATATCTGATGTACTTGCTTTTAACAGTATTTTCTAGAACATCTACTTTTCAGTTCTTTTGTTAGACCACCACTGGAAAACAAAATACGGATATAAGTATAAGAATAGGTGTTAAGAAAAGCTCATGCAAAATAAAGCAGACATGCACACAGCTCATGAGGTAAAAAAATTGCAACTCATTATTTATTGTATTCTAACATATGTCAATCCAAACTTTAAATTCGGTGTTTTGCTGCTGTACACAAGGCTTTCAGTGAGCTACATGGCAACAAAAGCGCTAAGGAAGCTCACATAGGTGCCAGCCTTCATTGTCTCCCTTAAGTATTATCAGCAACACCAAAACAATGCTAAACAATACTGCTTTCCCTTAAATAGTAGCTATGTATCAAAAGGTATATGCAAAGTTGCCCTTTCAGTGGTTATTCATATCTGTTACAATAAAAAAAACCCCAAACATTGACATTAACAGATTGCACAGATATGCAAAAGATACATTTACTCTCTACCTAATTAATAATTACAAAAATAAAATTCTACTTCAGACAGTCACTTGCATTCTCACATCAGACACACATGCGTACACCATTGACTACACAGGATGCCAATGCATACTTATGTTTAAAGTGCCCAAAACACTGTTGACACTTAAGCAGCACAAAAGCAGGGGTGGGTGATTGTTTTGTGGTGGGGTTTGGGTTTTGTTTTGTTTTGAAGTTACCAGACAAAGTACTCCTGTGTCTAATTTAGCATCAAACCAGCAGAATTTACTAGACCAGGTTTTACTTAAGAGTATACCATTGCCAAACACACACATATACAATGCCACTGTCTCTTTTACTAAACATTCCACAGAGGAAGTGAAAAGTAATTGCAATAATGGATAGGAAAAAAAAAATTCAGGTTGAACTCAACAGGTTCTAAGGGAACATCCCCACAACATCCAATTTTATGCCAGAGTTAGAAGATTAGGAGATTAAAGTTTTGCTGGCAAGAATAAGAAAGAAGCAACATCAGGGCAACTAAAGATTAGTAAATCTAATACTGTTAGAAGTTTAACATCTGAAGTCATATGGATTAGCAGTATCAGGAACTATACCAAGGCAGCTCACCACTAGCATATACAAGTAATGTCAGTACAGTTGCAGTGATATTCTGAAAAGATATTGGTAGTAACTGGTTTAAAAAAAAATAATCTGTATTTCTTCACATTTCTTCCTTATGCACAAATTTTTTTTTTTTAAATCTTTAAGGGTTTCTTCCAGCAACACACAGAATTTACAATGACATTAAGCTACCCATATAAAGGAAAGTTTTTTCAGACTATTCATCTAGAAATCAGAACAGTAATAAATACAATTTTTCAGATACGTTCCATAGTTGGTAGTTCAAATGGAATTTATGTCAAACAAATCTGAAAGCACTTTGGTGTTTTGTTGGAATAAGGCAATTTAACTCCACTCCAAGGGACAGTCATTTAGCATCACAAACAATACTTTCAGCAAAATAGCCTCACTAAGTGTTCCATTCTGAGCATATGTTTATAATACAAGTATTTCTGATAAGGTGTGTCATTACGTCAGAGAAAGTACAGAGTTTTGTGGGTTTGGTTTTTTTATTTAAAAAGAAACAAATTTAGATAACTGGAAGATGCATAGAGGAAATACAAGGCTAGAATATTTGATCTACTTTTTCACCCTTGAACACCTTGTTTGATTAAAAAGTTACTTCCACCAACTTCAGTTTTCTCATGATCTCTCACTGAAGTCCAGCTTAAGCCATGGGAACCTTAATGACTGCACTAGTACATGAAAATGAGGCAGCTGTCAGTCTCAGTTTAAGGGAGTCCTTTATTTACCCTACTTTCTACCGGTTTAAGAGAAAGAAAACTCACTATTTTCTGGCTAATGCACAGTTAAAGAGCTCTGACTAGTCTGCACAGCCTCTTATGAAGCAATACACAAAACCATAAAATCCTCCTTTTAAAAGAAAAAAAATGAGAAAAAAATCAGAAGCAAATGAATGCAGTAGAGCAAAAGTGATCTAAGAGAATGCAAAGTTTTAGCATCCCTCACTATGAAGTAAATCACTAACTGAAATATGAACATGCTATGTTCAGCAAGACCAGAAACTTAAAAAAAATAATTGAAATTATCTGATTACTGCTACATAGTGCACTAGCCACAAAAACCACATCTAACTAGTTTCAGTCCTTGATATAGCAGAAGTCAACCCTTCAATTGTTAGACATTAGGTACCATTCTTAAAATCCCCCTACCTGAGGAAAATTTACAAACTTAGTCCTTGATTATTTCAGTAGTACCACAAAGATGGCACAATTCCTCCCCCATCCTCTAGTGTAAAGTATTTTCTTTTTGTTTGCTCAGTTTCTATAGTTTTTTTCCAGTTAAAACAATTACACAAGTATTCCTGAAACACAAAAGCAGACTGCTCTTATTATTAAAAAATAGCTTAGCATATGAAGGAAGATCATTGAGAATATACAACATACATAATTATTCCTGCATATTTATCACATAACTGGAGAAAGAATTACTTTGATGTATATGGGGGAGTGTTCCTTCCTCTACAGGCAATGTTCTGCTCACCAGATTCTCCAATACCGTAGGCAACCATGGAATTGAAACACTTTAAAAGCAAGTTTAAAAAAAACTTATTGTGCTTGCTGCTTCTACTTTTCAAGCTGACAGACCAGAGTTGCTTTATGTAACATATCACTAGGCTCAGTATTATTAACAAATGGGCCAGTGAAGGTTGGGAACTCCTGGGATACATGTAATAGTACATTTTAAACATTGCCAAGGCATGCAAAGTGCCACACAATTAGATTTAATACTGAGCAATACTGTGCATTTTATAACAAAGGCATCGCTATTACTTTATTATTTCTCTTTTGCTGTGAAAAGCTGCAGGATGTTCATACCATCGTTTACCTGTATTTTGTATGTGCAGAGGTTCCAAGTCTAATTTAGCTCTTTATAATGTTCTGCCATTTTGTTTTTATGCTTCTCTCTCTCACCATCTACAGATGTGAGAAGCAATTACAGTACTAGTCCCTAATGCTTGCTTACTTAAAGGAAAGAAAACCAAAATGAGGAGTGGTGAATATTTTCCTGGGTTTTTCTCCTTGCTTGAAAGTAAAAGTTTCTGAATTTTTTGATAAAAAAAACACTGAACCTAAGTTTGTTAGCATTAGTTCATTTTGTTACCAATCTGAAATCAGCTATAACATGTTAGAGACTGGCTATCCTGATCATTTTGAAAATAGTGCCACATATACATGCACAATTCAACAAGCCCACAGTGACATGCAGTGACAGCTCAAGGAGGTTATGGTGGGGAAGGAAGTAAAAAGTGCTTTTCTGGCAACACTGGTGGGTGTGGGGAGAAGTGGTCTGCTGCATGCATGCTAAATATGGTGGAACATTTAGATACCCTACCTGAGGGGTGATCCGATGAGCAATGTAGGAGGGGTAGGGTTACTCCCTGCATTGTGCCGGCGTCGTACTGCCTGACGCCTAAATGTGCTGCGTTCACGACGAAATGTGACAGTCTCCTCGCTGGCTTGTGCTGCTGCATCAAGACAGACTTTAGGTCAAATAAGAACCCATCCTATTTATGTAAACAGTAACTTAAGACTCCTTTCTTCCCCCTGACCCTCCCCAAGTTAATGAATTTGACTTGCAACAACAGAAGTAGCTTATTCACTGACTGTTCAAATAACCTGCCTCAAGACAGGATCACAACACACAATTATTAGTAAAAATTTGGGTGTTTGGGAGGTGGACTCTGTGTGTGTGTCTTGAATATACAGCTTGTTTTTTTTTTTTTACCCCCAGATCCAAATAGCCAGTTTGCAAAAACAGTTGGGTATCCCAAATCCCTTCCATTTACACAGGGCAGGAAGAGACACAACTGATCTGACTCTTTACCTCATTTAATAGATAATTAAAGGAGAAGCCTAAAGGACAACTTAGAAAGGCTGTCTGCCACTCCTCACTATAACATTCTCTTCTCAATTTTGTAATTTCTGCCAAACAGGTAGGGTTGAGGTTAACCTCATCATACCTCCTAAGGGGACAAAACAGAGTTGCTTTTTTGTTTTTCCTTGTAAGCACCAAGGAATACATGTTGCTCATTTTAGACTAGTTACACTATGATTTGGAAGAGCAGAGGGTTGAGATTAAGTGAGATAACTACTTCTTTGTAAGGACTGGTGTTTGTTATTTCAACTCACTAAAAAAAAAAAACCCAAACAAAAAAAAAGGTTTGGTCCACTTATAAAGCAACACTGTAAAAACCTGTATATACTCAAAGGAATCTAAGATTTTTCCACAGATTACCATCCAAAATACACCTGTGCTCCCTAAGCTTCACAGTCTGAACAACTTTGGATTTGGACTGCTTAATGGTATGTCTGCAATCTCAGAGCCTTCCTCCTGAACCAAGGAAGCTACTAACCAATTTGAATGCAGAGCACTAGAGAGCTCAAATGAATGGGTCACAGAGAAAATAGGTTTTGGCAGGCAAGTGGCAGGGGACGGGGACCAACAAACAAAACAAAAAATTTGACATGAAGTCAGTGCAAGACGAGAATCACAATCTCGAATGGGAAGTCACAACTTGGTAGCCAAGAAGCCTGTTACTAGAGTGAGAAAACCAAGGGTTGTGTCAAGCCAAAAAAAAAAAAAAAACCCACAAAAACAAAAAAGAAAAACACTAAGGGAACAATACTTTTTTATGCAGAAAGATCACAGGCAGAGTAGTCCATGTTCACTTAAGTGCATTTCAAGTTACAACATTCCTGTCATTAAGCTTTCAAAACTTACCAGCAAAGATGCTAATGCTGGTCTACAGGGAATAGCAACCTGTAGCAACCTACTACTGCTGCTCTGTACTACTGCCATTGCTCAAGCAATAAAGGCTGCATGGAATAAGAGTCTAATTCCACCCATGAACCACAGGTTATCAAGTGAATACTGTATATGAAACTTCAACCTGTAGTTTGCTTTAAAAGCTAAGCTACATGGAGACATATTTTAAGACCAACATCACAGTTATAAGCATTTTATTACCAAAATGTCAGAAGTGAAGGACATCCTTAATTCAGTCCTTTCCTATATTTTCAGGAAACCTGTGGGATTGCTTACTTTCTCCTCACTCCTCCACAACTGTTTTTGTTATTCTAAGCATGAATAGATGATACTTCCTCTTCAGTGTACTTCAAGAATTCAATACATTTCTCTTGTGGTTTAACATATAGCTTTATGCTTTGCTTTTAATACACAGCCTAATTCCTTCAAGGATTTCTTTATAGCTCTCATACTTGAAGTACTGGGAAAGTAAAACACACTAAAGATAGTATAAATCCTGACTTTTCTCTGGTGAATTAAGTTAACACACAAGAGATCAAAACTGCCCACTAATTTTGGGTGCCAAATTGTAAAGCTCAATTTTTCCAGTGTATACATCAGCATATAAAAACTCATATTCACAACTCAGCTTCCACTGACTTTAGATGCAAAAGCAATTCCACACATTTCTGCTAATCAGGCCATAGTTAAGCACCATGAAATAAAGAACAGTGACTAGTCTTAACTAAAATGTAAACATCTTAATTACCATTAAGATGGTAAACATCAGCATTCATTACATCTTAATTACCATTTGCAACTACTTAGCAAAAGCAGCATTCAAGTGCAATTCTTCAAGGCAGCATACTTAACACTGACAACATCTGGTTTTCTTTTCATATCCTTTATTCAGTAAACATCACCTTCTGCAATAAGTGAAGCCCAGATTATGGAAACACTAGAGGTCCTTTCTACACAGCTCCAATTTACCACTAAAAGCAAGTCTACCTCAAATACTGACTGAGGCAGTGTCCTGTGATAAAAATAGAAAAATATAAACTTGGTTGAAGATTAAAAAATTAAAAATCAAAATTTGTATGTACTTGGAGATTACATTCAAAGCTGCACAGGCAAATAGTTCTGGCATTTGCTAACTTTTTATTATTTCACTTTAACCTTTAAAAAAAAAATCAAAGTAGATTTTAGTGTAGCTTTCTACCTAAGCTACCAAGGGATTTTTGATTTATCTTGAAACTTTTCTTCAATGTACATCTTCTATATACACTCCTCCTGAATGTAGGTGGTGACATTCAGAATCACTAAGCAGGTCTATACATTCTTTTGAAAAGACTGCACAGCTTTTCAGCCCAACAAACTCCAAGTCTGCTAACACTATGCAACATCTCAAGAAGCGACATGTTGAAACCATGACTAAGTTAAAAAAAAAAAAAAAAAAGAAAAAAAAGGATTACAGTTTGAAGTATGGAAGCCAAACTGAGCAAAGTTTGGCTTTGGTTAGTTGTTTTGGTTTTTTGGGTTCTTTGAGAGTTTTTTTGTTTAACAAAACCCTCATTTTAAAGAACACACAGGATTAAAAAAAAAATATACCAGTATGGAAAGCTACTTATGTTAATACATGTTATTTGTGTTTCTACTTCTCTTTAATGAGAAGCAGTACAGCTGCTCGTGAGTTCACCAGTAGGATGTAAGATAAATTATCTTCCTAAATTATCTTCTATCATGCTCTGAGAGCAGTTTAATCATGACGGAAATAGCTTTGTTTTAACATAAATAAGCTTCCTTAAATATTTACAAAGTAACATAATGTTTTGATGTTTAAAACCAAAGCTAAGCAAATAAAAATATCCCCATAGGACATTTCCCCAGTTCATGGGTTGTTTTTTTTTTTTTTTTTTAAATACATCTTTAGACCATCACTCGCACTTCTCCAATGCTGCTACTTACAACCACTTACTCTAGACTCCAGAAAGGTAAGATCCAACATCTAAACTCATGTACAAAATCTGGATCTAATAGGGAAAGATAACATAGGTTATACTTTACGGTTCCTGCTTACTTTAAGTAAATCAGTAAAGGAAGACTAGAATGTTTGTTGTTAAAAGTCTGTTCTATTTTTCTGTTTTATTCTAGATTTTTATGTTGAAACACTACACTTCACTAGTGTCAAGAAATTTAAGTATACATTTCTTCTGCATGATGTTGGGGGCTCAAATTCATACAACATTATCTGTTCTCAAGAACAGAAAAGTCAGGCTTGAAATTCAAGTGCACAAGTTAAAGATACAAACCTACATCCCAGAGATCAGTAACACTAAGAGATGGAGATGTAATGACAACTTTATAGCAAACTTAACCCTCCCACACCTATTCCCAGCTATAATACACCTAATTTCAAAGACAAAATAATTTGACTTTTGTATTTGTTAATGCTACTGTGCATATAAACATGTATTTATTAAAATTAATCTTTTTTTTTCTTTCATTACACTTCTGATTGGAAAAAAGCTAAATTAGCAGTTACACACTTAGAAAGTCATGAGGATATAATTTTGTCGTCACACATTTAGAATGATACCTTGCCAATAAAAGGACTAAAATTTATTGTAGAGAAAATTCTAGTATAACAAATAATTCACATCCCTTTGCCAAATAGCTGGGAATATCTGAACATAGGTTGAACTATTCTGACTGCAGGTTACGCCTTTCCAAAATTTCTCTTTCTATACTACATAAGTGTGTTTGATGTAATCCTCTGTAGTTCCTCAAAGTTTTAAACAGAACTGAAGACTCAGTTTTACACTACAGCTATACATTTGTTGTACAATACAACTAGCTTTAAGAAACAAAATGAAGATATTTTCTTTTTAACATGAACATTTACACATACAAGCCAAAGCTTTTATATCACCCTGCATGTATGTACAACTGCTTCTAACCAAAACTTACAAGATGAAAACTGAAAAAGAATTTCCAAGTTTTATTGCATCAACAACTCCCATTTCATTTTTGCTAGGCAAAAAAGCTGAACCCAGTGCCTCAGATGAGTTCCGAAATAGATAAATTCTTCCCAAGCAAGAAGATTCCTGCAAAGATATGGTATTGAGGTAATACAGAGGTAAAGTACCCATGTGGGTAGTCTCCCATGTGGGAGAACCCACAGTTCTCAGAATAGAATTGCAAACTTCAGTCTGACTGGAAAGAAAACAAAAAAACCCACACACAATGGAAACAGTGTCCCTCACTCTTCTCAAGAAGGAAAAAAAAGCCTAGATGGTTTTGAAAACGAGTCAGGTTAAGCATGGTTAAACCTGTGCATGGAACCCGAGTGATGCTTGGACATGCCATTTCTCTCCCTATCAAGTGGGAAACTGATCTAACTATTTTCAACCAGTTGTAATGACCAACCCTACAAATTCTCAGTGAGAGCTGATATGAATAGTTTATGACTCGTGCATTCAGATAAGCAATGAAATCTGTCTTCTAACACTGAACATACTTTGCCAAGCCAAACAGCTGAAATTTTGCTCTTCTACATTGAGCATCTATATCTCATTTGTGTTCAAAACATGAGAAAAGCCATACTTCCCACATGCATTTATGGGTTAACACCACCACTCTCCTCACAGTTGAGGCATTCATAGTTTATTCTCATATGCCCTAACACTGCTTTAAAAACCGTACTTGTAACATACCCAAGTAGAAAGGAGTCTGTTCAGTCCATATCTTCAATATACAGTTATTAATCCCCATGGATTATGCACCATTATAAGACCTACAATTGCAGGGATTTCTTTTACTTCTCTGATGAAAAAATAAGTATCGGCTTGTAGTACTGTAATTTACTGTGGACCTTTAATGAAAAACACACCAATGATAATTTCTGAAGAATGGAGACATGGGCAGCAAAAGAGAAACAATGAAGAAGAGAGGGACATCTCTTAAGATATAAACTTTTGCTAGAAAATAAGGCAGAGGAAAAAAACACACAATTTAGGAAGGAAAGCTTGTCACAAAAAAAGAAACAACAAACAAAACCCCAAACAAACAAAAAAAAAAACCCCAAAAAACAAAAAACAAACACCCACCCCCAAAAAAACCCAAAAACAACCAAAAACCAAACCTGAAAGAGAAACAAGGGAAGTAAAGCCCAAGACTTCAGTGTTGTGGTTGAATGTATGAAAAAAACAAGTTTGAGATGAGGCCGGAAGAATATTTACAATTACATCGAACCAGTCACTACAACAATCTGAAAAGCAAAACACTGTCAAGCAGGGAATAACCAGGACAATGAAACCATCTGTTTTGCATTCTGAACCAATTTTACAGACCAACTTAACAGACAAATTTCTATACTAATGCCAAAGATAAAACTAGGAGTCTCAGTTGTTCTACTTCACTGTACTTCCCACTGGAATTATTCCATTTTAAAAACATTACTCACACAGACTTCTTGAATATAAAGTTGATGGACTTGGGGTCAAAGAGCTAAAGCTATGACCTAATCTGATCCCCTACCCAATATAGTCCCTATAGCCAGGGATTTGGGTATCAAAAGCTAGTAGTATGTTCATGAAGCAGACAAATATTCATAACCTACATTAATCTTCATGAAACTTAATTCTAATTTTGTATTTGCATTTATTCACCTTAAGGAAAAGATGTTTTACATCTTTAGAACACACAGCATTTCCAACATAAGTGGTATTCTATGTTAGTATGTCATACATAGAAAGCCATGTTTGCTTTGAATGGGCTTCTATTAACTGTAACACCAAATGTTAATTAGTAGCCAACCTCAATATATCCTGGAATTACATGTCATAGCTACATTTGGCAGCAATGTGAGCACTTCCATTACAGTTCAGAGAGCTCTTGGAACTTTCTCAGCTGTATGCATGACAATAAATCCAGGTACATCTACAAAGGTGCATGAAAAAATTGGCTTATAAACTTAAGTTAGTAGATGCAGCTTCATTTTATACCAAGTACCAAAAATTCTTATTTAACTCCTGTTTGAGATGAATACTTGGGAAATTTATGAACAACACATGCTACTTGTCAACAAAATTGAACCATTCTTTCCAAATTAAGTAAAAATTACTGCAAGAAGTAGTTGCACAAACACTACCAATCTAAGACTTGAAATAACTCGCTTCCACAGCAATGCAAAGTATTTTAAAAGAACTACTACTTCTGGTTTATTTGGGAGGCTTGAGAGAATTTAACCAGGGTCAGATTTTATAAATAATATTCCCAGGGAAACAAACAAACAAGAAGTTATATGAAGTGTATTTTACTTCATTTTTAACTGTTGGTATATGCTGTAATGCTGTGGAATGCATTTCTCATCAAGTATACTGAATTTCCCTTACACAGCCCTGCAGAACTTGAGGTAGAATGTCTACTACTCTGTAGATGACACACTAAAGGAGCATGTTTCCACCAAGTTAACAGGAAGCCTCTTACCAGTAGCACTCGGAGAGCTTTTGCCAAGCAATTACACACATTCCTGGCTCTCAACAGCCACTGCTGTGAGCTGGACAAAACCTGAGGTTTTTGTTTGTTTGTTCCCCATCGTCACCTTTATGGAACCACAAAGTATCAGGAAGATGGTAGTTATCTTGGTCATAAGTCATCTAATGAAAGCCCCTGTATTATCGATAAATACCAGAAATGGGACAAAACAGGCAAGACAGAATCCCCGCACAATGTACTAAAACTGCATTTTGCATTAGTAGGTAGTGATTAACAATTAGTAGATGCAAGATTCATTCCAAGTGTTATTTCATTGTTAAGTTCCAAAACTGCAGAATTCCATTTCAGCCTCACACATCACTCCTAATGCTGTTGACATCTTTAAGTGCTGAATGGCAACATCTCGCCTCTACTGAGATGACAAGATATCCAAAGTCAGAGGTAATTCTGTAAAACTCAACCTTTACACACAAAAGCTGTGACATAACATTATGCTTTCAAAGTCAGATATTGGGAAGAGCTAACATTAAAATTTCTATGTCATGCTTGAACCAAATGCTGTGTACATTATGACCTGCTAGTTGACATCTAAAAATCAAGTAATGGAATACAGTCTTTTGGTTCCAGTAAAGAACCTCATATGGAAGAGAGCCCTTTCTACTGGCTAATCTGCTTAATCTGATCCAGTTACAGGAGGCGTCCTGCTGAACACAGGGATAGCCAACATACTGTAATCTGGTTGTGTGTAATATACACATTTTTCAGTTTCTACCATTTCCAAACTCTTTCAGAGTCTGACTTCTCATGCAAAACTGTTTGGTTTAGCAATTTGAATGTGAACTGATAGACTCCCAGAAAACAGACCAGAAGCCCCATCTTCTGTAACTGTATTAATTCCATCTGCAGAAAACATATGAAACTAAAGCCATCAGAAGCATGGAACAGCTCTACAACACAGGCAAAATAAGTAATGACTGTAGACCATATGCAACATAAGCATAGTAGGAAAAGAGTGATATACTGTGGCTGCATAGTAGAGAACTGAATTGTACTTTTAACTTTGTAGAGGATACTGTCTAATGATTACAGGCAGATACGCTAAGCATATATGTACAAATACATGCAGACTGAGAAGATGAACAGGTTTGCATACACCATATGAAATGCAATATTCTAGTCCAAGCTCACAAAACCATATTTTGCCTGCCTGTAGAGATGTACTGCAGACCACAAAACACAGAAGAATAGTATGAGCTGTTACTTCAATATCACTATGCAATGCACAGAAGGAAAAATGCATTACATTACATGCAGTTTCATTTACAAAAGGGTATGTAACTCAAGAACTTAAAGTAAATAAATAAATCTTAATACAGCAAGCTGTAAAAGAGTAGCAACTTAAAGCGTGCATCTTTTACAGTTAACATAGAACTGGGGGAGAACACTTGACTTTTCAGGTCAGCTGAAGTTTTACAAAACATCACTATGTCATATACAGCATTATGTTGGTTCTTTAAATCATTACAAACAGCAATCCAGAAATAGCACATATCTGACAGAAACCAGGCATAGGAGACTATCAAGGTGGTACTTCCAAAATATCACTGGACATCTAGGCAAACTTTTAGACATCTAAACAACTTCATTTAACCCATAACCCATCAACTTTTAGAGGCTGAGTAGTTAAACAGGGGTAACAACTATTGTAAGACATCTTCCATTTTTTTTTTTGTTATACATCCACCACATGTATTTAATTACAGAATTTTCAAATGCTGTTTGTCTGCATTTTAATGAACTGCAATTTCTATTTAAATGTACTAGTTACCTTGTAAAAAGTGAGTCATTCACCACTTCCCGGCACAATAAGATAGAAACGAAACTGCTAAGTTGTATCTGCTGAAGTAAAGTACGTCCCAAGTTTGTATAGCATCCTGCTTAGTACAAGATTACTAAAGGCCATATCCTTTACGGAACACATTCTAGCAGTTACACAAGTAAGAAAGTACTTTTTGGTTTACTCCCCAAAGACTTGAAGATAAAATGAAGTTATAATTACTGATTTAAGTCATATTTGAAAAATAGGAACTGAAAGCTGCTGACTGAAAAAGAGGCAGCGGTATTAATATCAGTCTTTTGGTTATCCAGCCTGCCATCTGTTAATTATTTGTTGCAGAAAGTTATAAGCAATCACAGAAATTAAAAAATATTTATATAAAATTATAAAATAATCCTTTCAGCAGGAGATTGGACCAACCTCTAAAAGTCCCATCCAACCAATATCCTCTGATCTTATGAAAATCTGAACCAAGCTTACTCTAATTGATCTGCTACATGTAAATAAAATAACTTCTTAATTTTCTCAAGTAATTTCTATACACATATAAATATACATCATATGTGTACTACACATGTATGTATGTCTTTAAAAACACTTCCAAAAGGTGAAGACAACTCAATAGTGGGAAATACTGAATATAAAGCAACTTAGATTCTAAAAAGTTAAAATGTTTTCTCCAATTACTATTAGTCACAGGTAAGCCCAAAGAAGAAAGCCACAATTAGACACAGCTGTTACAAAACTTGCAATATAAACTATAAATTTGGGAAAAAAACCCCAACAAAACACACACAAAAGAAGAACCAGTAGAAATGAAGGACAACATGAAGGGATTATTCAGATTGATCATGAACACATAAATTCAGAATAATTACTGACTTGATGCCAGACATGACTGCATAAATATTTAAGTAATACTAAAGAAAAGTGATATTTTTGTTCTGCTTTCAAAAAAGCAGAATGACATGAATTTCTTACAATCATAAAGGAAATACTTCCTATTCTGCTGGTAATAAGAAACACAAGATACAGCAAGTGTTATTAATCATATGATGTCATCAAATCTGGAGAACCTGAATCCAGATTGCTGCTTAAAGTCAGCCTGAAACCCACAGGCAAGTAATACTTGGGTGCTTGCCATTTATTAAAAATACTAACAACTTCAAAATGACCTTTACCTAAACAAAGTTTAAAGGGGAAACTGAAGAGAATAGTATGTCAAGAATGACAGCAAGACTTCCCTGCTTAAGCTGCTACAGATTTGTGTCTAAGATTGCTTTTAAATGTGTTAGGGTTGGTCTTCCCCACTATTTCAGTCTAAAAGAAAAATCAAAATATTTGGCAGTATACAGCATCAGTCATGCACTGATTCTTTCAGATTACGGATTACTGGTGAGTGCATAAAGTCTGACATGTTCTGTAAGGTAAGGTATATTAATCCTCCTTTGCATATAGGGCGAGAACCTTAACAGTTTTAAGCTGTAATAACACAAACCAAAATGAAATTAAAACTTGTGCTAAAGAGAGCATAGAGTCAAAACAGTAAATACATAAAGCAGACCTTTTATTAGTCAAATTACCCTCAGTAGACATAAAGAAGAGATGCCACTTTAGCAAGGCATAATAAGAATATGTGTTAAGTGTTTAGCTTGCAGAGTTAGTACTAAAAGAGCAACCTGGACTCTTTCATTAAAGCTACTGCAGAACTCTGTTGCTAGGAATAACAGAAATACAGAAAGTACCAATATATGCAGGTTTTTTGGGTTGGGGGGGAGGGGCGTTGTTGTTTGTGGGTTTTTGTTTGTTTGTTTTTTAAAGTAAGCCAGTCAAATTTGATCAGTAATCAATAAACAGCTGAACTTCAGTGTAGCACACTTTTCCCCCCCCAAAATTAATTGTACTAGTTTTTAGAGTTTGTTCTAGTGTCAGAGGAAAGGAAAGAAAAAACGACTATTGGTCATCTCTCATGTTACTGTGAGCTGGAAGTCTCTCCTTTTAAGATGGAAGAATCACTACTTTGTTTAGGCAGTCTAAATAAGCACAGTAAATTTGCTACAATTTCTTAAAAATATCTGTCTTGATCTAAAATACAATTGTATGAAGCATTTGTGCGCTTAGCTAACAAGATCCAGATTATCTGGTAGGTATTACCCTCAAACAATCCCAAAAGTCAGACTGAGGTAATTAGCAATCCCATACTGCTCTGAAAACATATTTTAAACCCACTTGTCTTCCACAACACAAAAAGCCTTCCAGTTAAGGCAGTCCATATGGTTAACCAAGAAGAGAGACTGAAATGTTGTAACAAGTGATAAACAAAAAACTATTAAGAGCTCAAAAATTTTTTTTAAATGCCCCTATTAATCTATATTAATACCACCTACTACAGGTAAGCTTAGTACTCACATTACTCCAAGCAAAGCAATACTTATAGAAAGTAAGAGGAAATTACATTCCTCTCTCCAGCACAGGAAGGTTATTGTGTTCTCATAATGACAACAAAAAAACCCCAACCCCAAAGTAAACAACACTGTCTAGCCAACAATGGCAAGGCTAAGCAAAATCAAATCCCTAGGCGAATTCAACTTAGTAACTAGACCACCTTAAGAATGCACAATTGAAGGCAGCATGGTAAGAGTTTGGGGGTGGGTTGTTTTTTTAGTACCACCTCAAGCCATGCCAGAGAGTTCATCTAAGAGGCAGCAGTAACTTCAAACAATCACTTCCATGTTCACAATCTTCTAAACCACACAATCTTTCAAACAAAAATAGTCTCTCTTTTATTGTTAACTTTTAAAATAGTACACATAATTTGAAGTCTGAGTAATACAATGGAGCAGGTCTGATGTGATCCCAAATAATAATTTTAAGATACAGCTTTGGTTAACAAAGACTACCAGTTACAAACCCATAACACCTCTACTTATAGATTTCATAACATTTGTTTGAATTCAACTCCCATTTGTGTAGCTCTTCCAAGAGATTACGAAGGAAACACTTTGTCAGGTTTACTAGGCAAGAATGAAGAAACAGGAAGACACTTAAGTGTAGTTGTAACTTAACTCACAGGTACCAGACTCATTAACAAAATATGGCAAGGTACTTCTGGCAGGTCATTTACTTACCTCCACTTGCTGATTCTTGCTCTTCCCCTTCAGGAAACGTAGCCTGGCTTGGTAAGCTATTCCTAGAACGAGTGACTGACTCTAAGTGTGAAGCCCTTCCCAACAGAGATAGCTCATCTAGCACCTCTCCTTCTTTGGCTTCCAAATCAGATTTTGAAGTGGTTAACTGGTTTATGTTACCTGGTGCCATTAAACTATTTGGGTCATTTAAACAAGCTACAGTACCACTGTCCAGGCTTAATACTCTAGCACGATTCTTGGCACTGTTTGTGCTAGAAGTCCGACGTGTAGATCGTTTTTTGCTAATTCCTTCAGAGCCTACATGGGTTTTGTGAGCATTTTCAGGGTCTGTGCCCCCACGTTCTTTAGAAACATATTTGGTCTTTAGAGCACTGTACTTTCCCTCAGGAGACTGGCATGAATGGGAGGTGGTGCTGGAAGAGCTATCACTGCTGAACTGATGAGCTGACTGCATACTTGATGTCCTGCTCAAGTCACTTTGATCACTGGAGTCCTCATCGTGACAGAACACAGCACTGTGAGGTTTAGTACCAGATACACCTCGGAAGGAAACATATTCCCTGTGCCGACTTGAATCAAAACTACTAGCCCGCTTTTTTCCTGTCCTTCTCCGGCTGGACTTGTGCGTAGAGGCTGTTCGATGTATTAAACTAGAAGATTTTGGTCGAACATCTCCTTCTTTTTGTTTTCCACTTGTTTCCTTAGAAGCTCTTGAATCTACTAACACAGCTAGTTTCTCACTCTGCTCATCTCTCTGTTCAGCAGCCTTCCCAGGTGGCCTGTCAGCTTGTGTAGTCAATTCATTGGCATGTGGGTTCTTATTGGCCTCTTCTGAAGCAGAGGCAGCAAGACCTTTCTGACTGTGCATCTCATCAGATGCATTAGAACCCTTTACCTCTTGAACACCACTGTTAGTGCTCACTTCCACAGCAGTCCTTTCGCTACTAGTCCTTTTGTCAGTAGTAGAACTACTGTCATCCTCCGAGTCAACACCACAGTCCTTTTTCTTAGCATCCTTTTTCTCTTCTCTAGGAGACTCCTCCTCATGCTCTGACAACACACTTTCTATATGCGTTGAGCTAGTATGTTCACTTTTATAGCTACTGATAGTACTGTTAGTGTCACGATCAGTCCCACTGCAGTAGCTTTCTGTTGAACCACTGCTTCTAGTACTCAGGCTTCTCAGACTGTCCACACTTTTATCTGCTTTCAAGGATTTGCTCTTCCCACTCTTAGCCAATGGTTGAGGGCTGCTACTTTTCAGAATGTCATCTAATTGAAAAACTCCTGAAATGCAAGAGTTCTCAGCCAAGGACTCTCTGGATCCAGAAGGGGGCTTGGAAGCTTCTAACTCACTGACAGGATCTAGTCCTCGTTTTTGCTGGTAGAGAGGGAAGTCATTTAGTGAAGCATCTGGAAAAGCGACAGCAGAGCTAGAAGTCCTTGGTACACCTCGTGGTCTATGATCCTTCCTATAGGAGTGAGAATGCAGAGTTACAAGCGAAGCTACTTCTGTGTCACATGCACTGGTTTTAGACTGGTCCACAAGCTGGTTGTTCGAGAGGCACACTTTGTCACTGTTGTCTCTTGGCAAATCCTGTCCAGAGGATAATGAAGGTTGGATGGAGACAAATGAGTCATTCGACACCAGACGAAAAAGCTTCCGATCAGTTGCCAAATCTGTTTAAGTACATATTTAAAAAATATTAATGTAGAATGTTCACGTACATTATACAATCTGCTTTACAACTGCTTGTTTATATCAGATAAAGGAAATAAACCGACAAATCCATTTGCAAGTACTACGCATCACATTATCATTTAAAAGGTTTCTTAGCATCTGGGCAAACCTGACAGACTTTTATTAGCTGCTAAGATTAAGCTGGTGTTGATGGTTTCTTTTTTTATTAAAAAAAGACAACATGATTCTGACAAGTCCCCAACCTCCTCTATTGCTCAAGTGTGTCAGACTTCATTTTTATATATCCCAAAGTTTCTTAATCACTAAAGGGTACCCTACCTTTTGTTTTATTTCCTACATGCAGCTAACTGTTTCACAAACTTTAAAATTATTGAAGAAGACAGAATAAACCCCATTAACGTTGAAGTCACAAAAAAACCCATAAAAGTCACCTTTCCTACCAGATACCAAGTAAGCTCACAGTTAGCAAGGATGCAGGCACTGGCAGAGGTCTGTTGGTACTATAATGAAACTCCCTACAAAGTTACTGAGTTTTATGTCTCTAAAACTGGTGCTGTTAAAGCAAATCGTAAGAATTTGCTGTTAGCTTTTGGTCAGAACAATTGTTTGTTATCCATCACAAGCAGTCTCCTGTAAAAGTGTCCACCTGCAGGTGGTATTGAAAGTCAGGCTACTTTCCTTTTTGGTACGGTCACTAGAAATAGAAGATCTGGAGGCCAAGTTAAGTTACTACAATTACTGAAGTTTTGTAGAGTGTATTTGCCCATGTGTTGAACTTAGCCTTCACAAACAGTTCCGTTACTCAGCTGAAAGTAGTAGAACCTGCTGCCTATTACAACAGCACGGCCAGCTGTAATCTTCTATTTTAAAGATTTTCTGCACTGAATCACACAGTAACAATTGAAAGGAACCCATCAGTCTGATTAGATTGGCCAAAACAAACTATAGTATTCCCAGAGTTAATTTTCTGCTAAGTCACCAGGTAATTTAAAATCAGCAAACAAAAGATTTCCCTACAGTTTTATGCTCTGTTTTAGTCCAAGCAGACTTTTTCCCAGCAATGAAGCTAAATGAAAAGTGAGATCTGAAACAAAATTGGACAACTGAAGAATACAAGCTAGCAGTTTCCTTACATACTAGGAAAAAACAATTACAAAACTCTGATAGCTTGCATATTAGAAGCAGCCTATAGCTCCAGAAACACAGAACTCTGGACAGGATTATTTACTTTACAGAAACACACCTGCTTTTGAAAAAAAATCATTTGGCTGTATTGGAAAGCAAAGCAAATTAGTCTACAACAAAGTCCATGAATCCCAGGCCACTTTCAGTATGACAGAGATCATCTAGAGACATGTAAGCTAGCTATCTTTCAGCAGTAAGGAGACAGTAAATATTTATTACCTGCTGGAAGATGCCAGAACAAGAAACACGCAGCACACAGCCAAAGAATAAAGTTAAAAGTATTCAAGCTATGCATCCCAGGAACTCAGAGTAATTAAGAACGGAAACAGAGAGCTTCAAGATATCCTTTCTTAGAGTCTATCAATAAATTGCATGAATTTATTTAGCGTGTTAAGCAAAGGGTCTTTGGTAACAAAATACCATGTTTAAAATGCAGAAGAAGAAATTTTACCTTGTTCTTCACTCCCTTCTTTACACAGGCTAGAACTCTGGCCAAGACTTAAACTGATATCATCAGAAGTCTTGGCAGTGTCAGTATCTCCTGTGAATTTTAAGAAAGAAGAGTACTAGTACTCGAAGTATTAACACATACATCTACATACACTGCAGACTTCTCACCTGTCATGAATGACTGTTGCTTTTATTTCTTCATTTGAAGGTAAAAAACAATAATTACAAGTAACACTATTTGTCTTATCTTTTAGAGGTAAGTATCGTCTACTCTATTTCTTTTATTTTGTATATAAGAATTTTCATTCAACTACACAGGTCTTCCATAAAAACTGGAAAAGTATCTTACACAGAACCCAATGGAAATAAAGATTTTTTTTTTCTTAAAGACATATCTATTTGAATATTCATTTTTGCATGGTTGCCAATAAAAATGAGGGATAGATTGTAACAAAATACTTGTAAAGAAAAAAGGTAAGAAAAATCAGGAAAGTGACAAGAATTCACATCTCATTTTCTTTTGTCTTATTATCGGCTTAATAAATTTACAAGATAGCAACTTCACATACTACAAATAATTTATCCTTTCATCTCAAAGGAGTTCACAAGGGCTACCCTGGACAATACTTTTGCTAGATGCCAAGCAACTAGAAATAATCAAGTCATCGAAATACAATACCAGAAGGGTGATTGGTTGCACAGAACTCAAAATAGTAGGGAAAAGTCCACTCAAACCAACCCCCTGGGTCTGCATTTACAAGCAAAAGAAAAACATGGTGTTACATGGAAAACAGAGCATGGATTCCAAAATATTCTCTCCTAGTGTTTTTACACACATAATTTGCGACTCCAAGGAAGATTTCTTCCAGTTAGTAAACAGTAATAGTAAAAGGTAGACAGTATTTGGAAACAACATAGTAAACAATAGTGAAGTGCTACTGCAAGGTAATTTCAAGAAGTAGCCAAAAATCTTACCTTTGATGGTTGCTGCTGTTCCCAGACGAGATAACCCAGATCCAACCTAGAAACAGGGAGTTTTGGAAAGTTTACAGCTTTTTACATAATTACCCAACTGTTGTTTCCTATTACTGCAACGTATGCACTTGCCTATACATCTAGGAGAGATTTTCAAAGGCACAAAAGCATCCAACAGCACAGTGCTGTAAAATCCTTTCTGACTCAGAATGTTTCCACTGCAAACAGAGATGACAAGGCATCTGATGGATGCATCCAACTATATCACTGCATTATTCTGTTTTATAGCTGATGTACTTGGAGATTTTACTATGCTGATTTTAAAAACAGTTTCTAATCTAGGAATTTTCCTTGAAAAAAACTTAATGTGGAAACAAAACTACTACTATGGTAGTACACTAATAACTGCTGCTGTAAAGTGGAATGTTTAATGCAATCATCCCAGTTGCTTAAAATGCTTAAAGAAAACACTATGTTAATATAAAACTTACCTGTTCAACATAGTTAACACCAAGCTAAATCCAGAAACTGCTCCCATGGGAAAAGATACATATTTTTACCAGGGTTAGTTTTCAGGTCTGTCAGAGTTGATCCAATGGCCAGGTAATCACAAGAACCTAAGTGTTGGTACATGGAAAGTGGCAGCAGCATAAACAGGGGATATGGCAGGATGATCCCTGCTGGCAGCTGGATAAGCTTAAATCAATTTAACCTAATTTTATTACTATGGTATCTTATTCTTCCCTCTCATTCCTGCAAATGCAATTTTTCTTTTGAAGACAGTTTCCGAGTACACAGATTACAGTTATCTCAAAGCAAGTAAACTGGTTAGTGGAAGACTGCAGTATTCCTTGACCTATTCTTGGATATTAGTTACAATCACATTTCAAATTCATAGTATCTGCTTTTCAGCCATGTTCAATGGCTAACCAGCAGGCATGCACCTCCTCATACGAAAACTAGCTAGCCATTTAGGTTTGCAGGCTACATACATCCTGTAATCTGTAGCAGATTATTTTGCAGAGGTGCTAAAGAGAATTTAGTCTTTCCTTCAATAATATTTCCACTACCACCTCTCTCAAAACTTTGAATAGCACACAAAAAAGCAGGTGTCAAATAATTAAACCACTCAGAAATAAGATAAGAGAGCACTCCAAGGCAAAATCTGAACGCAAGGTAAATAAAAATGACAGCAATTTTACTTTACTGTATACTTATTGGGACGCTGTTTTTCAAAAATCCCTAGTTCAAATGACTCTGGGGAAAAGAGAGCATAATTCTACTAATTCTCCTTTGTAAGCACTGCAAATTTAAGGTCATGTGAAGATGTGTGCAGATTTTTTTTTCAACCATACTACGGAAGAACAATGGCTTTGCTACATGTAATACAAAAAAGCAGCCGGAGCTAGTTTAATGCATTTTCTTTACTACACTGTCACATATACTTTTTGTTAGTCATTTTGCCATGTTTCAACTTTTTTTCCCTTCAGTAACATGCCTTGCTGAATGCTGTAGCTGAATGCAAATGCATCAGCATGGGAAAGTTATTTCACACAAAAAACTGAACAGAACTTGGATGCTTACTATTCACATACCCTTTTGATGCTGCAAATTCAATCACAAGGGACTAGTGAGCACTAATTTTACCAGCATAAACACATTTTAAACACTATACTTCCTTTCACAGTAGCTTTAACTGAGTTAGTGTCAGCATTAAAACACACAGGAAAGAACACAGAGCTTCTTCACATGCTTTAACATTAAAATTGTTGTAAGTATGTTTGGAATAGTTTTGTCTCCAAAGACCAAAGAAACACAATCCCCAGCTTAGTTCTGCCTTCCTACAGGGACCATCGCTTCCTATTCCTTTGAACACTACCAAATACCTGCTTTCTTCAAAGGAAAAAATCTCTTAGAGTACCTATGCTGCATAAAGAAGCATTATTCAGATAAAACACCAACATTAGCATAACACTGCACTACATTATATACTGCTTGCTCAGAGAGCTAATTAGAAGGACTTGATACTGTAATACCACACCAAGGGTTTCCACATCATTCAAAAATAGCTACTGTATCTTTAATATGATGCTGCATCGCTCATTGTCAACATAAGCATACAGTCTGGCCAGTCAATCTACTTGTCCTCATGAAGAGTTGGTAAAAGAAAGATGCCACAAGTGGCTAAACATCACAAGCCAAATAGAAGGAACAGCATATGCAGCACTATGGAAGTTGAATGCATAAATCTAGCAGACACAATAAGGAAGTCTAACAACTTCCCCAATGAAATTACAAAGGCAACTAGAGCATAATGAAGTTGCATTAAAATCTAATAAAGCCAACTTCCTCAGCACTTCCATCTGGTGTGCAGCAGCCCCTATTTTTTGTTTTCTTCCCACCCCTGTTGAAGCATCAAAATAGTGAAGACTTTGCAGAGGTCATCCAAAAATAAACAGTTTTAGTGTTTCCATTTCTACCAGTTTATCTCGCTCTGTACTTTAGCAAATTAACATTTTTGACTGCAGTGTCTGAACTGTCAGGAATAATAACTTTCAGAAAGCTATTTAGCATTGCAAGGGATAAATCAGCAGTGGATACATTCTAAGAAGACTTAACAGAAGCCTCAAACTCAGCACAACTGAAGTTTGCCAATTAAGCATCTAGATGACATATCAAACAAAAGTAAGGGAGGAAAACAAAGTTAGAACATAAGGATAAAGTTACAGCTTGAGCTACCTAACGGTTCACTGATACCAAAAGGATGAGGGAAGCCCACCGCAGTGGGTCTTGGTACTTATTTGACCATGCTCTGAACCGTTCTGATTCACTAAATTAGAAGAAAGCTAACAAAGCAAAAGGGAATACTTTCTGATGGGACAGTAGATCGCCTTATAAAATCCAGCCATTCCCAAAATGGACACAAGATGAGATAAGCAAGAGCTATGCAGCTGGGAGAGTGCAATACCAGCCTAATAAAGCAGTTAAGAAATACAGAAAGGCAAGTTGTTTATCCTAATACAATAAAAAAATTAAAATAATAAGAAAAAAAATCAGCAAAGATTACTCTACAGATTGCAAAGCCAGCAGTACTAACACAACAACTGCAGCAACTTTAATTCTTACCTGGCTGTTGGGATCTACCCCAGCATAAGAATTGCGTGAACTACAGCCCACAGGGGGAGTTGCTTCTCGTATGAACTCTGACATCTCAATCCCTCCACCAGGGTCACTGAGAGAAACATAAGAGAAAAAAATAAATAAACAACATTAACCTACCAGTTAAACAGAAGTTTGTCTGTCTATGCTGGGTGTAGATTCAAAACAATTTTTCCCTTTTCAAATATCAGGGGCTCAAATACATCCCAGTATCTCAGATGAATACTGCCCACCTGACACAGGAAGCTCAGTCAGACCTGGAGCACCCTATCTACTATCACAGAAACTGCTGCCTTGTAAAGTCCACTGTCACCAGCCAACACAAACCGTGAAGACTTCGGAGCTACAAGGCATTTCAAAATGCTGACATATAAATTCTCTCTGTCTATACATACACACATGTAACTTTCATATCATGTGTCCAACTATAGACACTCAGAAATCAATCAATAGAAAAAGTACTAAATAGAACTCTTTCAAAGAGCAAGGAAAGGACTCCAGATCTTTTCCTTAGACCGGATCTAGAAGCAAAAGTAAGGATGGGTTAACCAAGAAATACACACACTGTCAGTAAAAGTTATTGGAAAGGCAGAGACACACAGGGACATCCCCTCCTAGGGATGCAAACCACTTCTTTCTACCAGAAAACAACCTCCCTTCAGATAATTTACAGGTCCTACCAATAAATATTTTGAGGTACAATAGATATATTATTATGTCCTAGTGATTTCACTCTTTCAGGATTATTAAGTACTAGTTTGAAAGTATTTTCTAGATCTACATCACCAAATTGTAATAATACATAATTCAGCTTGTCAAAGGCAGATATTTATGAAACAAAACAAAGTTGGACCTGCCCATTAGGACAACGGGGTGTGAAATGAGTTGGGGACTACAACTCAGGGATCCAACCTAGCACTGTTTGCTAACTGCAAAGAGGGAAAAGTTGAGGCATCCTTTTTCCTCTCTCAATACAGTTCTCTTCAATCATCTTGATGCAGGAGACTTCTGAACAGAAGTAACTGCAGCGTAGTTTGACACTGACCCTCCCTGCTCCTTCCCAAAGATAAACAACTGCCTCCCAACAATCAATAATTCAGAGCTGTGGCAAGTCCACTCCAGCATTTTGCTGGAGAAAGAACAAATGCACAACCCTTCTCCAGCTGGACTGAAGAAACTAAAGATGAAGGCCCTCTGGAGAAGGGGACAGAAATGGACAGCAGCACTGCAGGGCTTACTTAATAGACAGCTAGTCTCATAGAAAAAAGTCTCATGCAATAAGACCAACACCTAATAATTTTTGTAGTATATGGACATCAATCTCGGGTATTATAAACAGTCTGTCTGTAGACTAAAGGACCCGAAGCATCATTCATTCTGCAGGATGACATTTCAAGCTGTTGTCTTCTCAGAGAAGCATAAATGTACAACCTTGGGAACAACTCTAGATCATACAAGAGGCCCCTCAACCTTCCTATATCAAAGAGATGACAAAAAAGACAGTTTGAAGGTAGGAATATATTACTTCAGTAAAAATAAGTTAACTTGAGAGATGACCAGCCATGCATTAGCACAACAGTTATGGTCCAACTCCAGCAAACTGAAGAACTGAAAAGCCACCATTTTAGTACAGCTCAGCAGTAAGACATAAGCATGCTCTTATTGACAGCTGTTTACAGACCCCTCTCTGACCTGCTATTATCAATTATGCTAAGGCAGAACCAGGTGAGAAAAAACAGAACAAAAAAACCAGAATTCAGCTTCAATGATTTGCACCAGCTTTAGCCAAACTAAGTATTCCTTATGTAAGCATTTTAAGAACACATAAGGACATAATATCAAGTTTGAGACTAAACTGAAAAATTCTCTCAATGTTTAAGTTCAGCATACATTATGATGACAACTGAAGATATAACAAAGAACTCCTTTCACAAAAAGATGAAATTCCTCTCCCGTTTGAATAATTCATTGATAAACACTGCATATGATTAAAGTATGTCCTATGAAGTAGAAAAACAAGTTAATGTGAATAAGCTCTCATGCATAGAACTGGGTAGTTAGCCAGGGTGGGAAAAGGAAGTGATTTTGTCTAAAAGTAAACCAACAGATATCAGCATAAGCAACAATACAACCCAACACCACCACTCTACTCAGAGCTGCTATATTCTGTGACAGCACCCAAACTAATGGATTAACAAAAGCTAGTAACAAACAACAACAAATAAAGTCTGCAGGAACAAGCAGGAAATACAGATTTCTAGAATTAATCATTGTATGCATACAGATCTGGACTACAACAGCATATAGAATCCTTTCGGAGCTATTTTCTGCTAGAGCTGTGGCCATTCCTTTGCTATTAAGTTCTACAATCGGTTTCTCACAGTTTGCTGACTTCATACCTTAGAGCAAGTGCTACACTTTTCAGTTTGCAAGCAAGAAAACTGAAGTGAAGTTACTACACAAATTGAGAAGACTGAGTAAATTATGTCCGGCTACCTGCAACAGAAATTGCTGTGGAAGAGGCATTCAGAGACCACACAAAAATTAAAACTAGTATTTCTAATTGTTAGTGACTGATGTATCTAAAATTACAATCTGCAGCTATATTACATTAGTGTGTCACAGACTAACCGTAAGTCTGAAGAGGGTTTAAGTCTACATGAGTTCAGAAGTTTAAAACCTGATGTAGGCTGACTGACAAAAGAAATCTGATACTCGGACTAGAACTTCGAGAGAATTTGGCACAAGCAATTTTGATTTCAGGACAAAGCAGAAAAAGTTTTAGTCCTTTCTTTTGAACACCTTCTTCTGTCCTTAATTTCCAACAAAAATAGTAGGAAAACTAGTCAGGAGGCTGCTCTCAAAACACTGGACCACCACAGCACATACTGCAAATACTAGACCACAACAGTTAAGTATTAAGAGAAGTTTTTGTTAAAGCTTGAATCACTAATTATAGAGTCAAAAAGGCAAAACTCCTCCAAGCTCAAGAACAGGTCTGCCAGCCACAGAAAACTGAAAGGAAAAGAAACAGCAAAGGTAGGGAAAGAGTTGTAGAGCTTTTTTTTTTTTTTTTACTTCTCTTGCTCATACTTAAGTAGACTGTACATAAGTCAAAGATGCAACGTTCTCCAGCTGTCAGTTTTATTTTGGAGAAGTACATGTGAAATTCATGTAGCATCATGATTACAGCTCCCCCATGCTGATGGAGATCAGGGACAGCAGTGTCACCAGGTTAATGCTTTATGATACTCTGAACCATAGTAGTCACTGACAAGAAAGAAGCCGTATTCATATCCCCCAAAGCAAGACTCACTTAAGTGTTTTAAAGTACCTATGTGGATCCAACCATACCCAACAAAGAGTACACATGCACTGTTCCTTCTACCTTTTATGTGAGATTAGGAGCCTGTACCCCCATTACTTTTCATGAAAACTCACAGAAGCACTACTAACACCACCCTCTTAAGTGCAAAAGCAGCAACTGCACTAGAAGCTACAGAAGACCACAAATCACATTCCTGTCCCCAAATTAAGACTAGTTTCTTTCAAAAATATTAACTAGAGAATTTCAGCTTTATAAAGAGGATGAGGAAAAAATAAACAAGGCATTTCTTATGGAACAGTAAGTTGTTCTTTGCTTAAGCATGCTGAAGTTTTACGAGAAGATTAAAAATACCCAGAGTTTGATCCTATTCACAAACCAATGTGAACCAAAGATAAATAAGCAGTTCATGTAAACCTACAAATGACAGCACGTAATTTGTCAGATACCTGAAAGCACTGCTTTGCGGATAAACATCTTCAGAAAGAAAGAACAGCAGTTCTTAGAAGCTAAACAGAATCCTGAACATAACTTTTGAACAGA
The DNA here is from genome assembly GCF_900496995.4 of Aquila chrysaetos chrysaetos. Lineage (NCBI taxonomy): Eukaryota > Metazoa > Chordata > Aves > Accipitriformes > Accipitridae > Aquila > Aquila chrysaetos. The sequence continues at coordinate 40,186,818 of NC_044005.1, read as the reverse complement.
AACCAAACTATTGCTTAATCCTTAAAAAATAACATTGATATCTAAAGCGGTCTCAGGGAGGGTATGTATGGCAGGGTGAAAACTCTAGGACAGCTTTGCATACTATACTATATATATTTATTTGGTTTTGATAGCTTAGGCTACAGCATGTGAAACCAATATTCTACTTATGCAAATATTTAAGGTAGTATGTCTACTTAGGTCTTCCCTATATCCACCTTAGGCTAGGGGAGCAGAGTTTAAAAATAAAAAAAGAAAACCCTACATACACACTTTCTTCCAAGACAGTTTTTTATTAGTGTTCCGATTTAACTTATTCAGAAGGTGACAGCTCAGTATGAAACACTCACTCTACATCCCCTCTACTGGTTTGAATGTTATCCCAGAGTTCTTGTAAACCTCCAGGCAAAGATTAGTATATACTGTACATCCCACTTACCAAAAAGTAACTCCGTAATTTCTGCATTGACCTTGTTCCCAGTTCTAGTTAAGAGACCTGAAAGTGGGAACAAGGATCATATAAAAGTTAATGAAACTTTAGTTGGCAAGCAGGACACACAGCATCAAACTAACCTCTACTTCTGAGCTCTCAAATGCTTATAATGTAGTAACTTGTCCCATGTCAACTGCTCCTCAGACAAAACAGAACTTCTGAAACATCCAGAAGTAATTCACAATACTAGTAGAAAGAAGTCCCTTGCCAAGTCTTGGCTACTGTTTTGGAAGCAAAAGCTACATGGCTTGAAAAAAACCAAAACAAAACAAAAAAAACCACCACACAAATGAAAACATCTAAGGATCACAGCTAAAACATGCATTAGCAAGGCTGCATTGAAACAGAACAGACCACTAGTTTACTGTCATGAATTTTATTAAGCAGAATAAGTATTAATATACATTCCAGCAAGCATTTTCCCCAAAATAGCTCAATACAGTTTTAGTAAAGTATATGGTGATCTAAATGGAGTCACAATTAAAATCAGCAGGTTCAGTTACCAAAAACAACATGGAAAAAGGGTCAGGTTATAAAAGATTGATACAAGAAGTTACTGTATATCAACTTCAAAGGAATCTAATACACTGTTTTTGCTAACAATACCTGAGCTGAGAGCAGATACAGAAGAACTTAAGACCCATCTCATGAGAAGCTACCCCACATGTACAGTGAAGTTTTTACTTCTAGGCTGAGCATTTTAAAGAGTATCACTTTAACATTTCCTTCCTTTAAGCATGCTGATAAACAGACTTAAGAGGCTTCTTTCAACTACATTTCCTTATAGCACATGTCTCCATGTAAAAGTTCCAGGGGGGTGGGGGGGTGTTGTGGGGGTTTTGGGGGGTTTGGGGGGGCAGGTTGGTTTGTTTTGTGTTTTTTTGGTTTTGTTTTTGTTTTTTTTTAATAAGACACACACAACCTTCTACGAGTCAGGACAGCATACGAATTGCCTCAATTTGAAAACTATTCATAGCTACTAGCACCAGAAACTCAGATGAGAGAAAGGTCTTCTTTAAAAGCTAACAATTCAAGGCTGATTTATTTCATGCAGTCTAACTCTTAAGATGGCCTCAATTATCTGGAGCCAAGCAGAGGCTTTGATAATAGAGCTTGTAACACATCCACAGTCTGATCAGACTGGTTAGGCTGGCCTTGTTGATGAGTCATCTTTTGCTCTTCTTTCTCCAAATAGTCTGGTCAGAGGAGGAAAACCTCTGGGTTTTTTTAATGCTGGTGACAGCAAAGATCTGTGGAAAGGAATCACCTCCTACTGACAGTACTTCAGACTCATCTTCATTACTGAGCTGAGAAATTCCAGAATTTCCAAATTCACAGGACAGTGTTCTCAAGAAGACAGACTATGACTGGAGTCAAGCATTGTATCTGACTCCTGCTTTTGCAAAACTAAGCAAACAAACCCGATCAGACATTCCTTTTAGTGATAAAAGACTTAGCATGTAGTATGTGATCTTTGACAGCTAGATTTTTAAAACTAAGTCTACTGCTGAAATAAGATTACTTGTACTGGTTGTGTTCATTAAGTATTTAGTAACCTAATCAGCACACATTTTCCATGCTATTGTTTCAGTGCTTCCAGCATTTTCAATACTGTTCTGGAACTCCTTTGGGGGAGGAACCAGGAAATTAACATGAATCCATCATTTCAAACCCAATACATAAATAAGTCTGCTTTTAAAGACCAGACTTAAACAGTCTTTCAGAACTAAGGAGGTCTGCAACTATATTCCTCAGTGTTTATTTCAACCACCATTCCAGTTACACATCTGCTGAAGACAGGACTGTTTATGATTTGAAGCAGTATATAGACATCAGCAGACACCTTACCTGGGCCCATTGCTGTCTTTCCTCTTGGCTGAAACATTGCTTTGTTCTGGTTTTGCACCTCTGTCCATACGCTCACTGGCATTCCTCTCCACAATTTCGCCCTCATCCAGTGCCCTGTGCAAACGGTAATTCACCATCTTCAAAACGATAAAGAGAGCTGCTATCACCGGGCAGTAGACAGCTACTATCATCATGGAAGAAGGAAGAGCCTTTCAAAAGAGAATAAGAAAGGAGTTAATGAACACAAGATCAAATGTCCACAAGAATAAAGCTAGAGTTAAACAGTTTTTCCATACAAAAAATATTGATCATACTGAAAATGAACATTTAAACACACCCCCCCTACAGTCAAACTTTGTGTGGAGATTGTTAGAAGTCTAGCAACATAGCAAAAAGGAACAGTTGGACTACAAGATACCAAAGCACCACAGCAGCATGCTAAGTAAACCCATCGCTGGAGCCTGAGAATCAAATTCAACTTTTGCTCTTTTTTTCCAGGCTATTGGAATGTAAGACCTAGACCAGGAAACCTAGAGCTAGCATGATTTTTTTGTGCCACACCCAATATTTTTGATTAGTTGTTATGAATAAAAAAAAAAGATGGGAAGATTTTAAGCAACTTGAAAAGTAAACCAAGCACAGGGTATGACCTTATTTCAGGGCTAGTACACAGCACCAAGTCCATTTTGGAAAAACTGATGCGAGTTTGACAGCATGGTAGAGGGGAGAAAACCCATTCAACTACCCAACATAGATGTTTTGACTTCGCTTGTCAGCTTCCAACAGCTACTCTTGCATGACAAGATACTGATCAATCAAAGCCAAACTTTTCCCTACCTGCATACAAAAAAAAAGTCTGTTTACATTTGTGGCTCACACAAATGAGCAGTAGTCCACAATAACCTGCAAGAGCACATGCTGCAAAGATTATTTATGCTAGACCATTACATGCCCATGGAAAGGCAGCTAACACAGATGTTCTGAAGAGAATTTTTCAGCTGTGTCAAAGGTGGCCAGAAGCCACATGAAAAACCTCAGTCCTGAATTCAGCTTTTGAAATTCCACTCAGAGTTAAGACTTCTCATGTCACTTTTGGTAAAGCCCATAAGGCTTTTATAGATCAATCACTTCAGCAACAGGTATTAAATGCAGCCTAATAACTATTTGAAAGAAGCGTTCAGAGTACTAGTTAAACTTCAGATTTCACTTCAAGGCTTTCACCCTTCTCATTCTCCTTTTATTCATATTTATAATTTTGCCATTTCCCTAGGCAGTCACTAAACAAAATGAGAAAATAACTCTTAATCTTCATCTACAAATAGACCACTTCCCTTACAAAAGCAACAAGAGTCTGTGTTCTCAAATGTTTTGCTGCATCACTATCCTTTACCCCACTGATGTTGTAGTTTGATATAAAACTCTAACAGCCATAAATATACACAGAGACATACAACAATCAGAATTAGCATTTGTTACCCAGCATGAATGTTAATTTAGTAGACGAGAAGAACAAATTAATTGTCTTTAGACCTCCTAGCCTAAGGAGAATTCCAGCTTGTTTCATACACCTAGTCTCCCTCCCTGTATGGACCACTGCAAGAGAAGAGTCTTTAATGGTGATCAAAGCCCCACGCACACCTTGCAGCATCAGAAAGGGAACATGACTGGAGAATAAGACAGAGAGCCCTCTCTATCCTGCACACAAAGCTAGTTTTAGTCATTTAAGAGAGATCTGATTACAACATTAGTATTTCTACATATTCAAGAGCTTATAGTCCTAGAAGAACTGGCAGTGCTTGTCACACTATTTAAGCCATGAGTTTAGCAAAAACACTGTTCGAAGAGATCTCCAAATACAAAATATTGTACCAATAAAGGGGATAAAAGAATAAATGTTTCTAAAGATTGTATTGACTGTTGACTTCAGAATAAAACCAATCCTTAATCTGGCTGCTCATTTTCTGGCAGTAAGCAAAAACAAATAACGAATATAACATTTCTAAAGCCAAACAAGTATAAATAATCGAGTTTGGAATCAATGAGGAGGCAGGTTACTTATTAGGATTCTTTTATTAAAGGGATCAAGTTTAACCTACCTTTTCCTCCAAAACAAGTCAACACCTAATATAACATTTGAAGTAGGACAGGAAAACTAAGCTGAGGTATGCTAACTTAGATTTTGCATGCTGAGCTTGACAAGACCCTAATGGATAGTGAGATTCACTTACCAAGCACCACCTCAGAAGGAGAAAGAGGAAATAAAGCTATTTATAAACAGCATCAGTAAACAACCAGGAGCCACAACGATTCTAATGGCTTCCATACAATCCCTGAAGCAATGCTACAAGGGTTTCCTCAAGAGATGCAGTGCTTCCCCTTCCAAGAACTTCAGAGGCAGCTAGCTCCCTGTAGGCAAGGGCAAGCCCGTTAACTTTGGCAAAACCTCTGAGCTTCCTGTACCTGCTAAGCAGTCTGCTACCTAGTCAAACAGAACTTCAGCTATCCTCTCCTCTGCAAGTACCTAGTGTTCAGAAGCCATTACCAGAAGTCAGTTTAAACACTAGATGACAAAAGCTAGAGTTAGTCTATAAAAGACTTGCCCATAACTTTGCCCCAAGCACTCTTCAATTTCTCCCCTCCACTCTGTCAGCAGTGAGGTCACACAGTGTATCCAGTTTATCTTGTGGAATGCAAAATCTACACATCCTGTTCTGCAAATGAAAGCTTTGAGAACAAGTGGGGAAAAAAGGTAAAACACCTCATGTAACTTGCAGCAAACCCAATAAAGAATTAAAAGGGTGCTTTTTCCTCACATCCTGTTTCCACAGGATTGCAGAAAGCTAAAAATACATTTACTCACTAGTTTTCAGTCTTTGTATTCATTAGTAGTTACTCCTCTCTGAATAGGGCATATACTCTGGGAATAGAAGAAATTTTAGCATGTCTGGCATACTCTGCTGTCTGATCATACTTTATATTAGGTCTCATGCTGTGGTACAGCGGTGCTACCCACGGTACCAGCAACTCATCTGCATGCCAGCGTCAAGAGGAAGAGTTACTGCAACCTAACCTAAACCACTGGTGCCTTCTCTATTTTTGTTTGCCAAACTTAGAAGCATTCAACTTCCATTTGGGGTCTTCTCTCCAAAAGCCATGGCAAGTTAAAGTGAGATTAGTATTTTAAACTGTGCTTGACATTTTACCACATCTGAGGAGAGACAGGTCTCTCACCAGCGTAACTGAACATCTTGTACAATACCATCTTCAAGACTGGAATACAAATCTAAGTCCTAAAATTTGCAGCTAGATCTCACTTCAATTCTTTTCACAGGTACTAAAACATTTTTATTGGGCACAACAGACCAAACAAGCTCTAACCTGAGGTTTTAGCAGACACCAGCTGGCTACAAGTCTGTAGCTGCAACAGCATTTCAGAGAACATCGCATTTTACTGCACATCTCTAGTCACTTCCATTAGCACCAAAAGAAAACATACACTGAACAGCAGTAGTCACAACAGAAGCTCTTGTAGGAGAGAAGAAAAAGCTAGACATGACCATGCAAAAACTGCCTGCTTTAATTATATTCTGTTGAAAACTTCAGTCATGTAATGGCTGAACAAACCCAATCATTAGATAAACTCCTAGCTGGAAGTATTTCCCTATATCTTAAAGGGAAGTTAAGTAGTACTCTCAAAGATGGAGGGCGAGAGGAAAGACACTGATTTTCTACCACCTTTCCCTCAGGAGTTGCTTTCCAAATTTAAACCTTGCAAGACAACTTATGAAATCCATACTGTACATGTGGACAAAAGGTAAGACGCAGGAATGCACAGTTGAGGAGTGGGACTGTCCCTTCTGGAAGCTGCTGGTTGTCAGGTCAGCTTAGCTGTATCACACCACACCTTTTGTGAAAAGCTTTAAGCACTCCTCGATTCCAGTGGTCAACCTAGAACAGAAAAGAAACCTCAGACCACTAGCTACAGGATGAAAATACTCCCATTTGAACTACAAAGGTCACTGTATCTTGATTCATCATTTCAAATACATAACTGCCAGGAACCAGAGGGAATTTCATTGATCACAGGCTGTGCTACACACTTATGAAGAAACAAAGACTACATGGATCTTACCTAATCACATCTCACTTTAGTTAGACACTACAGATGCAATGAAGTTTCCAGATTCTTTTCAAAAAAAAAAAAACCAGATGTGTAGGTGTTACCTGTTGAGAACATTCGTAGCAAAGTCTCCCAACCCAAATCAGATTGCAAGTCCTTACGTAAACATGATATCAATCAAAATGTTCATTAAACAGTAACAGTTGGCTTGTAAAATGCTTTCAAGTTCAAGCATTTTGAGGCCAGTATTTTATAGAAACATTCATACCAGAGAAGAGGAAAGGTCAAGAAACAGCAGATGTACTTTTGTCACCATTTTTGTTTATGAACAACCAGAGCCCTTAAGAACTGCTGTTATCTGGAAGCATGTTCTGTTACAAGCTATCTAGTTTTTGACTGAAACCTCAAGGTGTATAAATGATACTGGAGTAGCCAAGAAACTAGATGTGGCTTAGAGCCGCATGGGATACCAGGGATTCTCATCATACATCCAACTTCAAGTACTTCAACTCTTCGTTTAGGAAACAACACCTATTTCAGAAACTTCACTGGAAAAAAGACTTTCACATGAAGCTACATTTATATGACCTACTTCTATAACTATGTACACAAGTCAGGAAATCAAGTGCCTATTAAGTGAACTGTTGTCTAAATGAGCTTGACTTTGACAGACAAGTTCTGTAGGTACATATGAGCCCATCACCCCAAGCAAGGTACAGTCCTGGCTCCTCTTCAGTCACTGGCAAAGTTCCCCGAGTGCCAGAGCCAAGACTTCACCCCCTCCTGCGCACGTGGTGGGGCTGAAACAGCATTCCGACTAGGGGAAGTGCTTTGGCAGTCTCCACTCTTCCCCTCCCCCTTGCAACACTGATGCATAACATTGGCCTCTGCATTTAGGGTATTTTTTCCAACTCTGCCACTGTATTTTACAACCTAGTTGTACAGTTTCCCCATATTGTAGCGTATTTTCTTCTCCCAACTTGAATTTTGGATTAAAAACAGGGATCAGCTCTTACAACAGATATGCAGATCAACAAGCACAGTTGAGTCTGTTACTGAATACAAATATCCAAACAGGGTAGTAACTAGTCTAGAAAGCAGTATTTTTATATGCATGCTGCCAAGTCACAGATCCAAGAGTACAGACTCAAGCAGCTTCACTCAAGAAGACATTTCTCCTCCTCTACAGCCCAATTGCTTCATTATCTACACTTTTCTTTTTGCCACACTTCCGACAAGGACAGGTTAAGTGTATAAATACACATGAGAAAAAGAGAAGTATCCAGATCTGTAATATAGATACATTTATTTATACATCTGTCTCTCCTTCACACAGGGTACAGACCTCACTTTCATGTGCTTAAGCTCAGAAGGCAGGTGAGGGACCAAGGAAGAAAGGCTAGCTGAATGCTACTGCTAATCCCTTAAGTTGGTTTGCACCATGTGTTAAACCCATCAACCCTAACAGCACTGGCATACACGTGCAAAGAAACACATAGATTTATGTTATTACTTGCGAACCACAACCATTACCATATTCCATTCTGAAAATACAGGATCAATAGAAGGAACACACAGACAAAACATTAGCAACATTGGGTGCAATAAACCAAGTCTTTAAGCAATAAGTGCATCTAAATTACCATATCCAAACGCTATTAAGCATTCCACTCCTGTTGAGGGTTAAATAACATTTGAAAAAAGTGATTAGCTTACTATAAAATGCATTCAGCCTTGAGAGCCAGCTACAAGCCAAGTTCTTAGGGGATACTTTTGCCTTTGTTGCTACAAAACAACTTAGGAATAACTATAGTTATTGCTGCCCCGATACATCAAAGCAACACTATGATCTTCAAATTCCTTCTGCAAGGAAGTTTTAGGTAATATAAAACCTGCCGGCATTCTAAGCCTTTCTATATACCTTGTTTTTTTAAACACACAGGGTTGTCTGCCAGCAACAAGTCATTTGAAGCTAGCTTAGAAACTCCCTCCTACACGCCAGTGAGCCATGCTCACAATTCAGATTACAGTTACCTAAGACTTTTTAAGCAAGTTCTGCTTATTTATGTATGTCCTACAGCAATGCAACATTTACTGCTTTTTATTCTGAAAAAGAGCTTAAGAGATGCTAAAGAACTAAGATGACCATCATGGTTCTGCCTGTTTAATTTATGTCTAGACAACACTTAAACTGCAGAGGGTGGAAAGAGGGAAAACAGCCAAATATGATTCAATCTGCTTTAACTTGTGACTAATCTCCCTACTTATTCTCAGGGAAGTTGGCACTTGTTGTTGCATCTTTAACACGTCCAGAGCTATGAAGCAAGAGAATTTCTCTGACCTCAACAAAACCCGAAGCAGCTTGCTTTTGCCTGTCTTCTCTCTTTCCACAGGAAAAGACTGTGGAACACTGAAGTTTACCCCATAGTATGGGTAACTGAAGCTTAACTGCTGCTTTAAGAGCAGCAGGACGCTCAAATGCTGGTCCCGATTTATCAGTTGTCAAAAGACCTATGTACAACATAGATCAGCCCCCCTTCAAAAGTCCCCTGCACATGCAGGATATAGCTGTTCATAAAGGTGTGGTGAGCTTTCTCAGCAAGGCAGTACTAATTAAATAGACTATTCTGTCAAAGCAGAAGAACAGTACTTCTAAAAACAAAAAAGCTACATTTGAGACCAAAAAGACTCTTCTTCCCATACTCAGTGGAACTCCAAATAGATGCAGATTCACAGATTTTATAGAGAAGATCTCCTCAGCTGAAAGTTTTAACTAGCTGTTGTCACATTAACTTCGGTTTTAAAAGCAGTTTGTCTCAGTCTGCGGTTTCCTTGCCAGCAGTCTAAAGTTTTCAAAAACAAAAAGCCTTGGAGCTACCTTTTCCAAGACACAGTAATATGAATTAAAAACTAACCGTACAGGGCTGTAACCTCCTCTTCCACATTAGCTGTTTCTTAGCATGAAGTGTCTCCTGCTGCAATCTTACAAATTGCTTTTTAACAAAGCAAATGCCTGACCCCAGAGCTCTCAATCTGCAACGGCACTTGTAGAGTTTTTCCTCCAAGGTTTCATTCGTTAACTCACATTTTTTTCACAATGCAGTTTCTACTTTAAGTTGTCACAGCATCTGGACCTGGCAGACTTGCAAATTACATTCTACCTCATGTGCTCAAAACTGGTCACAACACACCTAGTATGATCACACTTTTCTACCAAGAAATCTGAAGTGAAATATTAGTATTTCAGAAGTTACACACAACATACACAGAAAGAAAAGTACTGGCCAACAGGAAACTGCCCCTTCCCCTCATAGCTGATCACACCTCTCCTAGACTTGTTTCCAAGTCCAAATGTCAAGAAAGTTTCTAGGTTCAAAGGTTAGTATTTTAACAGCTTTGATCGAAGTGTCAGATACAAAGATATATTCAACAGGAATTCTCCCAAACCAAGTACACTACCATCTGGACACAAGCCAAAAAGCGAGAGTAACTTCTTGTCGATAACACAGAGTCCAGATACACTGCCAGCCAGCACGCAGTTCACTACACCACGGCCAAATAAACTTCTAGCTTATGGAACCTGAAGCACATCCCTCCCCCAGCCTCCAAACTCACAAGAGAAAGCAATAGAGCTGCCAGCCAGAAACACTGGCTAGATCTGACAGCTTCTACAGCAGCTGTGCCTTTTCCTGCACTACCAGCAGACCTGCAGTGGAAGCTAGTAGAGTTATGCCCAGTTCCGAAGGAAAGTAAACAGAAAGACGGAGACGAAGCGCCAGCCACCGAAGCCCTGCCGCGCCCGATGCGCCCCGCTAGCACCCACCCCCATCTTCCCGGTAACAGCTCCGTGCTTCCGAAACGCCGCAGCCTCAGGCGTACCCCGCGCCCGCCTCCATCGCGGCTGCCGGGCCCGCCGCGGGCCACCCTTCGCAGCGGCGGGCGCCGACAGGGCTAAGCGGCGGGCGGGCGGGCGGGCCGGCCCCGGGGCAGCCCGGCAGCGGCAGCGCCGCGGGCAGGGGGCGCGCGTGCGACGGCCCCGCCGTCCTTCCCGCCCCCCCCCCCCCCCCGCCCCGGGCCTCCCCGGCCGCCGCTGAGGCGGGCGGCCCCCCGCAAGGCCCACCCGCCCGCCCCGAGGCCCAGGCCGACACCGCTCCCCCTCCCCGCCCCGGGCGCGGCGGCGGCCTGCGCTCACCATGTAGAGGGTGAAGGGGAAGCCGAGCAAGAAGAGCCACAGGTAGAGGTGCAGCGCGTTGACCCCAGCGCCCTGGTGCGGGTCCTGGTACCAGCCGCCGCTCAGCGCCGCCCACACGCCCTGGCGCAGGATCTGCAGCACCTGGGAGCCCATGGCGGCCCCGCTCCGCCGAGCCGGCCCCGCTCTATCCGCCCTGCGAGCCCGGGCAGAGCCGCGCGCCGCCCGCGCTCCGCGACAGCCCGCACGGCCGCAACCGCCGCCGCCGCCTCCCCAGCAACGCCGCCGCCATCTTATGTCCGGGCCCCGGGCCGGCCGCCCGCCCCCGCGCCGCCGATAGACCGGCAGCCCTTGCGGCAGGGGACGCCCGCCCCGCGCTCTGTCGCCGGGGAGGGACGACGCCGCGGGGGCGGGGGCGGGGCGCCCGCTACTGCGCCTGCGCGCGGGCTCCGCGCTGCCCCCCCCGCCTCCGCCGAGGGGGACAGCGCCGCCGCCAGCGCCCCCTGGCGGGGCGGAGCAGGGCGGCCCTGGGCGGGAGAGCCGCCGCCGCCGGCCCTAATCCCGGTCCGGGCCCTAATCCCGGTCCGGGCCCAAACCCCCACCTGCGAGGCGGCGGGAGGCCGGGGACCGCCCGGAGTACCGAGGGGGAACGTGTTCCCCGGTCACCGGAAGGGGGCTCACGCCTGCGGCCTGGCCAGGGTGGCTCTCGGGGCACGTGACGTGTCAGGGTGCTCCTAGAAAATGGAGGGAGACGCAACCCTTGCAAAGGGCTGTTCCTTCCCCGCCCTCAGGGCCTTGCTCCTGGCGAGGCGCGGTGTCCTCTTCTTGTGGCAGGGCAGGAGGATGTAGTCCTACCCTACACTTCAATGCTTTACAATCAAAGCAAGATAACAACCTCGCCGTTTTTGGAGTCCTTCCGTTTACTGTCAATATGTGACTTTACCAAAACCCTCGCGTGCCCATCCCCGCCGCGGGGTTTGTTTTGTTGTTGCTTTCAACACGTACAAAGCCAGAATCGCTTGGATTTACGAGAAAGGAAAACACAACACGGCAGGCCGTGGGTGCGCCATGAGTCTCACAGATTCAACTCTGCTTCTGCGGCCACCTGTTTTTACAGAAGGTCACTAGTTCTCACCGAGTCCCGGCTTTTCAAGCTTTCCCCGTAGACAAGCACATCCCAAAAGTCACACGTCGGATAGAAAGGGACAGGTGAGGGAGTTTTGAGAGTGCTGTCAAGCAGGGGAAAGGGGAGGGCGCTTCCTTGAAACCCTACAAAGGGGTAGGTAATGCTGAGGATCCCTCATTAAATTACCTGACTCTCCAGTCATATTTGGGAACAAGTAGCTCTGAGGGCACACTATGATACTGTCGCTGTGGTGGCAGAAGGATCCTACATAAATTCTGTCCTAAAACCAAGTTACTGTCCCACTCCAGCAGATACAACTCGGGAGAACAGCACCTTCTGGTTCTCTACTGCGGAGGAATTGCAAGGAATGAAATAACCCAAGCACTCAGTCATGACTCATGATGAGCATGCATTTGGGCTGGTGTTTTCAAGAGGCTGCGTTAATGCCACAGTCTCCACAGTGTTTTTCTCCCTGACAGTTAGAGAACCAATGGCAGCATTTGGCTATTCTTGGAAAACCAGAAGACAGAAATGACTGACTCAAAGCAGATGCAGATGATTCCTTTTTGTTTCCTCAGTGGGAAGGTAGGGAGAAGGGATGGACACAAAACCCCGATGATGGGTCTCTCCCCCCAGTATAAACAAATAAACCATTTTTAACTTTATTATTTCAGATAGTGCATTTTCAAATACAAGACTGCTAGCAGTATTTTGCAAAGGAGCATTTTTTCACTCTGTCAAACAGGATTGAGATATGAAAGGAAAAAAGGATGCAGGGAGGGGGGGAGAAGAGGGAAAAAAACAACAGAGAAAACCTACAGAGGATTATCTTGGATGGGGAGGGGGAATTCCCTTTATTCTTTGGGATAAAGCCAAGCATGACAAGCCTCACTGGTTACAGTAGGCTCAGAAAAAATAAAACTATGAAGCCTGTTTCAACTACATCATTTTCCAAAATACCATTAAAAACTAAACTTACAAATACAGCTGTTAAAAGGTGAAGTTTTTAGGATGTGTTATGCATAAATATACTATGATTCTGTAATGATCAGGATTATGAAGCCTTAGTTCTTCCAACAGCTGCTTTATGAATGTTACATAAAAGCTATTCACATTCTCCACGAAAAGGAGGCAAGAGGGATAACATTCATTAACAACGTGTCTGAAGGCTGCAGTACATGCTTTAAAAACCTTTATGCTTCTGTTCAGGAGCCAATGATTAAATCTGGACAGATGAGCCTCAGCCTCATAGTAATGATTCACGTTAAACAGTGCCCCTGTGTGAGAGGCTGGATGCTGTGGAAGCTTATGGCTGCTTCCCCAGCCCTGCTCCTAGAAGTCATTGGACCAGCCATGAAGTGATAGAGGCTTGGGGGGGGGGGGGTTTAAAGCAAAAAACAAAGAAACGAAGAGAGGAAACAAAGCATGAATATTACAGGCTCAACCCTGATCCAAAACAGCGTAACCTAGTTTAGCACAGATAGCCCTGTTCAAGAGCACTTCATCATGGGATGATCTAGTCTGTCTCCAGTAAAATAAGCGAGAGAATATCACGTGCTTGAGAGGACAATTAAATTTCATTGTTTAGCTATTTAAATGCAGACAGGCTGAAAACATTAGGACAGAAGATGGGGAAATAATATTATTGGAATCCATTCATGCCCAAAGGTAAAATTGATAACCAGCCCAGTTGCAGACATCATTAACAAAGTAAGAAAAAAAAAAAAAAATCATTACTAGCTTTTAAGGGAAACAAACAATCCACATATGGATAGAAAGTAACAGCAGTAGACTCAATCTGTGCATCAAAGCTCTGCAATCCAACAAATAACTAACTTATTTTCTGCACTCTACTTTAGCCTTACAGTACTTCTTTGGGGTGGGTATTACTCTCTGTACAGGAAAAGAGTGTGCTTTGGGAAAAATAAAGCACAAAGTCAGTGAAGAGTGAACAATTTATTAGATAAAATATTTAAGAGAGAGGTCATTAAATCGAGTGATTGGAGATCAACCTATTTTTCTCCAGCATTTCTCTTGTAATTTAGTATGCCAAGACTAAGGGGGAGAAGTCATTTGCCACATAAGCCAGCATTACACAGGAGGAGACCAGCTCAAAACTAACCGTTATTTCAGCCAGACAATACTTCAATCCCAGTTTTCCTCACGTTCTTTATACATGTACACAGTCAAGTGCCCTCCTTACAACCACAGGCTATTGGGGCAATTTCTGTAAGAAATTAATATTATTGCCTCTCTTAGCTTTGCCATCATATTAAAGATATGGCTGTTTTGACTTGGACTTGGCCAAGGAAGAATGATCTTGTAATCGTATACAGCAACACTTTTCTTTACTTCATGACACACTCCAGTGGGTTGAAAGGGCATTTGCAAAATCAGGGCAACACTGTATGTGGTGGACAGTAGAACATAGATTATACCAAATACTCAGATGGATAAACTAATCACAATTTCTTGACCAGCCTTATGGGCACACTTTTCCTAATGGGTCATATTACTAGAACAGGAAGTTGATCAAAACAGTAACAAAACACTGAAACCTGCCACAAAAACTCTTCAACGTGTTGCCATTTCTAAGAATGATATTGTAGCGTGCTTTGCACTGTTAGTAGTACTTTAGTCTCTCCTATCTTCTTATTCAAGGGAATGAAGCTCTACACTTTCCCTCCAGACATCTTTTGTGGGATACCCCAAATTATCATTTTTAAATTAGTTATCAAGTGAATTCCTATGTTTCATGAGAACATAACTTGGATAATTAGGACAAGAGGTGAAACAGAAAGTTAAAAACAATATTTTGCCTAAATTGGGTGAAATTTAGTATGTCCAGAAACAAGCTTATGATTGGCACTTCCTTGTCATTTTTGATTACAGTAATCATCACAGTATGATACCAACCTGTAAGTAGCTAATAAAACAACTAGCAGAAAATAAGAAAAACACTGATTTACTCATTTCACAATTATGAGGGTTAGCACTTCTCTTTCCATGCTGGATACAGGATTTGTTTTCAGACAGAGATTGACAAACTAGGGCTTGGTGGCTCACTACCAACTTTTATTTACTTCTTCCCATTGATTCCTTGTCTCAGGATCTATAATTAGGCAGCAGCACTTCAACCCCGATTTTTGGATCCTGCTGACATGTACTACTTACTATGGCTTGGATACAGTATCCAAAGCAGCAACTTTGGCTCCAAAAAGAAAGAAAAAGACAAAAGTCAATTTTCTATATAACTGATCAGCCTAGAAGTGCACCTACCTTTTGATTTCCTGAAGAAGCAATAATTAAAATATATACTTGCTACTTGGGCATTAAGAGTCTTTGCATAATTTTAAGTCTTGACTTTTTTTTCCACCATTCGCGTGTAATTGCAACCTGGTTAAAAAAGGGTTTATCTGAATTCAGAAGGTTGTCATAAATGGTGATAAATGTGTCTTATTCTCACATTATCTCATATGAGAATTAAGAAGTAGGCTTATTTACAAGGGTGATAGAAAGCAGAATGTCATCCTACAATAATATTTGTTGGCCTGGTTTCACTATAAGATAGCTAGTTTTCTTATAAAACCTGTCAGGAGATTGTTCTAGATTTGCTTTTAATTACAGTAGAGTCGTTTTTGACAACTGCAGGACTCTACTGAACACGTTGTCATCATGTTAGCATCTGATGGCAGCTTATCTGCTATTTGCACAGTTTTTAAACAAACTTCTAAACAAGAGCCAGATCCTTTCACAGACCCCACTCCCTTTCTAGCAGAGAAGCCACGCCACATTCAGCCTTCCACACTAAGAGATCGCTATGAAATTACTCCATGAAGTTCAGCCCTGTATGTTACCCCTACTCCCAGCTGGAATACAGCATTTAGAAACAACAAGAAAAATACGCCTAGTTTCTAGCATTTCGGTACAGACCAGGCACAGACTTATCAACAGGAGGGTTACATGGCAGGAGACCTCCTCTCCCTGCTGTGCCAGCAGGTTCACCACTCACAGCACACGATGCAGCCCCAGCTGTGTGCCAGGATACAGCCTGCACCCACCTTTATCCCAGCTACGGCACCACACACACTCCCACATCCACCTGCTCTTTCAGGATACACCCTGCCCAGCAGCTTGTGGGGCAGGCCAAACCTTTCTCTCTCTCTTAGCGTGGGAGAACATAGTTCTTGCCCTCACAAACTAAGAAAGGGGAAGAAAGGTTAGGGTTTGGGGTTTGGGATTTTTTTTCTTTATTTTCAACTATCCCTATGACTAATATAGCTCTCCATAGTACTTCACAGTGCTACTTAGGGAGAGAGCAATTCACTGGGTGGAGGATGCTAATTACTGATCTGCAAACAGTTGAACCGTGAAGCTCACAGTCCCATTAGTCCTGCTCTTGCAGATTGTCTCAGCTGCCTGCTGCACCTTTTGAGTATGTAAGCTCTTTTCGTACGCTCTTTGAGCCCTTTTCTCAAGACAAAATAAGCAGACCAAAGCGAAATTCTCCCTGAAGAAGAGCACTTACATAAGTTTCTTATTATCAGGGAGTGCTGAAAGGGGAAAACTGTTTAAAATAGATCCATGCAGACAAAGAAGTCCCATGACAGCTAAGAAAAAAGAATTCTTACCAACTTGTTGATAGCAACCTTCTATAAGTTGCCACTAGAACAACAGCATCTTCAACTCCACTCCTTTTCTTTGTTATCTAGAAATTGTCTCTACGCAGCTTTCTGCTGTACATTTTTAGCGGCTACATGGGCCCCAGTCTCACTATCCTAACCTCTTGCAGCTGCATCAGCATGGCTGAAAAATCAGTTGGAATGGCTTAACAGTCCCATTGCTAGAGGCAGAGTGCAGTTTTAAGATGTATTTTCCTCTTAAATATAGTTCTGTTAGTATTTCTTACAAGATAATTGCGATGGCATCATCCACTTTCACATTACAGGACCTATTTGTGTGAACGTGTCCATACAGAAATCACAGAGAGAAGCATCATCAATGTCCCAATGACCACAAGGTCTCTCTGAAAAAGAGGAATTTGCTAGCATTGCTGGTACAAGAATTGCTTAAAAATGCCATGGAGATGAAACATAATAAACAAGGCTAAAATTAGAATATCCAAACACCCAGCTGACAGTATTTTAGCAGCATTTATACCACATTCTTTAAAGTACAGCACAGTGGTGCCTCACTGTAAGAAATTCTACCAAACAATGATTCATGATGCCACTGGGATAAACTCCTATTTAAGGTCTTTGTTCACAGTTAAAACTCTCTGTCTGAAGTACAAAGTTCCCTCAGCGTACGAATGAGTCCCCAAGACCATCTTCTCAATTTTAAAGGATTTCCTCTCTCTTATGGCTCATGTTAGCCATTTTTCTAAGAAAGTTAAGCCTTTTGAATTGGTCAGTCCCTGCCTAGGAGAGAGTTTCAGTTAACGTACATTGTCAGAGGCAGAACTATAAAAAATATTGAATGCTTACCAATTTCAGGCTAATGAAAAGAGGCCAAAATTAGGAACCACAAGGAGGACATGTGGCCAGAATTTGCAGAATAGTCCTAAGATGGCTGGCTTATCAACAGGGAACTGTGGAAATCTGTGGAGTGACTAGTGGCATTGCAAGGTGACAGTGTTGTAGGGGATATAACTCACCATTTCATGCAATTGGATTTCATACAAGCACAAGGGTCTACTTGGGCAGATTAGTTGAAAGGCCCTGCAGGCCTTGGCAGTTTCCCTAGATCTTTCTTGGATTTCAGCTTCATTCTGAATAAACAGAAAACTAACTTTATATTTCTGTCTGATTTCGACTCCTTTTCTAACTGTGTATGTAAGATTCCTCACTGAATACAGCCTTGTCTGAAGTGGAATATGGCAGTGACTGTGTGCTTTAGTAGGAGGTGTGAAGAATAATTTTGACATTCAAGACTATTGGAAACAGTATGTAATTCATTGCCTTGAGATGGAATGTGGCCATAGTTAACAACCTGAATTTGAGAAAAGAACTGCAGAATCTCAGTTTTAAATCCCTTTTGGAAGGTGGCATCTATAGTCACACACTGCTTCAGCACCAATATAGGTCGGTCGCAGCAGAAGCAGTGCTATTTTTTAAACAACCAAGGTTTAAATTCCCAGATATTGTATGATTTATACTGGCAAGAAATCTCAGCTGCCTCACAAGATCTGCCGCTTCCTGTATTCTTTCTGTTCTCTGGAGGTCTCCCAGATAAATACTGAGCAGGTCAGACCTGCTTAGTGTAGAAGATCTGATGAAATCATGCCTGAGGTGTTGTGACTACTATTTTTGTATTTGCTTGAATTGGCAGTGCCTGAAGGTACAGTTGACAGATTTCAAAAAGTGAAAATGATTAATCTGGGGGGAGTGCCCTGAAACACTGCCACTTTATGGCAGATCTAAAGTAACTTGGATTCCAGCAACCCTTTAAAGAGCTATTTAAAAAGAAAACCCATATGAGCTACCCAGTGAGTAACATTCCAGGAATCACAGAGACAGAGACCCAGGCT
Source organism: Aquila chrysaetos chrysaetos (assembly GCF_900496995.4). NCBI lineage: Eukaryota > Metazoa > Chordata > Aves > Accipitriformes > Accipitridae > Aquila > Aquila chrysaetos. The sequence goes on along the minus strand of NC_044005.1, from coordinate 40,168,513 downwards.
GTCCCAGACAATCTTTCCTTTTTCTCTAGGCTGTGTTTTCTCTAAGCACTAGCTTAAGGAAGCCATCATCCTACAGCTGTACAACTGCATGAACCAAATGAAATCAGGCATAAGTACAGCAGAATGAGGGAAGCCTGAAGGAGGTGTGATGAGAGCTTTATTAGAGAGGACATATGGCTTTTAAAGAAAGGGTCTTTGGCAGCCAGCTGGAGGTGGCATAATTATTCGTCAGGAAAACAACAGCAGCTACAAAGATCTTCTCCCTCCCCTGCTGGCTGAATAGATTTGTTGCAGCCATTCAATGGGCAACTGGTTTTAACCTACCCTCCATAAACAGCATTTCACGTTAAGCTGATTTAGGAGGAAGCTCTTACTGTAGAAGAAACCCATAGCTATACGGAAACACATACACACATTCAACTCAGTCTCTCCTTGCAGCCCCTACTTTCGGCTAGCTCTTTGCTATAACCCAGTAAAACAGTCCCTGTGAACACAGAGCACACATATGCATATATGTAGACCCATGTGTTCATGCATATATAGAGATACGCCAGAGGTTCTGAAACAGCATGATTTTTCATGCAAATATTCTTTCAGCTGCATTAGCTGATAGTCTTCAGCCTGTTTTTACCTCAGACTCTGTTTCACTTTTTACATTTATCCTTGTGTCCCTGAGGTCTGTCGTCAGAATTCTTTGCCCTCATCCGTACAGGTAAGGCCTGATGATCCTCATCAACAGCAGCAGCACGGTGGCAACATATTGAGTAGGGAACTATGTGCAGCCAAGAAAAGTGGACTTAAAAATAGATTCACTTTTTGCAACTCCATGTTATCTGTTAATTGGCACTGATACTAATGCATATGTTGGATATAATTTTTTTAACTGTGGATGAAAGCAACTTCAAAGGAGGTATCCTTAATTCCTTTGTACAGGTGTTAAAACTGTTGCAAATCGAGTGAGTTACTCTGGTTCACGACGTAAACCATTGACAGAGCAAGCACCCAGATCTCCCAGTTCCTAATCCATTAAACGGGGTAATGTTTAACATGAAGAGCATCTGTACAAACTGTCACAGCTTCTGCAGAGTCAGTACTAAACAAGCAAGCTTTTTCTTGGTTCAGAGGCAAGGCAGTAGGATGAAACTAAGGCTATTCATTCCTCTATTTTTATTTACCACATGAAATTGTTCCCCACTTCATATCAAGAGCAGATACTGAACAGCACAGTAACGGTGGAGTTCACAGATCAGAGAACTGCAGGCAGATTCATTCCAACTCTCAGCCAGCCTAAAGGTTGTTCTATAAACACTGCTTGGTGGTCAAATCCCTTCTGTAGAAAAACCCACAGGAGGTGCTCTGAGAGGGTGGATCCATGAGCAACCCTTTGCAGAGTTTCTTTCTGATCTTTTGCTTAGGAATGAGGGATTTTGCCCATCATGGAGCAGCCTGTAAATCCCTCATGGCAGATTCTTAGGGATCTTCAGGCATTGAGAGGCATCTGTTTCCCAAGGCCACTTGCATGGATGCCTTGTGCAGCTGCTAGGTTCTTGGCTCCAGGTTTGTCTCCAGAGCACTGTCCATATTTAATAGCATTAATCTATTTATTTCATTGGTGCATTCTTTATCAGTCCACAGCATGGAAAGATATATTCAACCCCTTGGGAAATCTCTGATGGATTAAGCAATGAAAATGAACAGGAGAAAACTGTTAGAAAGCAAAGGAATTAGATATAAGTATATGATGCTGATGACAGTCATATATTTCTGACCACATCTGCTGGAGAAACATAAAACCTTCACCTTTTCATAGGCCTTCCCAGAACAGTGATGACTGCAAAATGGCCTGGAAACACTTTTCTGCAGATAAACAATGGAAATGATCTAACATTAAAAATAACCCTAAAGGCAAAAAATCAGAAACGACTTCGAAACAAAGGAAGGGTGGAGTAAGCAACACTTTTGGAGAAATTTATATGCTGCTTCATGCTGCTTACAGAACCCAGAAATGCCAGTGAAGGTTGCATCAGAAATCTGTAAGCTATATGCCTATAGCTGTAATATACAGTGCTCTAAACACTATAGAAATTAGTGAACCTATTACAAAATTTGCAGCAGTTAAAATTAGATTTGGAATGATTTATCTTTTTGCCATTGTTTCAGCGTGTGACATGACATGAAAAGAGGCGGTTTTATTGGAAACAGTATTTTAACCACAAAAAGCTATTTTGCAGTAGAAAATGTACTTCCAAGATTTAATTCAATACTGAGTGTTACACAAATCATATGAAAAACAGTCTTGCTGTGGTGACAGCAGAATTAAGCACAGGTGGCTGAAGTATTTTGACTGTTGGACTGAATTTTGAATTTCTGGTACACACTGCTGCCTCGCAGTTATGTTGGTAGCAATGCAACTAAATGCTTTCTTGTAAATCTTTAAATGGTGTATGATGGAAAACAAGCAAAGCATTTTAAATTTAAAAAAAAGATACAGAAGTCAAAGCTTCAGGCATAATTTTGCAAGCTATATATTGAAAAGCATCTTTATTCACAACTATTACTTCTACTGACATCAGGAAAACTGCATACAACTTGATTTTTTTAACGCAGGAAGTCTGTAGGATCTGGGTCTTACAAGTAAACAGTTCAGAGCTTATAATAATCCAAGTTTTCACTAGCCTTCCTTCTGCCTTACTCCTTACAACAGATCTAAACAACACATACTTTCTCAAAAAGACTTCTATGTGATTGGCAGGCCTGGTAGCATCTTCTGTCAGATGCTATTCTCACTAGCTAATTGCATCTCCTGGTTCTACGAACCTCATCATCTCATAAACCTTGAAATAAGTGCTTTAATTGTCAGATTTGCTCATAAATACAACAGATAAATTATGAGGGACTGAGTTTAATGGAGTGATGGAAGAACATCAGCTCCAGGCTAAAAGTGTTTAGTAGGAGTGGGGCTGATGTCTCCAGAAAATCCATCAAATTCAGTTAGCTAGAGCGACTTTCAAGGAAATTCAGTAAGAGGTGGCTGCACAGGCAGTGTGTGTGGTGGTGTGTAGTCTACAGGAAAAAGAGAGATTTCATTACTGAAAGCTTATCCTTCATAATAACACCTTGTCTTCTTCCCACCGGTAAGACAGCAACAGCCATTCTCTTTGTGAATCTAAGAGTCTCTATCTGAAAGAAGGGTAGAAGTGTGCTGAGAGTTAGTCAGTCTCTGTGGGTACAAACCTGGAAACTTTCATGTTCTCTGAATTGGTCGGTAGCAGAGCTGAGGAAAAAGCCAGGAGTCCTAGATGTGTGTGTACAGTTACAGAATTAAGATGAATTCAAAGTGTAGGTGAAAATTAATTAACCTGCTTCACCCTACTGCACAGTTTTTAAGAAAAAGAAACAAGATTACATCCAAAAAGCATGTGTTTCTTTTTTCTCACTCTTACAGAGCCCTCAGGATTTGTAATGGCACACGTAGGTTCCATAGAAGATTAAAAAGGGTAAACTGGAGGGCAAACAGGAAAGAACTTAAGTCAACCCCAGTTTCAGAGGATGAAAGGAGTTGTTCTGAGGGGGGAAGCTAGAGGAAAAGTATGGTAGGAGTAGTATGAAGCATGGACCATGAGAAAAGCTCTTCCATGGAGGAACTGGGTGTTTAGGGGAGCCTGTGGACCTGTCTTCCAAACCTCCTTGCGGACCTAGGTGAGGCTGGGTTCAGTGGTGTCATTTGTAATAAAACACAGGTAAAGAGAGCTTATGCTTCTGCTGAAGACAACTGTGAGATTGTTTCTCGTACGTGCTGGGAGATGACTAGATACAGTTCTATTTTCGGTGCTATACCCCTGGCTGGGCTTACTGGCTGTGGGATGTGAGCGGGGCCTGGCAAACTCCCTCCTGGATGGGTGAGAACTCGACCAGATGAAGTGCTCATGGGCGAGATGACTCACACTACCTCATTCCTTCACTATTACGCAACTTGCTTTTTTTCCAGAGTAAGGTTTTCTTCCACATTCTTTCTGTGATTTTTTTCCCCCTTCAGCAAAGGCGCCTGCCTTTGTCGTGATTTCACCCCGAAACGGGCAGGGAATTCAATAACGCAACCTGGCAGGGTATCAAAGGTCCATTTTCTCAGGGGGAACAGGAAAAGGTAATAATGGTTTGAGGAACTGGAAAACAAATATGTCCTATGTAGGCCGCAACTGTTTCATCTAAGCGCATAAAAACAATGAGCTTTGAGCCCTGAGGGAACAGCGTGCGGCTCCAGCGGGACCAAAAATAGCCCGGGCGAGAATTTCTTCATTGTTAACCGCAGAATGGAAAAATAAGCTGTCTTTCCGAGGCGGCGAGGGGAGGGATGATCCGCTGCAGCCCTGCAGCCCGGCACCGTGGGGCGGATCGGCGGTGCCGCCGGGCGGGCAGGGGCGCGGGCTGCCGGCGCCCGGCGGGACGCGGGGGGACGCGGGGGTCGCGGGGACACGGACACGGAGGGACGCGGGGGGACACGGCGAGGCCCCGACCGCCTCCCGCCGCCCCCGCCGCCGCTCGGGCTTCCCCCCCAGCCGCCTGAGGGAAGCGGGATCTTTTACCCTCCTCAAGTCAAAGGTTTCATCCGTCTGCTGCGTTAATCGAGACCGGTGAGAATATCAGTGCCAGTTAGTTACGGCTCCTGCTGGTGAGGTGATCTCGATTCTCCTCCTTCGCCGGCAAGAGTGACCAAAACCAAGTGCTGGAAGGTTACTGTAAGCGTCACGTTATGGCTCCTGTCTCCGGAGCGGGTCTGAGGGGAAGAGGGACTGCCCGGGGGCTGACACTGCAGCTCCTCAGCGTGCGTGGGCGACATGCCCCTGGCACACCCATCGTGAGACCTGCCTCATCAGAGATCCTCCTCCCCAGGCAGCTCTGGAGTTTGTTAACCTTTCCTCTTTATTATCCACGCAAAGAAATTCTGGCACGGTACTGACAATTTAAGGATGGACACCTTCTACTAGGGTTAAGTAGGCAAAACAATTCATACACCAAAAGTGGGTAGAAAGCAAGCGTATTTCTTCGCTGGCAGCGAAGCAGCTATGCTATACTAGAAAGGTGAGACAACTGTGTGAAAATGGGGAAACAACCTTTTTGTAGCTGTCAAAATAGTCTCGCCGTAACATATTTTACATAGGCATTCAAAATAATATAGGCAAATAGCATGCTAGGTTTTTCTGAAGCTTATTGGAAAATGGTGGGTTCCATTCAGTGTTTCAATCCCACTAGGTACCTGTCTGCAGTCCCAGGGAGGTGCTCGCTTGTGTTATGGGCGTCAGTCCTTTTAGACTCCCAGAGGAGCACCATGGAGTCCAACGAGAGTAGATGCTGTTGTGGAGTAAGGGAAAGGCCCTGCTGGCATGAATTTGAGGTGGGCGCTTAACGAACATTAAAGCTGTGAGTGAATTATGTAGCTCATTCGATTGAGTGCCGGTTCATTGTTACCCCGTTCCCCATTAGCTTGGCACAAGTTACAGAAAAATAGATTTAAAAAAAAATCCGAGAATTACAAAACCTTTTATTGTGACTCTTTTTCAAATCTCCTCTTCCTGTAAAGCCAAGTGTCTTACTTGTTTTGAATACAAGGGTCAAAGCTGACTTCAAGAAAGATCTGAGTATTACTTGTCTGTCCGGGAACATTGTAGGTAGAGTCTTACCTGACACCTTCTAGGATCGAAGCTGAGACTCTCCACTTCCCAGTGATACAAAATTTCAGATTCTACCAGCGGTGGAGCAGGAAGGCTTATGCTTAAGCAATATATATGTGCAGAATGTCTGTCATTCATACACTAACAAATCTCACTCTTACAGGCCCTTTCTGCAGCGTAATTTGGAGGGAAGATACCACACCACGAGAAAGAAGGAGGCATGTATCCTCCAGAAGTTAATTATGTTTAATGTAATCTTTTGAAAACTATTCAGGTACCAATTAGACTCAAAGACACTCAACAGTCTGTAGTCTGGGACTGATCTGTGTAGGCTCACTCCATGAATCACGCTTCCCTCATTCTACAAAAGCTTCAGCTGTACAGTGAACTGTACGGTGCCTTGATGGTGTGCAGGACCAGAACCCACCAATTAAGACTGCCTATTAGGGAAAGAAAAAAAAAGTGAATAGATAATGCAAATTAATTCCGGAGTGTAAAGGCAGACTCCTGGAGATGGTTGCAACGGTGTAACATGAAATCCCTGCTCAATGGGTTGATGTCTCTGGCTGCCTATGGATCTGGTGCTGCCAGTACTGAGAGATGGCATCACAATAAAAACATGATGAGTCTCTCTGCCCACACTAACTAAAAGATCAAAACAGAGTTAGGTCCGTTTCCATGTAAGTACAAGGAAATCCCCTTCCAGTTGCCTTATGAAATATCAAATGAATACAGTATCATATTTGAGCTTAGTCACCAGGCATAGAGTAGACGCTATATGGGAAAATCAAGACAGAATATTTTCCAGCAAAGAGTCATACATTTTTTGAAAGAGGCTCCTCTAACTAATTCTGCTAAAGATTTAAACTGTGATTGCAAATAAAAGGAGACAGCAGGCAAATGTTGCCTATTCCCTCAAGACAACAAGGAAAAAAACAATTACTACTGCACTGACCTAGTTGGTCTTATTTTAGATTGAGGTTTATTATTCTGAATAGTAAGTTAACCTACTAAATACAAATTAGAGAAAAAAAGACATCAGCCTCAATCAACAAAAGGATTATTTTACTCCAAATGAAAAGGCTATCTATTTTATGTCCATAACTTTGTAATGACAGATTTAGCAGAGTTATGATTTGGGTATAAAGCTATGATTTGGATATGAATGCTGGTATCTAATCGATGTTGTATGTCTCTGTAAGTTGTAGGAAGAAAGTTTGCATCCATCTCCTATGGCTTGAGTTCAGACACAGGATTCTTCATTTTTGTGCTGTGTTTCTGAAGCTATTCAAGGGTGGCTTCAGTGACCTGAAAACTGCCCCAAAGGCTTTGTTTGACAAACTTAAAACCTAAACAAAACCACGGACTAGCTAATATCTTGTTTTCCATCTTGATTTTGTTATTTCCAAACAAAACCTCATTGCCCTCACAAACAAGGGAGACTTGGTCATTCCTTGGGCACAAGGCCCTGAAGGGAAGCCGAGGTGCTGCAAGCAGTGCAGAACACTCTGAGCAAGTGCTGCACCATACGCTGGCTGTGGCACCGAAGGATACTGTGCTGCTGCTTTGCTTTTCACACAAAACATAAAAAGGAAGCTCGAGGCCACCAGCACCTATAAAGATTTCAGAAACCCTAAAGGTTTGCTGTAGTGTCTTTGGTGAACTTCAGTGGGAGCATTTGCATTGCACTAATCTCTATTCAAGTAAGTTAAATTTTTGTTCCACGCAGTTGCAAAACTGTGGCACAATGTTGCCAGTGTGGCAGTGTGGTTCTGGTGTGCCTCTACAGGAGCAGCAACTCAAACAATGACAAATTAAACAGGAGCTATAAATGTGGCTTGGATTGAGATAATAGACAGTATGCAAATGGTAGTCATTACTAAGGCAAAGTTAAACATTATTTCTGTTAGCTGTGTATCTTTTAGTGTAGGCAGAAATCTCGTTTGAAAGTCATCCTTTGTTTTATTTTTCTTAGAGGGATGCTGATAAATGTATGAATGCTTTGCGTTACATGTGAAATTACACTGTGACCTGTAATAATAGTCATGTAATCATTGCTATATTTTATTATCAAAACAAATTCAAACTAAATTTAAAAGCCAAGTCTGTCTGTAAAATCTACTGGAAGCTCCCAGATTTTGGCCCAGATTTTCCACTCTCCAGTGTTTTCAGTCTTCTTTTATTTTCCAGGTCATCTGTTCTATGGAGAAAGAAGATACAGCCATCTGGGAGATTAGCATATATATTTTATGAAGCAGAGTAGAGCTCTCTCTTTTACTAACTCAGATGCTAAAGACCCAGATTTGCAGCCTGCCTGCTAGCTAGCACAGCACAGTTCATAAAGCTTCTGTTGCCAGTGGCTTACCTCTCTCCCCTGCATGAAGAACAAACCTACACTAAAGTGATGTTGGCAAAGCAGTACTGTTCTAAAGTGGGGAAAAAAACACAGTCCCGCTTTACAGCCATGCAGAGAGGCAATTTATAAGGATGGAAGAATCCGCTTGTCAGTAAAGCTTACATTGTTTGAGGAGAGATTCTCAGCAATTGATCAAGCATATCTGTTTACTGGCATGAGATACATCTCCAGAGTGGTGTATATGGTTATATCTGTGGATATAACCGTGGAACACAGCTGAGATATATAATCTGAAATGTACAAAAACCAAATGAGAGCATTAGTGCTAGGTTAATTTAAGATGCAATATAAATTACCATGGGATGTAAAAGAAGTGAGCTGCACTAAGCAGATGTGCCAAGGAGCTGCTTCTTAATCTTTTATACTTTCTTACTGTGCTAGTAGAGACGTGCTTTCATCGTAGCTATAGTTGGAAGTACAGTGGTTTTCTAGTACTGTGGTGTAGTTGGACTGTGCTGGTACTTTTTCTTTCTGGACATTTCCTTTTTTTTTTCTTTTTAGCATTCTGTTTTTTTCCCCTCACAGAGCACAGAGACTAGGAACCTAGAGTGCCAACATTTTGATATCCAGTGTAGATTTGTAACTATGGACTGGCACAGTGGTAACATGTTGTTATGGAGCTGCTAAGTCCAGTGAAAAGGGAGGAAAGGCATCCATTGAAAGCGAGAGTACTAGTTTAGTAATCTGCACAAACATCTGGAAAAGACAAGGCAAAATCTGAGATGATCATCCTAAATTTACATGAATAATGGAACTGAATAAGCAGAGTACTTTCCATAGCTTTTTCAAACAAGGGCTGGGGATAGACTGGCTTTTTTGTTTATCCTCTAATAACTAGGTTTTTTAAAATGTAGATGTGAAAATGAGCCTGAATTAAAATCCTTGGTCCAAAGTTCCCATTTTAGAGGAAGTTTGAACTACATTCAGTGTATCATCTGCATTTTGCAGATTAGACTCCCCTTTTCAAACATATTATAACAAAATATATATCCAAACTTTGGGAAACACTTCCGAATACATGGAGTGTATATTCAGATACAGACTTTGAGAACTGGATCTGCTATATCTAGAATCTAATTCCCATTATTCAGATCTGCTGTATAATAATGGGAACATATACAGTCTTATTAGAAAATGCGTAAGAAAAAAACCTCCAGTGTAGCATTTAGGCTATATGTTCACCAGAAAAGCATGCACCATTTAAAAAATCTTTCTGTATCTCACAAATGCTAAAATGTCATCTTTCACAGACTGGATGCAGACAGTCTTCAATGTTCTTTTCTTCTGCCTTTTGCCAGTTACTGAAATATGAACTTAACATTTACTGGCTCTTCCTATTTACCTTGATCCTAAGAACAGCCTTCTCAATCTGGCCAAATGTTTTCATTCAGAAACCAGTCTCTGACATGGCTGGTAAAAGATGCCAAGGGAAGTCTGTGAGAATGGGGAAATCCTATCATGGCTCTTCAGAGCATTTCCCTGGACACTCTCCCAGCTCCAGGCACTGCCTGCTCTGGGCTTCCTGAGCCAGTCACACCGTCTCTGTAGAAACAAACACATCATCGGTGAAAAAACAAGGGGAAAGGAAAAAAAAAAAAAAAAAAAAAAGAAAAAGAAAGATGTCTTTGAGAAGCAAAGCTGACTTCAATATCAAGGCGTTCCACAAGATGGCAGGGTTCTGTCTTGGCAGGTCACTACAGCAGGCAGCCCGAGCCTCTACAGAAGTCATTTTTCTCCTATCATAGTTTTCACCATCGGTAATATAACTCTCTACTTTAAACCTATCAGTACTCTATAGCAGTTATCAAACTAAGTGTCAAACAGCTGAAAGGCAGGAGGCCTCCATTTTCTTACGTCTCACTCCAATTTTTATATTACAACTTTTAAAGCACAATATTCACATAAAGCATAATAATCCCCCACTGTGTGAGTTAAAGAAATCTTTCTTTTTCCTAAATAAAATTGGACAGAAAAGTGTTGCATGCAACTGAGGCTGTTTTAACTAGGGACATTAACATCAGTCCTTCAGATTCTGTCTCAGTCATCTATTATTTGAACTCCAAAAATCATGAATACAGCTGTTTGTTACCCCTCAGCTTCATGATCAAGAAAAGGTAACATAACTATGGGCTGTTGCTGAAAAAGCCGGGTCTGCTGTCCCTTTCACCTGTCCTGTTCTGCTTCCTTACGTTGCGCTGGCTTTAACGCAAGTCAGATCAACCTAAAAAGCTGATTGAAAACTAGCTGCTTTTACTTGGCAGCTTAGCTTTCAGTTAGATAAATGAGCTGAAATGACTCTACAGCCATGCAGTCACTACTGCTGCAATCAGGAAAGCGGGTCAAGCATGTGACAAGGGGCAGGAAAGTCCCTTTCAGCAACAGAATAATATTAGATAAGCTTACGCTAATTGTGAAAACACACCCTTAAGTAACCAAAGAATAGTGGAGAGGATGCGTCCTCAGCTCCACCCTCACTGGCAAGAGGAGACGGAGATTCAGGAGAAAATTTAAAGCTCGTTTCTTACCCAAGTTCAATTGAAAACTAGTGCTGCAGCATGCCCAAATCTTGCATGTGTCACATTGAAATGTTAGTTCCGACCTCAACTAGATATATTTTGCTCTTTAATTTATTTGTAAAATAAGGGTATTAATATACCAGCTCTTTCTAGGCAAGATATTTTTGGCTTCTGTCAGAAATAAAGGCTGTGAAGTTTGTGAAAAAAAGAACAGAACTAGAAAAATTCCAGTTCTCTACAAGGTGCTCTGCAATACTTGTTACTAAGTTTCAGTTGGGTGGTGGTTTTCCCAGAAAACAAACAAGCAAATTCAAATATTCTACAAAAAACGGTAAGGATTTTGAATGACCTCTTTAACTCAGAGCACGCAATTCTTGAGATCTTCATCATTCTTTTTAAAGACTAAACCCTGGTGCTTCCTAAGTGCAGCAGCATAGTGCCAACACAAGGATAGATAAATGGACAAAGCCCCACTGCACAAAATTGAAGAACTATTAGCAGTTACTCTGTACATAAAACAGAACAAATGCCTCACCAGGGAACGGAGAATTTTTAGAAAATTCACCTTGCAGAGAAGCATTGTGTAACTCCATTTACAAAACACTAAAGGAAAACTAAGCCCAAGATTTCAATGTTAAGTGGGAAGACATCATGTGTGGTCAGGGTACCTGGTGTTCTCATTCAGCGTCAGTGAGCTTCCTTACGATGAAGCATGAACAGACTTTTCATTTCCAGTTTTACCACTGAAAATAGAACGAGGATTTTAAAGAAAATTGGAGTGAAATGGAAGGACAATCTCCCTTTTGTATCACCAAGTACGAACGGATTCTGTTTGCAGGATCTGGCATCCTCACAAGCTGTAAAAACGTTGGTAGCAGGGCGAAGGAATTTGTATTTGCAGGACCAAGAAGCTATACACACCAATGGCAAGAGTGAGCAATAAATTCTGCCGTTTCATTTTTACTGAAGGCCTTCAGCAGGGACGCACCCGTACTAACCTTGTACAAACCCCACGTAACACCTCTGCTTAAGGACGGCCTGACTGTGGAAGAATATGGAGTAACTGAAGACAAAGACTACCCCTGACCCTCCTCTGATGCGGTTTCTGGCCGAAGCCCCCGCTCCCGGCGACTTCACCAGAGCTAGGCCGCCGTGCCGGAGGGGCCCCGGAAGGGCGGAAGGCCCACCGGGACAGGCCGCTCTGGCCACGCACGGCCATCGCCCTAAGCCCCGGCACCCACAGCAGACTCGCCCTGGCCCGGCACCCCTCGGGAGGCCCGGGCGGGCCCCCGGAGCCCGCCGGCGGGGGGCAGGGCGCCGACAGGCGGCGGGGCGGCCCTGGACGCCGGGCAGCGCCCTTCGCCAAGGGAGGGCGATGTGAAGGAGCGCGCAGCGGCGTTTCCCCCGGGAGCGCCGAGCCGCTCCGCGCCGGCGGGGCGGCGGCAGGCCCGGGGCGGTGGCAGGCCGGGGGCAGCCCGGCCCGGCCCGGCCCGGCCTCAGGTGCGCCGCCGCAGGGCAGCAGGCGGCACCTCCCGCGGCCCCGCCCTCCGGCCGCCGGCAGGCGAAGGTCGCCCCGCCCACCCATTCGCCCCACCCGCGACCCTCTCCCGTGTCATGCCCCTTTCGCCAGCCAATGAGAGGCGGCGGGGAATGCGGAGCTCGGAGCGCTCGCTGACAGGCGCCGAGAGGCCCAATGGGAAGCGAAAGCTGACGAGGCGGGGGCCAATTGGGGGGACGCCGGTGAGTGCGAGACTGCGAGGCCAGGGGCTGGGCGGGGAGGGGGCGTGGCCAGGAGGGCGAGGGCCCTCAATCAGGTGAGGGCGGCGTTGACGGGCGGTAGCGGCGGCCAGTGGCGGCGAGGAGGCGGAGCCTCCCCTCCCCTCCTCCCCTCCCGCCGCCGAAGCTGCCAGAGAGTCAGGTGGCTCCGGGATGCGCGGCCGCGGCGGCAGGCGGAGGCGGGCGAGGAGGAGGAGGGGGGGGGATGCGGCGGCGGCTCGGCGGCACGCGCTGCCTGCCCTCGCCTCTCCCCGCGCTGGGCTGAGGCGGCCCCGCGCCGGGCACCCCCCCCCCCGCGGCGGCGGCGGCGGCACCTGCTGCCGGCAGGCGCCGGGCCGCATGAACAATAGGCGGCGGTACCGGCCCCGCCGCCCCCCGCAGCGCCCGGCTGCCGCGGGCGCCTCCCCCTATGGAGCAGCCTCGCCATGGAGCCCCTCACAGAGCTCAGCCAGGAGGGCGCGGGCGGCGGGGAGCCGCCGGGCGGCGGGCCGCTCTGGACCGCCGTCTTCGAGTACGAGGCGTGCGGCGAGGACGAGCTGAGCCTGCGGCCGGGGGACGTGGTGCAGGTGCTGTCCCGGGACTCGCACGTGTCCGGCGACGAGGGCTGGTGGACGGGAAAGATCGACCAGCGCGTCGGCATCTTCCCCAGCAACTACGTGAGCAGCGGCGTGCAGGGGGCCGGCCCGGAGCTGCGGGCCCGCTACCCGCCGCCCCCCGCCATACAGCGTAAGGCGGCCCGGGCCCCGGGGCGGGGGTGAGGGGGGGCTCGGCGCGGCCCCTCGCCGCCACCCGGCTTGGGGGGGGGGGGGGGGAGCCGGGGGAAAGGCCCGGTCCCGGTCCCCGCCCTCCTGTGGGCCTGGGCGGGCGCGGACGGGCGGCAGCCGGGACCGGGAGGGGGTGGGGGGACCCCCGGTCCGCCCTCCCGAGGTTCCCGAGGGGAGGCGGGACCGCCGCCGGCGCGGAGGGAGACCCGGCCCGGCCTTTCCGTCGGCCCTGACGGGAGCCGGGACCGCCGCGGCGGGGGGAGGCCCAGCCCGGTGGGGAGGAGCGGGCCGGGGCGAGCGGGCCCCGCGGTGGCCCTCGGCGCGGTTGCGGAGGGGGCTGCGGCGGCCCGGCCCCTCGCGCCCTGGGGCTGCCCCGGACCGGCGGCTCCGCTCGGCTGGGCCAGGCCCGCCCCCGCCCCGTCCGCCGGTCCGTTCTGTTCGCCACCCGCCGCCGCATTCCTGCTGCTCCAGCGCCCTTCTCTCTTCCAGGCTAGCGCTCCTCTCCGGGGAGGCCGAACCTAGCGCAGTGTTAGCGTTTCGCTGGCGCCGGGAGCAGTTGCGTCCCATTGTCAAGCCCTGTGTTTCCAGGGGCTGATAAATCTTCACCAAACGGCTGAAGCTCCGAGGCGGGGCAGTCGTGGAGTCACCGGGGGCTTTGGTGACTCTCCCTTTAAGAATATCCTTAAGGAGGAGGTTGCTGGGTAGGAAGCAGTTGCTTCCTGCAGTGTTGATTCACTGCTAACACTTGTTCAGTATCTTCCTTTCTCCTAACCAAAAGCTTATTATTTTTGACTTAAAAATTCCTAAGTTGGCTTGTGTTACCAGGTTCCTCCTTAGCCCTTTGCCACCTTACGAATTCTGTTCTAAAATACCTGTGAATGAGTTTTACCCAAGTTTGGATATCTGGGCCTACCTGAGGGTTGCTTGGCGAAGTTGTGATGCTGAAGGCACAAAGGGATTGATTTGCTTCTGTGAGCCTCAGTGCGGTTTTGAAGCCTTTGTTGGAGCCAGAAAATAGGGCCATTTCATCTCTACATTTTTTTTTTTTTAGCCACTATGTACAATTCTGGAAAGAGAAACAGTGTGGAATGGTGGAATGACTGTTTCTAGATCCTGTTTATCTATCGGTATTGACAATTCGGGCAAGAATAAAGCTTTTTTTGGAGGGGCAGAGAAAAATCTTCAGACTAGTAGGCTTTTCTAGAAAGTAAAAGGAGTAAAAAAGATGCTTTGTCCTATCTAGGACGTATCTCCAAGGAATACAACTAATAGCTTTTTTCTCCTTCTATGTTCTGCTTGAAAGCATTTAGGTAAAAACTCAGTAATTCATAGTATTGCCCTTGGGAGTGTGAAGGGACTAGGCTGGGCAGCGGTGGTGCTTGCTTTCATGCTGGAACAGTATAGATGAATTTTTTTTTTTTTTCCCCACGTGCAGAAAACACTCTGAATGCTTGTTAGGTTTTGCCGTGGAGATAGTTAGGAGAACCGTTTCTACAGAACTTCTTGAAGCCTCAGCCCCCCTCCTGTTTTGACTGTTCAAGCGCAAGCTTTGTAACTATGGATTCTCCTGCGTTATTGTACTTTCTATGGTTTGATAGTTCAGGAACAGTTACGGAGTTGCATCTTCCCCCTTTATCCTAGCCTTACCCTTCTAGTGCCACGACAGGACTACGCTACTTCTGTCAAGTCATCAACCATATGTTCATGACAGTAGAATTTATTGCCCTCCAATAAGTTTTTAATATGCTAAAGGAGTATGTTTCTTTTTTTAAAGAAACAATGCAATTTGGACAGGGGGTAAAGTTCGTTGGTGTTGAATTGGATTTTGAAGTTCAATGTTAGAAATCCCTTTGCAAGGAACGATACCCACTTTTAGAGCTGGTCATGTTAGTTTGATAGCTGTTTGGAATAACAGTCTACTGTTAACTTACTGGACTACGAAGCATTAAAGTTTTGCAGGAGTAATGCGAGGTGTCATTCCAGATGTGCACCTCGGCACAGAAGCTATTTTTAGCTGCTTTCCTGAAGTTTGTCTTCATGTTTGATGAAGATTTTGGAGTATAAGTCCTAGAGATTCTGCTTCCACTGAGAGCTGTAGTAGTATAGCTAGTAATTGCATGCTGTCTTTCAGCCATCCACATAGCGTGCTTGAATCTTACCTCAGTGGGGGTACCATGAATGATAAAAGTAGCCTATTGAGGCTGTCAGCGGTGGGCCAACTTGAAGGACCCTCATCTGCGCTATGGGCTCTTACACCCTGCGGACTGAATTAAATAGCTTAATTGTGTGGCATAACAAATGCCGATTAAACAACAACTACTTTGCAATTGTCAACATGGCCACTGGTTCGTGGCGTACAGGCTCTGTAATTCCTTACCGGTCCCCAGAGCGATGATAGCACTCCAGTCCTTAAATTCTAAGGCAGAAAATGCATGTTAAGCATTCCCGTTGCCCTTACAGTCCAGTACAGCATGACTGCCAAATTAAACTGGAGTTTAGAAAAGGGGTTAGTGTGTTTAGAAAGGTGAAGAAAAACAAGTATTTTGTGCACTAACGTAGCTGTATAACTAAGTCTGTGAAAATGAAGAAACTAATTCAGCACAAAATACCTTCAAAGAAACCAAACAAAACTTTTCTAAAGATGAGTTGTCTTTTTTCTGATTGAGCTACCCATGAGGGTGAGCTGGCCAGTCTGCCTTAAAGAAACATACATTTTCAAAGTAGAGCTAAGGTCGTACTTGCAGATAAAACTTTCTTTGCAAAATAACTGGGAGTGTAACATCTCAGCTTTCGTCTGGGAGCACGAATCTCTCCGTTTGACGTCCCAGACTTGTTCAATGGGGCGTCCAGCAGGGGTCTGTTTTTCCTGCGGCGAAGCGGGTGACAGCACAGAGAAAGAGTTTTGCTTTCCTCGTCTTCGGCCTTCCTTTGCCCATCTCCTTCTGCCGCCTGTCGCGCTTCTTTTCTGCACCAGCGGCCGGGGCGAAGCTCGGGCGGGGGCCCCGGGGGGCGGGAGGGGGCCCGGGGCGGGGCGGGGCGGGGCGGGCCGCCGCCGGCGGAGCTGTCCCTTCAGCACCGCCCCAGCTCCCGCCGCCCCGCCGCCGCTCCCCCGCTGAGCGGCCGGCCGGCGGGAAGCGCTCGCTCAGCGTGTCTTTCAACGCCTTCCGAATCCGTGAAATGCCCGAGGAGAACGCTGGTTGTGAAAACCACCAGCGTGTTGTGTGGCGGGAGCTGGGGGACGGTCTGTCCATCTTGCTTTGTGGCTTAACGTGTTTGTTTTCGCTCTTTTAATTGACCTTGTCCCTAGGAGCAGCTTAAGTGGGCGTTCCACCAGTGCTGAAATTCTACTGACTGAAGGTGATAGGGCTCAGCATCTGATTTCTTCAGCTCTTTCATCAGTGAGAAATACCAGAGCTGCTCCCTTTGTGTATTCTCAGTGACAGGGTAGTCTCATAGCTGGAGTTATTGTCTTTGCAGTCTTGTTCTAAAATTTCAGCGTTTCTGGTCAGAATCCACTCCTTCATCTTTTCTAGTAATCTGTAGCTCGTGGGCATTTGAACAGCAAGGCTGCTACTGTAGGAGTGAAACCTTCTTTGTTGTGTAAATCCTTGATGTTCAGAGCATTACCCAAAAGATGTACTCGCAGTAACAGACAAATAAATTCTTTTTGTGTTCTGGACTGCAAAGGACCTCTCCTCCTTTTGGAAGGCTTTCCTGATCACTTTTCTATCTTGTTTCCCATTAATCTTTTGTTCATGGAACACTAGGAAAAAGAGCACAGGCATCCTTATTACGCTAGCTAAGGATTTGCATATGTTGGCTGTACTGCATAGGAAGGTTGATGATATAATCCCTGTACACAGTCAACTCCTAGCTTATAGGTTTGACCAGCTTACAAAAGTAAGCCAGACTTTTAAAAATCATGTTCAGGGAAGATAGAGCTCAGTCAAAAAAAAAAAAAAAAAATTAAAAAAAAAAAATCTGCAGCTGTGGACAGCAGAGTTCCTATTAACTCCTTACAGTTTTGTGACCACATCTTGTACTATAGGCTTATACTTAGAAAAGACATTTTATTGGAGTAAGTAAAATATTTTACTTAAGCAGAATCTAACCTGTTCCCTTGCCTTGTATGACTATGTAGTTTCTTTTAAAAACAGTGGGGAGTTTTATTTATACAATCGGTAACTACAAAACCCAGTAATATAATACAGTACTCTGAACTAATACCTATATCAGGTAAGTCCATTACAGACTTAACTTCCTTTCTACTAGACAAAGCAGGGGAGTCATGTCACCTTTGGCATTTCAAATGCGGGAGAGTATTAAAAGTATTGGTGACTTTCTGCTTAAATCCTTGCATTATGGTGTTTTTCCTTTAAAGCTTTTAAAAATTTCTTTGACTGGAATTGGTAACCACCAAAATATCAGAATAGCATCAATGGTATCTAACCAGTGGCCTACCACTACTGTAAATTCAGCTGTGTTAGCATGTTTTCAATGGTCAGTATGTGTTTTTTCCATTCTACATTAGTCAGTATTGGATGGGTTCTTTTGGCCATCTGTGAGCATAAACTATGTTTAGTGTACAGTTGTACAGGATATATTTTCTCACCGATGCAATTTTTTTTTTTCTGAATTAAGACATCTGCATCTGTAGATTTTTACTATACAACGCCAAGTAGCCACCAGTTACTGTGGCAGCCTGTAAAGTATAGCTGTGAGTGCGTGGGAATGGAAAATGATGATTCTGTTATTTCATATAGTTTCTGTAATAAAAATGCAGTATGCATTAATCAAAAAGTGTTTTTCTGATTGCTAGCTCTGCATACTCAGTTTGTGGTCTGATCCATCTGTTTGTCACACTGTTGTCAGTAGTGTCAGAATTGGTTAACGGATCTCTTGTGGGGAACAAATCTGCAAAGCCTGTAGAGGTGTGGAAAAATAAGTGTGATTTGGGAAGGACTAAAAGATTGTTAGTGGCGGTTGAATAAAAGACATATAAGGGACAAATGCAGGAGCAGATGCATTTTGTATTGAATTTTAGCTATGTCACATTAAGCACTGTATAGTGAAGTCAGTGGAGATTAGCCTGTGGGTGTGTTTTTCTTTTTTGGAATCTTGTACTGTTGTTGAGGGCAGGAAATGAAGGGTTATCCTTAAGGGGGTGTCAGTGTTAGAAGGATTTAAGTGTGTTTAAGAGGAGGCTATTTTATTAAGTGTGTCATTCACCACCATTAGGTCTAATTTGTCACCATTCACAGTGAGTACTTCATACAGGTTTTATGATACTGCAAGATCTGTTTTACCATGCTATTTGGCAATGAAGGATTGTCAGAAGGGACTGCTGCTTTCATTTGTATTGTTTTGGAGTGAAAATTGGTCCTTCCTCCAAGGGTAAGGGTGAGGCTGGGCAACACAGACCTTCAGCTGATGTACTGGCTGCATAGTTGCTAAATGTTTACGTCTTTTTTTTCCTCTTTCCCTAGTCCTGGAGATCGACTTCTCAGAGCTTGTTCTGGAGGAAATCATTGGCATAGGGGGCTTCGGAAAAGTGTATCGAGCTGTATGGATAGGAGATGAGGTTGCTGTCAAGGCAGCTCGCTATGACCCTGATGAGGACATCAGCCAGACCATTGAGAATGTCCGCCAAGAGGCCAAGCTCTTTGCAATGTTAAAACACCCCAACATCATTGCCCTCAGGGGCGTGTGTTTGAAGGAACCTAATCTTTGCTTGATCATGGAGTTTGCCCGTGGAGGATCACTAAATAGAGTGTTGTCTGGTAAAAGGATACCTCCTGACATACTAGTGAACTGGGCAGTACAGATTGCAAGGGGAATGAACTACCTGCACGAGGAAGCAATTGTTCCCATAATTCACCGTGACCTGAAGTCCAGCAACAGTAAGTGCTACACAGTGAACAGCCAGGGTGCTGGGATATGTTTTTTTGAAAGAAATCGTACGAAGAGGGGAGTAATGTTAACTTAGCGATCCTTTCTTGTGAACCACTGTATCCTCTAATTCAATCCCAGAGGGGTTTATTTTTCTACAGTATGGTGCTACAGACCACAGGAAACATGTAAATGCTTTCACTTTGTAGAAGCAACTTTAATGACTGGATGCAAAAGCAACTGTAAATGGAGCATGCTTCTCTAGTAGTTAATATATATATATACAGTGTATCAGTTTTATTGGCATTTCAGCAGACTCCTGTAGGTTGGAAAGTCTTGTTGAACTTAAAATGTGTATTCTCCTTCCGCTTTTTGGAAGGATAAATGCTCCTTTGCGAAGATAAATGCTCCCAAGCTTTCATTTTATTTGCTAGATTTTGCTGTATAGATGAGATGCAAGCCTGTTTTCTGTATGGGAGATTTAACCTGTCCCTGCTGAATTGGATCTTCTCTCTATCCCTCATAGAGCTGGAGTTGACAGAAACATTAACTCGGGTAAATGAAATATCCCAGTGGGTGCCCTTGTACACCCAGGACTTCAGCTGATGTTTGTGGTGCTTTACACGGGATGCAGCTGAACCATTAGAGCATGGGGACTGAACTTTGGTAGTTAGGATTCTGGAAATCATGGTGAATAGCTACTCTGTAATACTAATAGCGTTATTGTGTGCCACTTGGGTATTGTTTTTGTAGTGTGTCTGTTTTCCCAAACTTAAAATTGCCTTGAAGTCAAATGCATGCATAGAACATTATTTATGAGTGTGGGAGCAAACTGCTGCAGTGGTTTAAAGATCATCATCTCCTTTCCGATGCCTGCATGGAGCTGTTTAGCCTTTCTCTCTGCTTGTCTGTGTCTAGATGGCAAGAGCAAACACATACTTGCGTGTTGGCTGCAGTGGTTTAGGTATGTGTGTTACTATGAACTCATTTTCATTTATGGCTTGAATTAATATGAACTGGGTGGCTGGGATGCAGGCAAATGTTCTCCTTTGCTTTGAGGGCAGTAACATCTAGCGAAGAGGTCTGACAGATGGCAATTTTAATATCTTAAATAGATTCACTAGAGCTAGCATTAACCATTACAACGCTGTAAATTTCCAGGCCTTGCAGAATCTTCCTGTGGTTTTTTGGCCTCAAATCTTGTGGCAGTGAATTTACATAGTTCGTTGTGAAGGAAAAAAACCAAACAAACTGGTATTACTAACTCTTGTTAGTGAGTTTGAAGATAGGAACTATAAGAGATTTTGAATTGGTTTCTCTAATATTATTCTTACACTATGAAAGTTTCCCTTTTTGTTAGAGTAAGGCAATCTTAATGTCTATAAAGATTTCCTAATATCTAAACCTTTCCCTTACAGACGGCACTATATATGGGCATATTGATAAATGCTGTAAAATGAAGGATTGATTGGCTTGGTTAATGGATGACTGGCTGCATCTGTGAATAAGAAATAGTTGCCTTTAAGTGTTGGGCCTTTCCTCCTTACCTAAGAAAATATTTACTTGCTTGTTTTGCTAACAGGCCATTAAGACTTTCTTGCTTAATTTTCTAAGATAAAAAGCTGTTAGCTCCCAGTATGTCACTGTTTTATTCAGACTAGAGACTGCTAGTTGTGAAAGGGAAACATATTAAGCAGAGAACCAGCCCAACCAGTGGGACACCAGTGCACAGTATCACCAACCACAGATACGGATGCTAGAAAACATCTGTACTGTCAGCAGCAAGAGTAAATGTCTCTTGTCACAGTGAATCAGCAGTACGTAGTTGTGCTGCACTGTAAATTATCAGTGAGAAGTTGAGGGTTTTGCTACATATATTACTAGAATTTTCCTCTTTTGGGAGAAAGCAATAGTAAAGGAAGAGGAAGAATGAGTGGGAACGCCTGTGGAAGGATTCAAAGGCGTCCTGTGTTTGGAGGGGAGAGGTGGAGAATTTATGTGGTGATCTTGACCAAAGATACCATTAGATCTAGTACAGAAATGATGGGTATAGGAAAATTCTAGCCCAGCTAAGTCTGCAGAAAGCAGTATTGTATTTGAGAAACTAAATAAATGTAGAAGCTGGTACTAGAGGGAAGGACTTCACATATTTTAAGGAAAATTCACTGTTTTGTAACTCTGTTTTGAAATAGGATGAATTAGTAACCTCAGGTATGGGCTTGACATTACAACAGCTGTTTACTTTAGTTTGGCAATATAGAGTTCTTCATTCTGTGCTGTGTGGTGGAAGAGAAATTTAAAAAAACGCATACTATTTTAAACATTTGAAAATATATGTTCTTTTCTGGGTGTATCTATAAAGCAAGTATCATAAATATTAGATTATGACAATGATTTAGCTTTCAGGGGGGGAGGGGCTGTTGGTCTTTTCTGTTTTGTGGTCCCCCCCCCCAAAAAAAGTCTATATTACCTATACATGCAGGTAGACTTAACTCATTGTTATCTGTAGGATAAACAAATTTGGACTGTCCAAGTCATGTCTTTACTGAATACTCTGTCACTGCATTGCTGAAATCCCTTTTCCATTATATATAATAAGCATCCTGGAAATTCCCCTGCTCTGTTTTCTATGGAAAGTTTTTTTACAAGTTTTGTAAAGATTAGTGGACTAAGTATGTTATTGCATCCTGATTTATGTATGGCTTGCATTTTCTATATTTTTCTGATGTACTTGATTATCCACAGTAATTGAGAAAACTGAGAACAGGTTATGTTGTTAGCTTTGTGGCTGTAGAATTACAAGCTTGTAGCATTTTCTTTGCACAAGTTACCAGCCACCAACTGATAGGCAGTAATGTGTCTCTGGAGAAGGAACAGCTTCTGCTTGCAAGAACTTGGAAAAGATTTCTTTCATGTACTAAACATCTACGAATACTGTAGACCTGTCATGGGAGCATCAGCTGTATTGATCTGCTGATTGGTACTGCCTATGTTTAGTAATAGGTAGTGATTCTCATACATCTCATCTTGCCTTCAAGCACCAGCTGGGACCTGCACTATCCATCCGAAGCTGCAGGATGACTTAGTTTGGGAGTTAGGGAACAAGATGGGGGAGTGGGAAAGAACAGAGTTACCTTATTTAAAATAAAATTTTCTGCCAGAATAGAAGAAAATCAGAGAATGCCTTGCTTTCAGATGTCTGCCTATATTTAGGCAGATACAGAATGCATAAGGACATTACTTCATGATGAACCTTTTGAGAAGGTCATGTTACATTTTGAAGAGTAAAATAAATCAACTGGGCACCTTAATACAAGTCTGAGAACTTACCCCATTACGTATGTATAAGGCTTTGAAAAAAAAAAAAATCCTATTTAATCTAAACTTATTGTAGCCTCGTGGACTCAAGTAATAGGTCCCAAAACAATGCTCACAATACTTCTCAACATTTCTGATAGCATAGTGAAGAACATAAGGTTTTGATTGCTTTGGGAGGTAACTTCGCCTTGTATAGGGACTGAACTGCAGGGGATTATCTGAAGATTCCAGGAGGTGTCTGTTTGTTGAGATTCTCCTTGTCAAAAAGCACTCTCCAAACCAATTGTCTGTTTTCCTTTTAACCAAAAAGGTGGACATTTTTTCAGTTCCATCATTTTTCTTCATTTTTTTTCTCCTTTTCATTATCATAACTTAATGTTTAATGCTAATACATTTAGAGTGTAGGAAGAGTGCCCTGTACATTTTAAGTACTGTGTTCATTTGGGGCAGATTTTCATTGTAAATCTTGGAGGTTCTGGGGGCTGCCTGTTTCATTGCTCTGGGGATGTTATCAGGAAATGAGTACATAAAGATCTTTACAGAACAAATTGCACACCTGTGACTTAGAGACCCTGAAATTCTTTTGCTGGGTGTCAGTTCAGTTGGCAGTGAGGCTGGTAGGTGAGTGTTCCAGTGGCATTACCAACTCGCATGTCAGTCATATAACTGTACAAGAGAAAGAAGATAACCCAGGAAAGCTATTTTGTTCTGCTGTGTGAGGAGAATTTTTTTTTTTTGGCATTTGATTCAAGAGATTCAATTTATTCCATATGAAAATTAATCTTATTTATCTGACAGAATTCTCTCTGGCTTCTTTTTCTTCTCTTGATCTGGTGATATTGGTAACCTTTCCCTCTGCAGCTGCATGTTGGTGCACTGCTGAGCATATGTTACAGAATTGGTAGTAGGCCTTTCCCAATGTGAACGCTCCTAAATAATCTAAATGCTGAGCTATAGAGAAAAAGCAACTAGGAATGCCCACTGAAGCCAACATCACTGTGTTTAGCATAGTTCTTAGAGTTTCCCTTTCTCTTATCTCTCACCTATGACTTGAGTCTCATTTCTGGCCAGAGGAAGGTGCTTGGCATATAATACTTAGGATCAAAAAGGGCAGTCCTGTTGGTTTTAGTGAAGTATTGTAAATAATGAAGCTGGTCCTGTTTGTTTCTACTTGTCTGTCAATGTTAGATATGCCAGTATTGCTGTAGGAATAATGCCAGTTAACTAATGCTGCAGAGAACTAGCAAAAGCATATTTGTTCTTTTTTTGACTGGCTCAGCAAAATACATTTGTTATTTGCACTACATTGAAAGATTTTGCTGAGGGTGTTCATGCCAGTTAGCAAAGTGCTTTATAAAAGTCACTATCTTTGTGTTCCACAGAGTGGCACAGAAGATTAGCAGCAAAGTGGCAAGGCCAAGGTCAAAGAAAGAGGTAAGGTCAGAGCTCAAAATAAACCCCAACAATTCTGATTCAGTCAAGTCAGTAGTTCTTCCCTTCTAGTTCTTTGAAGGTGTTCACCTCTCCTACTTCTTGGACCATCAAGGTAAGCTTGTGATATCCTGAGGTTTAGAAAGCTCTAGCTTTCTAAAGAGTTCCAAACTCTGCTATAGCTTTGCTTATTTTATGCAGTTTTTAAGCCTTTTTCTGTTCGTAAAGATGCTAATAGAGCTGACTTTCACATGGTCTCTGGACAGTTGTTCCTAGGACTTACAATATTCCTTGTTGGTTTTTTGTTTTTTTTTTTTAATACGGCAGAATTTAGAAGCAGGAATTCCTCACGACTAGTTCAAATCCAATCCAAGGACAACAGGACTTGAATGTTACATATCAGGCTTGATAACATGTCATTAGTTATCTCATTCCTTGTTGCAGTATTCACATCCCAATCCATTCATAATTGACACTCTTCTGTTGGCCTTTTCAGAGAAGGAAAAGTACTTAATGTAAACCTCTTCCTCGGTCTGGTAATGTTGTAGAAGAGAGTGTTTCCAGGGTCTGCTTAAATTATGTTGGCAGAACAGTTTGGAAGTCTGCACTATTATTGCTGCTTCTGGTACTTCAGTGTAATTTGCTGACTAACTCTCTAATGTTGTACCTTCTATCAGAATGGATTTCCTTTGTCAGTGCAATTAAATGAGTGTGAGTAATGCTTCATGTAAAGTATAGTGAAACTATTTCAGTGGCATCTGAATGCTTTACACTGGGTGAATAATTGATCTGGCTTTAGTCGGGTGGTCCCTTGTCCTATATGAGGAAAGAGATGAAAATGTGAGATTTTGGTGGCAGGGGGACACAACAGTTGGGAGATGAATTTTGTGCAGATGTTTTCCCGTTCAGTTCAGGGAGCAAAAATCAGTAAACTTTTTTTTTTTTTTTTTTTTTTTTTTCAAAAGTGTATACAGTAGAAACCAAGCCTTTCAAACAGCCTGAATATGCTCCTAAGGGTGATTAAAGGTGACTTTATGACTTTGCAGGTTCTGCCCTTAAGCAATTATCTGATTCTATGGACATGATATATGATATTGCTAATGGTGCATAACTCCTAGTTCTGGTTACTCTGCTTATTTCTCTGTCTCCCCAGGGTATCAACCTTAGTTCTGATACCCTGGTCACTTGTATTGTGGTTAAAAATATTCCAAATAACTATAAATTTTTGCATGTCATAATACAATGATGAAATTCATGCCAGTAATACTACAACTTTCTGTTGAACAGAATGAAAAATATATTTTAATTTCATGTGTTATTAGTTCAGAAGATTTAAATTATACCTGAAGGGATGCTAATTTTTAAGCTGTTGAGACACTGGGAATTCACAGAAGTAGGGTGACAGTTTACTTTGTGTTTTTTTTTTTTTTTCTCCTTAGCTTGTCTAAATTAGTGCAGCTGCTTTCCTTTCTGAGAGGATTGACAGATGCTTTCATGTTGCAGTCTTATTTTCAGTATGTTTTTAGTAGATTTCTGAGAGTTCCAAAAGGAAAATAAATCTCCTGTAAATGGTTTGGTTTAGTTGAATATGAATTGATGTCTTCACTGTTAATTGCAAGTCAAAAATAGAAAGACTTTATGGAATAAGTTTGATGTCCACAAGAACACTTTGGTATTCTCCTGCCCACACGAAGTAGCAAAAAGGCAATTTCGCAGCGATTTCACAAATGGAATTCCGTATCTTTGTAGACAAGAATGGAAAGAGTTCCTCTGATTTTTAAGTGAAATTGTGTTTATTACTTTTAAAAAGCTATCTAATATCCTTTTCATGTCTTTGTGCCACTACATGTATTTTTCTGCAGGGTTCTTTCTGCTCCTAAGAAAAAAAATAACAAAGAGTTATGACACTAAGCACCTTCTCCCAATTGTGCGTATGGAACCATAGAATAGATAACAAGCAGACCTGAGCACCATCATGCAGGAAGTGTACCTAGGCATATGTGTGCCGCTGCCATGAATTCATCTGTGACAGAGCTGGGACAAATCTGTGTTCTTCTGAAATTTCTAAGGAGCAAGTCAAGAGTCAGAACAGCCTTGTTGTGGCATTTCTAGGAAGCTAGAATAACTTTTTCAGCTCTACTTTTTTTGTGTGTGTGTGTGTTGCTCCCACCTCAATAAACTTAATTTGAATTCTGAGAGGTTTCTGTCAGTGGCTTCACTCTTGCTTTTCTCATCAAACAATTCCTTTCAGAATTTCAACGCATCTGAAGCAAACATACTCACTCTTGGAAGTTAGGCACACTCTTGCTCTTTGAAGTGATGATTCATCACCCAAGATGATTTCTTAATTTTAAGTAATATCCTGTTTTGAAGATGGTGCATATTCCCTTAAGACAAGGAAAGCCTTAAGCTGTTGGAAAGAATACAGGATATAGCACGTGATTTTAAGTAGCTGCTTTTTGGTACACGTTTACTTTCTGATTCTAGGATAGTTTCAGTTAGATTGGTGTGACCTTGATTTCCAAAAGGTTGCTGAAGTTGACTGGCATATCTGATAATTGCTTCTTAATTGTCTGACTGCTGATGGAAAGGTAAATTCAGCCTTTCTCAGACCTGAACTTTTTCCAGATATGA
The DNA here is from genome assembly GCF_900496995.4 of Aquila chrysaetos chrysaetos. Classification (NCBI taxonomy): domain Eukaryota; kingdom Metazoa; phylum Chordata; class Aves; order Accipitriformes; family Accipitridae; genus Aquila; species Aquila chrysaetos. Next base: position 40,142,100 of record NC_044005.1, on the reverse strand, counting down.
AAAAGAAATAGTAACAGAACCTCATGCACAAAGAAGAGAAACTATCGCAATGTATAAGGATTTAGAATTATGTTGTTTGGTTTCATCAGTGTTTCTTAAGATCAGGGAGAAGAGGACTCACTCGCATAATAGCAAATCTTTGGGTCCCAGACTGCAGAAGAGTCGTTATGGTGGTAATGGCAGCATGGTGCAGCATCACTTAGGGTTCCCTTCAGAAGGAAGTAGCTTGAGGATAGACATCCCTCCTATGAGCTGTTCATGTTACTACCACAGACAGCCCTTCCACTCTGCTTTCTAAAAGCATTGTTATAATAAATGCTTGAATAATAGAACACCATTTTTTATTAAAAAAAAAAACCCAACCAACCCTCCCAAAACACCAAACTTTAGCTAATGTACACGTAGATGACACATTATCTCTGAAATCCTGTATGTGGTTTGAATGCTGTACTACTAAAGTCCTGGATGATTTTTAGAGTTACAAGCCAAGCTCCTAGTTAGCTGTATATCTTCCTCTGATGCTTCATCAAACAGGCTTCTGGAATTTGTGTTGGCTGTTAAGAAATGTTAAGATTTGCTGCTTGTGTTATAACTGGAAACCTTGATTTTAAATGTGAGCATGGCTTCAACCTTGCTGATTTATAGACTTACTGTTTAGATGTGTAGCAAATGATAGTCAGTGTGCCAGTAGCTCCATTCGCTAGTGACAGGTAAGTATTTCTGCCACTAAGATTTTGCTTATCGCAACAATTGCTGTGCTAAAACTGGGGATTTCTGGGTGGTTCTTGGGGTACTATAAAGAAATGCTAGTATGGATAACTGTTGTAAAAATGGTATGTATGTGTAAGGACAGTGGAATGTATGTGAACGAGGCCATGTGGTCCACCTGCAACAAAAGTATTACAGGATTTCCTGTTGTTTCTCCTCTTTGAGTATGGGCCTAGGAAAAGATGTTAGAATAGTCTTGTTCAAGGATCCTGAATGTAAGAAAAATCCCATAACTTTGATTAATAGAACTTGATATGCCTAATTCTGCTTGTTGAAGTGTTGACAGTCTTGCCCTTGGATTTGTTGATTTGCTTTTTCTTGTTTGAGGTAATCAGTTATATAGTGCGTGGCTTTGATGTGATTATGGTCACCTGGTAACTGGAGGAATATTCCGAATGCTTCATCAGGGTAACGTGTTGTCACTTACACTCTTTGATGACAGAGTAAGCTGGGTTAGAAAACTAACAGAAATCTAATGCATCAAAAAGTGAACAGCTTTCTGATAGCTTTACTGCATGAGCTGTTATCTTGCATGGACTTTCATGTGCAACAGTGCAGGACTACCTTCTTTCTCAGCCGCTGGCAACTTGTTCTGCTCAGCTTAAGGTAACATTCTGCAATACTCAAAGTCTGAATTTTGCTGTTGTCAGCTGTAGCTTGTTTGTTGATTGGGCATCTTAGAGCCTTTTAACATTTGTTCTGATTAATGGAAATACACCTCTCTTCCTTTTCCTAAGGTTTTTTTAACTAGATCTGATTTAAAAAAAAAAAAAAACAAAAAACACCCCCCCCCCCCCCCCAAAACCCACAAAAAAACCCAAAACCCACCCAAAACAAAAACCGAACACAAACAAACCACCAAAAAACCCCCAGCTTCTGGTGTGGTTTGTGCTGCAGCTCATGAAGTTTTTATGTCTTCCTTACCTTCTAGATTGCGGAGTACGAGCCTATTCCAGGAATGAATAGTACTTGGTGTTATTGGGTGTTTCATAGCGATGTCTTAATTGAAGCCAAAGCAAAGTAGTTCTGTGCTACTTTTTTCATCATGAATTTCATGTTTCTATTTGCCTGGAAATGGCTCCCACTGAACCAGCATTATTATTAAATCTGTTTTCAGACAGTCTCTTGAGTGACAATTAGTGAATGTCGTTCATGTGATTCTACTCTTCCCTTTCCTTTTTTCATTGTTGCTTAATACGCTTATTGGTTTGTTGCAAGCTTTCAAACTGATATGATTTGGCGAAGCACTGTGTTGGGTACAGATGTAATTATATTTTTTTCTGTGGAGCATTTAACTGATTATGAAGAGTACAATAATCCATGCCTGAGCTAGAAGGTTGTTCCAATGTAAGCAGTATTGTAGGATTTAGTCTGAAACCAGAGCTAAACAGCTCCATTCTTCCAGGAAACTCACCTGAGTGTTCTGCAGGAGCATTCAAAGTGTTTTGTACCAGATCACTAAAGCAGTAAGACTTTTTTCAGCTTGGCTAGGTGAAAGGATCGATTCTAAATATATCGTGGCTCTGGAGGCCTTTCCTATCCCCTCCCCCATTATGCATTAGCTCTTTAGAGTTACTGTACTGCACGGCTTAAAATCCAGGAACTGCTGTCCTGTCACATCCATCACCTCCTCTAGGGTGATAGAAGAGGACAGTGGGCCAGCTTTATGGATTTGCTAAACCCTCACGTGTACCCAATAATTAAAAAGCTTTTGCTTCCAAGGTATATATTTTTTTAAATGTGTTGTTGCTGGATGGTTACTAATTAAGGAGAGAAATTATTTGCTTATTACTAGAGACAATATTTGTATTCTTTGTTTTTCCTTCTAAGATGTGAAGTTTTGAGTGAGTCTTAAATTCTGTGCTCTACAGGATCTTATGCAACACTTAGCCTTCTGCACCACAAACAAATATTAGAATAAAGATGCAGTCCTACTGAAATGAACGGCAGAGTACCCAACAGAAGGTAGGTAAAGACTGCATGCGGAAAGCCCGGAGTCAGTCCACGTGAAAATCTGTTAATCACTTTAAGTACTCTGAATGCAGGATCAAGAGCAGATTGCTCGTTATCTGGATACTTGTGAAGCAAAGCTGTGCAGGCTGACTATGGAAGGTAGAGCTAAAATTGCAAATTAGATTTTGGCAAACAGCTACAACATGAGGTCTCATTTTGGAGCAAGTTTTTGAAATCCTTTCCCAAAAGCTTAGTTCTGTCCTCAAGGCAGTATGCCAGTGTACTGCCAATAGGACTTAATAATTAAAAGAAGGAACACCTGGCAAGCTCAGTCCCTTGTCCCCTTTGCAATAATGCTGCTTTTTTGACTTGTTAGGCAAACTGCAGACTTACTAGCTAGCTTCTGGCTCTCTGAGACCATGACTCTCAGACAATGCAGCAGCATGAAGCAATATATTAAGGCTCTCTTTTTATCTAGCATCCTGTATTTCCCACCACCACCATCTGACCTGAAATGCATTTTGGGAAGTTTTGCTTATTTGTGGGAGGGGAAAATGGGATTGGAACAATCATAGTAATTTCAGTGAAGCCATCTTCTATGCAAGAGCATTTTTGTTTGATCTATGGATACTTTTCTCTTTCAAATAAGGACTGTTCAAAAACTATAGGACCATGGTTAATATTTGCTATAACTATAGTACCTTCTGAATAAGAACCCTGAAGATTTCAGAATGCATTGCTTTTCTTCAGAGTACAGTGGAAGTTTTTATTCATTTTTCAGATAAAAAAGTATAAAAAGTAGTAATTGGACCATGCAAGAGGCAAAAGATGCTTATCTCATTTTTCTGAATTAGTCTCCATTTAAAAAATAAATCCACATTTGCATGAATTTCACAGCCTCCCAGTAGTTGAAAGTGTTTGGACTGGAAATAGATCTAGAAGGCAGTGAAAAGGACTTGGGCAAAGTGAAGGTTATACCTAGATTGTGCAGAAATGGGTAAAAAAATACTGTATACTGAAATTGGCTCTCCCAACTGTGAAATTCCAGGGTGTGCGTGTCAGGGAAGAGATTCAAATATAAGTGCAGTATTAATATTTCAGTGTTCATGGACCCCTCGGCTAGGAGTAGTTTTTCTCAGGAAGTGCCTTCAGAGCTGTCCTAGCTCAGATAACTTTATTCTGTGGTCTGAAAAACAAACTCTTAGAAAACATATGGGGTTGAGTGAGGAGATTCTTTGTTCAAGACAAGGTTTCCTGTAACAGATTGGCTTGGTTTTGGACACATTCTGCCATGGGTGGGTGGGAGAGTCTGGATCCTGTGATATTAATCAGACTTTTTTCCTCTCTGGCACACCTTCAGCTTCAGTGAGCCTTTAGCTGACTTCTGAAACTAGTGTAAAGCAATTTTTTGATAAATTTGGAATTGTTTGGAAATGGAAATATTCTCTGTTTCCTTCAACTCTTGCATTTGAGGCTTCTGCTGTAATGCTGGCAGGGAGAAGTTTAATAGTAGTACCTCCTCATACAGGTCTGGATTGCTCTTAAATTCTACCATGGAAAAAACTTGCAGCTTTTATAGCTTGAAACCCTGCTCATGTTTTGCATTTAAGGGTCTCAGAGTGAAAAAGCATTGGTTTCCATAAAGGTTTTAATCTGTTCTTTTCTTTCTGTAAAGCTCTTGCACCTGGGATTTGATGGACTCAGTATCTGATACATCTCCTTACAGTATTTGAATTATCTAAATGGAGGAAGTGGATGGGCCGATGCTTATCCACTATCTGACAAAACTTTTGCCCTTTTGCATTTTGGTAAGTGAAGCCACAGTAAGCTGTTCTGTTTGCAGGATGGAGGAAGAAATAAAATGTGTCCAATATTTGCACCCACAATGAGTACTCAGCTGCAGCAATGGTCTTTCACACTCCAGCTAGGACAGGGTAAGCATTAGTTCTCCTCTTTGTAGCTGCCTGTTGACCTTACTGCTGTTGAAAACAGCGATCATACAGTAACAGATGAGCAAAGGCCTGTAGGAAAACAAATCTGGTACTAGGCTGTTGTATCTATAGGTGGTTGAGTTGCTCTGGAGTGATGTACAAAAACACCCAATGCATGGTATTATTCTGGGAGAGAAAAGATGAGTTAGAGTGGTGTCATTCCATGTGAGTTTGAGTTCCTTTGCCATTTTTCAGCCTTTGAGGTCTTAAAGTAGTGGTCGTCTCACTTCTCTTCAATCTAACAAAATAAGAATAGGTATGGTGAAGCATTGGGACTAAAGGAGAGATCTAGTTGAGAGTCCAGATAAGAATACGGGAGACTGGGGAGGAAACTTCAGTAAGTCTGTGCAGGTAGTTGGTTGCCTATTTAATGATTTAAATATTAGAATTAAATGTTTCTACACCAAGTAAAATGACAAAAGTGACACTTACACTATTTGTAGTCCTTCCTCTTGTCACTCACCCACCCATCGCTGTTGCTGCCATCTAGCTCTTGGACTGTGTAACCAGCTGATGTGGCTCTGAGGAGACAATAGTACAGCACAGAACAATGAGTAGGGGCTCTTGGGAATGGATGTGAGTGGGATATGCTTGCAGGCTAAATCCTTTTGCTGGAGTTTTTCCTCATGTCTTGATATGACTGCTTTCCTCATTCCTGGAATCTTGGATGGCAAAGCATTCGACCCACAGCAGTGCTAACATTGATGAAGACTAAAACAGAACTACTGAAGTGCACTGACACTTACAGGTATTCAGATATTTCCACCACCTTTGGGTTTTTCAGGCCTTCTCAACTCTATATCATCAAGTTGCTGTGTCTGTTTTGTAGCTGGCAGTCAGGGCCTTACCTGGGACCTCTACCACGCCCTCTGTTTCTAGGTCCAGGAGCTCCCGTTAAGCTCAGGCTAACTCGAAATACCTTCATAATCAGATTTTCTTATGTTTCTGGCAAACAAGCTTCTGATACTTTCTTCAGGTCGTTCTCCCAGCCTGTTTCAAAGCACCACTATCCATGCTAGAAACACTGTTAATGGTAGACGTGTCTATGAAGAATTGACAAATCTTCAAAATATAACAATAGAATGCATGAGTTAACGTTGCTTTGTCACTAGGTAGTAGCCCTGTTGTTTCATGGTCTGCCTAGAACTGTAGTAGTTAAATAAAAGAATGGCAGGTAATCTGGCACTAAAATACTGACTGTATTGTCTCAGTTGGGGAAAAGTTATACGGAAGTTAAATGTGAAGCCAGCAATCATCCATCAAGTCAGAGATATATCTTGGTGTACCAGAGACAACAAATCCAGCTTTTTTCCCCCTACAGTAGGGATCCTTCTCTTCTAGCCTGCTCCCTTCCATATTTCTTCCTGTATGCTTTCAGTTCATACTGCACTCAGTTCCTCTCTTTTTTATTTCTCCCTTCACTTAATGATTGTAACCATTTCCATCAGGCTTGATGTTCATTAGCTAATAGATTCCTGTTCTTGTGTGCCAGGTTTACTAAGTAGCATCGTGGACAGGTAAATGACTTGGCGTGAACTGTAAGCTGGACCATACAAGAGCCTGTCTTGGATTTTTTTGCAATTTCTTTTGTGTTTCTTAATACACATGCACATACACTCTGGACTGCGAAACAGAGCATGAAGTTGCAATACAGCTGTTGTCATGAAATATGGAGGCGATGGGCAGTTTGGTGGTTAACTGTTGTGGTATTGCAAGGTAATTGTGCTTTCCTTGGTATTCTGTCATCATCAAGTTTTGCCTCTTAAGTCAGGAAATTCTTTATTTTCTTGGTGTGCTGTATTGGGTTTGTGTCGGGGCGGTTTGGTAGCAGGGGAGCGGCTACAGGGCCGGCTCCTGTGAGAAGCTGCTGGAAGCTTCCCCGGCTCCAAGTCAGAGTTGCCTCTGGCCAAGGCCGAGGCCGAGCCCATCAGGGACGGTGGCAGCGCCTCTGGCATGACGTATTTAAGAGGGGAAACCTGCAGCGGAGAGAGGAGCGGGGTGTGAGAGGAACCCCTGTGCAGACACCGAGGTCGGTGAGGCAGGCGGGGAGGAGGGGATGCCCCCGCAGCCCGCGGCGAGGCGGCAGGCTGTCCCCCCCAGCCCACGGAGGGGAGCGGGGGAGCAGACGCCCACCTGCAGGCTGTGGAAGGGCCCCGCGCCGGAGCGGGGGGACGCCCCCCAAGATGGCCGGGGCTCCGTGGGAGAGCCCGCCCTGGAGCCGCCTGCGACTGAAGGACTGCAGCCCGCGGAAAGGACCCGCGCTGGAGCAGTTAGTGCAGAACTGTCTCCCGTGGGAGGGACCCCACGGTGGAGCCGGGGAGGAGTGAGGAGTCCTGCCCCTGAGGAGGAAGGAGCGGCAGAGACAAGGTGTGACGAACTGACCCCAACCCCCATTCCCCGTCCTCCTGCGCTGCTGGGGGGAGGAGGGGGAGAAAATGGGGAGTGGAGTTGAGCTGGGAAGGAGGGAGGGGTGGGGGAAGGTGGTTTTACTTCTCATTATCCTGTTTTGATTTGATTAGTAACAAATCGATTCCCCCTGTCCCCCCAAGTTGAGTCTGTTTTTTGCCCATGACCATAACTGGTGAGTGATCCCTCCCTGTCCTTGTCTTGACCCGAGAGCTTTTTTTTATATTTTCTCCTCCCCATCCCACCAGGGTGGAGGACTGAGTGGCCTCATGGTGCTTTGTTGCCAGCTGGGCTTAAACCATGACAGTGCTAAATGAATTGGGAATACAACAGCAGAGTAGTTGAAGAAGCTGAAGCCAGTACAGCCAGAAAGTTTTGGTATGCCTGACTGTTCATACTATTTTGTGCAGTAGACAGCAGCCCCTTTTCTCTACTTTCATATATAAAAATGGGCTATTTTTGTTGTGGATGATCACACTGTAGCAGTTCCTCCCTGAATGTTGTTCTGCTTGTGAAGTGATGAGTCAGCTTTTAGCACAAGCAAAGCAATGGAGTATTCTGTTCAGCGCTACGCTATGCAGATAAACCTAATCCTTTCTCTAGGCTGAGAAAGCAGAAAAAGGCAATTATATGACTGTATTTTGCTGCTTTGTCACTTAATTTTGACAGCGAGGTGAAATGAGGAGCTGCTTCCTGCCAGTTCTTTGGTGTTACTAGCAACTGGATCAGCATGGGTTAAAGTGTTTATTTTTCCCTACTTGTTCTTTTCCACTACTTTGGCCCATTAGAGATTAAGAATGCTGTCCTAACTGTCCAAAAGTGTAGCTGAAAACTAGAATAACCTTCCCAAAAGAAACAAGCAAAAAGTCTGACAGTGTTAACTGCCTTCCAGGGGAAGTCTGTTTGTGAGAGGAGGTTATAACATGGTTTTTGGCTCTGCTAGTATAGTACGAGCAGAACAGAGAATTAAAACAGCAGCTGTTCATTTTGTTGCCAAAAAAAATTTTCTTAATTTCCCTTGTGAAAACTTTCCTTCTGTGAAAGTAATCTACCTCTTTAAACTATCTTTTCATGCATACTGGAAGTAGTATGGTGCTGGATTAAAAATAGGAGGTGTATTACTGAGTTTTTATGAGTGACCAACTTAAAACCCAAGTAAAACTTTATCATGTTTGTTTTAGTGACCGGATTGAAAGATTCAGTGCAGATGGTTTATCTGTTTATGTAGGGTAGAGGAGTGTGTTTTGAAGAAGAGTAGATGGGTTTGAGAAGAAGAAAATTAAAGGAAAGGGATAGAAATGTGTATATTCTGGCAGAAGGAAAGAGTTCCAGACCAATTAGTGCTTCTAGCATAATTGGAAAGAGGGAAAAACATGTTGTAATAGAAATAAGTTGGTTTAAGCAGAATGCAAAATATATCAACAATGCAGTTGTTTGTGTTGGAACACGATAATAAAAGTTGAGACTCTTCCCAAAACGAAGTTTGCTCAGCAGTTTTAAACTCCTTACTGGCTAAGAAGCAGGAGTGATACGGACATATGAGATGAGGTTTACCCAGCCCTCTTAGGGTTTATTAAAATGTAGGTACAAGTAGATCAAAGGATATACAGCTTTATACCCCTATCTTTATCTTGTCATGGTGTATTTGTGCATCTGATCTTATGTCTTTCTGGTAGATGGAAGAGTAATGAAAATACAGCTGTTTAATATCTGGAAACAAGGTCCTCTGCAATAAGGCTTTGTGTTTTCAACAAATATGTTCACCATTGACTTTTCAATTGATTCAGTGATCGTTAAGGTGAGTGGTGCAAGATGCAATGAATTACGACCTCTAGCTGCCTTTGGGCCAAGGGACAGTTTTACTTATTTAAGACTGATTTAACAGTAGTACCACTTTGACTTGCATTAGCTGTCCTACTAATAGAACAATGTATTTCTGAAAACTTAATTTAAAAGAAGCTCATAACACTGAGATAATCTTGCAACTACGAGTAAATTGGTTTTCACCAGATGGCTCTCTAACATCTGGTGTGTTGGGGAACTTCTCTAATTGAAATTGCTTACTTATACCAGACCACAGAGCTTCACGTGGTTTGAGTTTGGGCGCTTAGCACAGATGTGCCTCTAGTCAAGAGAGGCTCCTGTAGAGTGTAATTCAGAGCAATGCTTGGAATCTCCTTCTGGAGAGGCTTTGTCTTTTCTGACTTTGTTTGGAGCCTAGGAAGACAGCCTTCTGAGATGCTGCAAGTTTGTTTCATCCAAGCCAGCTTTCATTGTAATGATCCATGAGCATGGCAGGAGGGCGAAGGGGAAAAAATTCACCTTTTGAACATGTAAGGCTGTTGTAGCTGTGCATCTATTTCATGCATACAAGACAGAATTTCATTTCTGTAGAAATGTTTATCACTTGCCTCCAGGGCAGCCCTTATGTAGTTTTATCTTATAGTTTATGGCAGAGTTAAAACTTGACTAGCGTTTAATCTGTCAAATTTTTTTAGCTTCAGTCTGTATTCCTTCAGAATTCATTTGATTCTGTTTTGCCTGCTTAGAACTAACCAGTGGTTTAGGGTACTAGTACAGGATGCCTGCAGTTACAGAATTTTAAAGCTGCAGGTTTCAGTGTTTTCACCACAGTGATTTCTGTTTCTGAAAGGACATAAAATAGTCCTACATACATATAATCCCAATCCTAAACATGCTAGTACAAGTTCATGAGTTGCAAGTGAAAGTTCAATGTTCTAAGAAGAAGCTCCACCTTTGGAATTGTCCTTAAACATCTTATTAGACCAACAGTGGCCTTAGCTCTGTCCTTCTGTTAAATAATCCTGCACTATCTAGTGCCCCACAGAGCAGGCATCTCCATAATGACTTGTGATGATAAGACAGAACTGAAGATCCAGTAGTAGCAACTACATGAAGGCTGAACGATATAATGGTATCTTAGAAATCTTAATCAAGTTGCTTTTTGTATTGCTTTGAATACTAAGGCAGATGTTTTTGTCTTTCTAGTAAAGCATAATAATGTGGAATGGGGTGGAGTAGGAGGATGAGCTGACTGTGTCAGATACCATTGTGTCAGTCATACTTCAGTGGGTCTGTTTTTGTGAGGTCTATTTTCAGTACAAATCTTTGTTTAAACAACAGAAGCATCTGAGTTGGCCCTGGCTTTCAAAATCCTGCATTCTTCCTGATGTCACTGATATACAATTGTGACTCATGAAACTGAGAATCATCCCCTTTGGGATCTGTAATCACTGGGATCTGTGTACTTCTAAAGACTTGATGACTTTCAGTAAGAGCAACATTGGATTCTGTCAAAAGCCTGTTAGCTATTAATACACATACAGAATGGTACTTAAAATGGAGAAGGTACGCTGGCTTCACTTGACCTCAGGAAGTTGATTTCTATCACTTCCAACTCTGCTAGGAAAGCTGCTAGCTTGAATCACAAACAAGGATAAGAGGATCTTGGGTACATCATCAGTTCTCTGCCCCTGCCCCTTACTAAGAAACCATCATTAAATAGTGCCAGCATTGGCTGAGTTAACTCACCATTGCTCTTTGTACAGATTGAGGCTGGAATGAGAAACTCCAGTTGTATCAGGAAAGCCTCTAATGACACTTCTGTTTCAGCATCTGGTGTTGCCTGCTAACTGAAGAGTATTAGACCTGGTGAAAGATCTGGTTAATGGCCAGCATTCAGTGATCTGCAGAATGTACTGAAGATGCTCTTTGTAAACGTTATCGGTCTGCTTTGGCTCTGGCCTCTTAACTATTGCTTCAATAGTCAAAATAGCTAAATCAAACCATATCTTAAGCAACTGGACTTCTTGTGGAAATTATACTCTTCCACATTACTGTAACTCTGAAGAGGTAAATGCCAGGACTTGTTGACTAAGGATGATTCTCTGATAATATGGATCTTAATTGTGGAGTTCACTCATGGCAACAAAGACAAATTAAAGGACACTATTAAGAAAGGCTGTTTAGTAGCTGGTGTGGTCTTACAGCCCTGGGTGCAGCAGTTAGTAGTGTTGAGCATGATGGTAATTGTCCATGAAGTATCAAAGTCCCAGGCATAGGGTATCCTAAATCTTCAGAGTATGCTACCAACTGCCACCTATAGCTCTGAACTACTCAGAGACAACTGAAAATGCAGTAAAGTTAGTGATGAAACCAAGCCATGCAGTGCTGCCTTTCCTCTTTGTTACTGCAACTTGTTTTGTCCTGAGCAGAAGCTAAAGCATCACATAGACGGAAACCTGTGTTAAAAAGTCCTGAAAATATAACAATGACAAGTTTTCTTATCTCTAGCAATACACAGTTTGTTTACTTGCTGTAACATTGGACAGTATGACTAAGGACTGCACCAGACTGAGTCTTGTCAAATGATCTTTGAATTCTGCCTTATACTGTTCTGCTAGTTAGTCTGTCTTATCATCAAACCAGCAAGTGTTGGCTTATTGCCTTTGGCTACCTTAACCCACCCCTTTGTTTATATGGTGCCTACTTCTTTCTCTGTACTTAAGGAGACTTTCTCACAAGGGTCTGGCATGAAAATATCCTTGATGCTTCTTGTAAGGCATCAAAGATGTTCTCAAAGAATATGGTGGAACCTCAATAGACATTTTCATTCCAAAGAAAAAAGACTGGTCTTCATCATAACCTAGGTAAGAGGAGGCCCAATGTTTAATTTCTACCTTTGTATCTCTCCAAGCTCAGATCTAACGTGTCTTGACTGACTGTTGTCTTTCAGCACTTACAGTCTGCCTGGCCCTCAGGAATTAAAGTGGGGTCAAATCATTACCAGTAATGATTCTTGAGAGTCCTCGTGGTAATAAAGTTCTTAATAAATTCTTAGTAGTTGAAATTACACATCTAAATCTGTACCTGGATGTCTGCCTGATCAAGGGAAAGTCTTGCTAGGAGAAAACAATGCCTATTTGGATCTAATGTCTTTCTTGTCTCAGCTGGGACAACTTGAGATATGGAAGAGCTGTCTTGCTGGACAAAATTAATCTGACCTGTAATTAATTTCTCAATATCAATGCTTATTTTCTGGAGGACAAGTTCCAAGTCTTTCAGGAATATATGAAAATTCTGGATTATTACCCCTGTAAGCACACATGTGCATGACACCCTTCACCTAAAGTTGCTAACAATTTTTAATGCTAGTTTAAGCCACCATGCTTTGCTTCGTACTTGCAGTATGCAAAGAGCATGGTATTGGTGATTTGCTATGTTAAGTTGTTTTGCTGTAGCAGTCGATTCTCAAAGCCATCTGAATGTGCTTGTAAGACCCGGGTTACTTCACTGGTCCCTTTTGCAGACTGCCAGTTGGTTCCTACCCATGCTACTTAAGATCAGCTCTTAGCCTGTGCTACAGAGGAAAAAGATGGTTTTGAGTTGTTAGGAGCAGTAGTATATAGCATACCTTCGTCTACAACTTGGCTGGCTCTGTGCCTGCACACAGGAAGAGATTTCTGGCATGGGCTCTGCTAGAACGGGAAAACGGTGATCCACCACTAACAAACTGACACACATTCTGCATATTCCTGCTGATTCGGCTTTCGTTCTTCCCCAGTTGTCTGAAAACTAGGCCAAGTATCTTTGCTGCCAAACAATTTGTCTTTTTAAGGTTGGGAATGTGAAAGATTGTCAATTCAATTCTCTACCTTCTTTTAAACCTCTTTATCTCATGCAGATCTTCTAAATCAACAGACCAGAATGAGAAGATTTACTGCCTTGGTAGATTAGCTGCATTTTTGGTGTAGGTGCTCTATATTTGTGTCTGAATTCTTTTTGTTAGGCTTATCATCTGGCCACTGTTAGCTCTGTCCTGAGTGATCAAATCTATTTAAAGATGGAAAGGTATGTTAACTCTTTAACTGTAGGAGGTACATTGCTTATTTGTGTTTCATATTGTGGTACCTAATACGAGTGCAGAAGAAATAGCACTTGCAGAAGAGAACTTGCACTCAAAGCAGTAAACGAGGCAATAACTGGTTGTAGATAAAGCTCACAAGCAAATGAGACCATGTTGATTAGCATGAGTAAAATGCATTTGCAGTGTCCTAGCAACCTGGCTTGTGTTCATAAAAGAGATTTTTAAGGAGGAAACTGAAAGGAATTAATATTTCACCTATTTACAATTGAAATCATTGAATGTGAGCAAACGCAAGAGGGAGAGTCAAGGTTTTCGGTTTGAAAATCTGACAGATGGGCTAGGGAGACTCCTAGAAGTTACAAGTGAGCCTGTTGATACTGACCAAGATAAGGAGAACTGAAACAGATGCTGGAGAGGTACGTGATTCTTAAAATTAATTTTAACAATTTTGGGTTGCAGGATTATTATCCCAAGCAGTTATTACAAGGAAATAGGAGGGGAGCCAAGGATGTAACTAAGGAATCAAGGACTTGCAATAAATCCAGCTCTTTCATTGTCCTTCTCTGTGGTCTTTTGTCATGGTAATTTACCTTACTTAGCTTACATCTGACAAAAGAACAAGGTCATAGATACAAAAGTTCTGTGTAGGTACTAATTATTTTGTTAGAACTTAATACAAATCAAGGTAATTAGATTTAAATAACCTCTTGCTGGGAAAGTATGTACAACCGAAGTGTGATATCTGTCTCTCTGTCCTGCTGTTGAGCTCATTCAGACAGAATATGATCTACCTTGTGAACAACAGATTTACTTGTTGCTCATTGTGGTTATGGAAGGAGGCAAAAAAACCCCAAACCCTTTCTTGTTTCAAAGCTGTACTTTACCTTTACAACTTCACTGTGTATCTATATATTACTGCATTTAAATTTAAAATTAGATTTTATTATTCTGCCAGCTCTTTAGGCACAGTGGGTACATGCTAGAAGAAGAAACTTAGTACGTATATTCTAGGAGGCTTTTCATTCTTGCGATCAATGAGTGACTTGTTAGCAATTTCTCTTAGCAGTTCTTCATCTGCTAGAAAGAAGGAAAAAAGTTAAGCTTCCTACAAGAAGAGGCAGAAAGGAAGCCTTCTGTACCTTTGTTTCTTTTGGTGGCTCTGTTCTACACTGAAGTGCGGCTCTCAAAATACATATGCTTTTGCTCAAATGAAGAGAATACCAACTCTAGGCCTCAAACTTCTCCTTCCTCTGCAATTAGGAAAATAGAGCATTCAGTAATATTAGAAAGGATTTTTGCAAAAGAAGCAAGAACGAAGAGCTTAACCATAAGTCTAGATCATTCACAACTTGAGTTGGCCCACAAAAATCTTTACTGAGGTAGTATTTTGTGAATTCTGAAGCCTTGAAAAAAGGGTAGCTGATTTTTTTTTTTTTTTTTACTTGTCAGAGAACAGACAGTTTGTTTAACTTCAATAAAAGTAAATGCAGTATTTTAACGTTTAGATGTGTATTACTTACTATGCAGAAGGGTTCAAGTAACGCTTTTGGCTTTTATTTCATGGGAAATCCCATTTTGATTATTGGAGGAAAGTATGAGAATGAAAGTAAGATTTTTTTTTTTTTTTTTTTTCCCCCCCAAAAAAAGCTGTGTTAGCTTGAGACTGATATTTGAGTCTTTTCATGGACTGCTAAAAATGGCCCTGAAGATGATTTTTATATGTACTGTAATTTTTGCAATGCTTTTGCCTTTTATAGGTTTTGTTATGATCCATGATTATTTGGCTGTGGGGTGGTTGTTTTGGCTTGGGTTTTTTTTGTTTTGGTTTGGTTTTTTGCATTGCACACACACAGAAAGGGAAAAAAAACCCTCTTGTTTTCTAAGAACCTGTGTGTGTAATGACATTAAAAACAGAGTAGCTCCATAATGATGTATTAGTGGCTTGATGCCTTTTGCTGTGAATTCATTGGACTAGTGGTAAGACAAATATTTTTTTCTTCGTGGCCCTTTACAATGTGGCTGAAAATCATTTCACAGGCTTATGGCTGTGTTAGTTATGGAGGTTTAGTGGCCTATTATATTCTGTTGCTTGATGTTACATTGCTGGCGCAACTTGTGTGGTCACTTTACATTAAGATAAAGAGGATAATGAGGTGCTGCTAAAGCCGAGTGGATACTTCTGGCCTCTGGTTCACACTCATTTCACAGTGGTGTGACAGTACAGCTTTCTGGGTAAAGAGTAATATATGCCTTATACCAAAGCATTCTTGAGTTCTGCTGCAAGGTTTTTGAAAGTTCTTGGGTGTAGACTCCTTTACCACTGAAACACAGTAGAAACTTTGGCAGCTTAACTAAAAAAACAATTTCATAATGATGGGGGAGGGAATCTATAACATAGTGCTGTATATGAAGTCTTGAATTGGGCATGTTATTACTGATCATCAATCTTTTTTTTTAATTGTGACTTTAAAAAAAATATCTGTGTACCTAGAGCTTCCACTCCTAACACATTTACATGAAGGGTATATCCAGCCTGTGTGCGTATCTGGATTTAAAAAAAAAAAGTCCTCTAAGCAGTTCAAGAAAAAAGATGCTATTACTGGCTTGCTGAGAGAGGATTAATTAGGAAAAGTCTTCCCTTATCTGGATTTCTAGAAGTTACAGTGGTTCACTTCCTCTTAGCAGAGAATTATTATACAGAATGATGCTAGGCACTATATTAAATAATTATGTTATTATCTGTTTGTTCTCTGGGGCTTGGTATTTTGGTTAAATTTGAAGTTATTTGCTAGACAGCTGTTCACTTGTGAGGTGAAGGGATCAGCTTGAAATAACTTGTAACGGAGTGTCGTATGTTTGAATAACTAAAAGTCAGGGAGAATCTTGAAATTTGGGAGATCTCCAGGAGGATCTTTTTTGCATAAATACTAGCTTTACTCTGCATACCTTTTATATTCCTTCCCCGCCTCCCCCCCCCTGCTTTTCTCCAGTACTGATACTCGAAAAGGTGGAAAATGGAGATCTGAGCAACAAGATATTGAAGATCACGGATTTCGGCTTGGCCAGGGAATGGCATAAAACTACCAAAATGAGCGCAGCTGGGACATATGCCTGGATGGCTCCTGAGGTCATCCGCTCCTCCATGTTCTCCAAAGGCAGCGATGTGTGGAGGTATTGATTTGGCATTAAGTGATTGGATACTGAAGAGTAACTAGACCTGCCAGGAAACCTCTTTTATGTTTAAGAATGAGTAATGGTGAACCAAATATTAGAATCCAAGTCTTAAGAAAACTTTATCCACCAGCTTTCCATCTGTCAGACTCTCAGACTACTTTGTATTAAATGTAAACTTTTTTTTCACTGTAGAAAGTGGTGGACCAGCTCCTGCATGCCTCTAAATTTTTGTTGTTCTGTAAACTTACATTCAGATTATCCTAAGGTTCATAATCCTAATTCCCTCTGTTTTATCTAAAACAAACTTTTTGTGCTTACTTGGCTATTGGCTGACATAATCAAAGGGCATAAAACAATCTGTAAAGTACTTAAAATTACTACTTTTTTACTGTTTTACCAACAGTAAGATCATTTTATGTTTTGGTAGTAATCTCTCACTGATGTGTATGTACACAAACACACTGTACCGAATCGAATTCCCTGTGCAGTTTCAGCCTGAATACAGTGTTTTTCAGTTTCATACTAATCTTATTATTTCCACCCTTCTAGTCTTTCACATAAAATAATAAATCTCTTCTCTAGGTCCATCTGAGTATGTAATCCATAAGTAGTAATTTGCAAGTATATATTGTCTTTTCTATTCATGCACTGGGATTTTTGAGAATAGGAGCTGCTTTGGTGGGGAGGAGTGTAAGGGTCAGCCTGTAGACTTCCAGAAATTGAGTATGAATAAGACCATTAAGTGAATTGGTAAATCCAGAATTTAGTAAGTACCTCTAGGACAGTGACTTTTCTGGATGCTGTGTGACATGGATGTAGTACTGAACATCTGAAACAGATGAAGTATATGGAATTTTGTTTTTCCTGTGGGGAGAGAGGTATTGAAATGTCAGGGTGACTTTGTCTTTACAGGAGTAAGATTCTGTTGCTGGCCAGTAATGCTCCCACACAAGTGTGTGCATGCTGTGAAATCTGTCAGGATAAAGAAATATCCCAGCTGGTAGAATTGTCTGGCTGTAATAGCAGAGATTTGGTGTGTGGATTGTCATTTTCCTTGTCCAGTTTTGCTGAATAGATAATGTATTGCCTTGTGATAAGTCTGTGAACTTGTATTTTGCACACTAATGGTGTGGATAAAATTCTGACTCTGTAATTAAATGTGATAGCCTCTGTAGTTAATCTGAGATGAATTGAGCAAGAACCAGGCTTTTATTCTGAGTGAAGTCTGGCAGAAATGAAAACCTCAAGGCTGTGCACCTTTTCTGTGCACATGATGACAGTATTGGTTTGTACACAGCTTGTCAAGCTCAAACCTCAATTTGCTCTTCTCTGAAATGGTGCCCGGAATGGCCTTTAAGGGTAACCTGGGGGAGAGGGAGAAGGGAAGGGGGAAACAATTTCCCTGTGATTGTAACTTTACTAATCTAGGCACGCTGTGAACAGATCAGTAGATGTTCTGTACCAGTATGACCTCATTTTTAAAAAGATAAGACTGAATAGGTCAGTTGGTGATTTTCATGAAGGTAGCTCAAGTAAGTGCCTCTCTACCTGGGCAAAAATACCAGTTTGGTTATTAACTTAAGGACTGTGAATCACTTGGAACTTAAGGATTGTAAATAAATTATTTGTTAGTTTTTCAGAATACTGTATTTCTATTTTTAAGATTCCTTCATCACTTTCTCTTTTTATAGTTACCAGTCTTCCCTTGAAAACAGGTTGAGTTCCTCTCAGTGCTCTCTCTTAAACAGAGGGTCATCACCATTAAGAGAGCTGTTATCCTGTTTCTTAATAAGCCTTCTCTCTCTGGTGGCCAAAACCTTGAGTAACAGTTAAATAAGCTGAAAAGAACATGGTGTTTGAGGCATGTATGCAGAGGACAAATACTTGCCAGTGCGGTTGCTACTAGTGTGTCAGTGGTTGTAAGCACTGGGTTTTACAAAAACAGTCATGGACATGTGTGATAAATCCTGTCCCCACCCAAGGATGCAACTTGAAATTCTTAACAGGATGGACTTTTTTATCCTATTAGACTTGCCCCTCCTCTTGTGCACTTCAACCTCTTGGTTAATCACTGGAGTCGAGGGAGCTTTTTGCCTGACAACTTTCCAGTTAGTCTGTGTGGCATCCACAAAATTGGCCGTGTCTGTCTCTAACATTCACAAACCCTTTTATTTCAACACCTTTTCTTTAAAGCTTATTAGAATAATACTGCTGGCTGAATTGTTGCCTAGCCTTTTAACAAGAATCTTGTTCTCCTTGTGTTCTTGCTGCACAAACAGGTGAAGAAGATGCTTGCCAGGACTGAAATTTCCTGAGTCAGTCTTATCTCATCATAAATAACTGCTTCATGCAATTCCTTTCAAAACTTATATTAAGCTCCATTTAAAAAACTCGATCTGTGGTGGTTTTTTGTTTGGTGTTTGGGTTTTTTTTTGGTTTTGTTTTTTTTGTCTCACTCTAAAGGAGTGTTGGCAAAGAACTTACAAGGCTGAAGAATGCTCCCACACACTGGTGTCTATCACCAGGGTCTGGGCCACTGTAAAGTTTGTTGATAATAACAGTACTTAGTATATCTTGCTAGTGAAAATTTGTTGCTATGAATTCTGCTGTGCTGCACCTGCAAGCTTTAGATATACAGCAGAAACCTTGTGCTTATATTGCATGGAGGACAAAGAAGCTACAGTTTTATTTAAATATGTCAGCTCCTGTAAATCTCTTTATGTGTTTGAGAGGGGAGTTACGTATTTGCTTTGGATTTACAGGGGTGAAGCTGAAGCACAGATATTGCAGCTTATCCAGTGCTGTACAGCAAGCTAATGTTAGTAGGCATATAATTCAAATTTCCCTATCATTTTAACTGCTTAAATGTATTTCTTGTTTGCTGCACACTTCATTTTTGACTTGTGCTTCTTAAAAGACAATCATGTTGTCAATATGATTGGTGTGCGTAATATAAAGCCACCATACAACCTTCATCTGAGTTCCCTGTGTTCCTCAATTTAGATGCTTTTAAGATGTATCTACTCTGAGACCAGTGAAATAATTAGGAATTTAATTTTCATTTAGGAATGGAATACAAGAACTACCTAAAACCATCTGATTAGCAGATCAGGATGTTTCAGGCATTCAGTGGTGGGTGTAGGAACTTCAGTCATTAGAATATTTCATTTGAATCAAGTGTTGGTAAGCACTTCCATCCACAACTGACTGCTTGCAGGCTTCAGTAGTCACCTGTGTGTAATGAAGCACTGGCAAGACTTCAGTACCTGGCAGATAAGTGTTGACTAGTAATATTGGTAGAAGCTCATGTGGGAGAAATGTACGCAACTGACACTGAAATAAGCAGGAAATGTCATCTCTGGAACTGCCAGTCCAATAACATGCAAAATGCTGACTGTTAATAGCCATTAAAATGTAATGAAGTTTTCTTTCTCCACAAAAGTAATATTCTAGTATCTGTTGTTGCTGCAGTCTCCTTGTTGGGCTGATAGTTCCTTTGTTAGGGAAAGTGCTGAACCTAGGGAGGTGGATAAGAGGAACCTATGGTACAAATGCCATTGAACAATAACAGTGAGAAGAAATTACTGGTTTTTTTCTAAGTTCACAGACTTTAACAAGGGAGCGGCAAAATCACATGTGAAATCACGCAGACCTCCAGCTTCCCTCTCCCTGAAAACCCAGTGTGGAGGATTGAACCTGATGTTAAATGGCTTAAGGGATTACTGGATCACTGGGAGATGGTTAATTATTCATAAAAGTGTCAGTTGACTTGGTCATATGGCCTGTATCACATGATTCATTTTGCAATTAAAGTCCAAAAATTAATACTGGGTGCTGAAAAAATAAATGAACTTGATCAGTTTTTCTTCTTCCCTGTGGAGAATGAGGAGAGGCCCTTGATTCTTTCTTCCTAGACATTTTTGTATAAATCTCTTCTGTCTCTGGCTTTTTCCTTTGTAATTCCCAATCCCCTGCTTGAGAGTTAATGGAAAACACTCTGTTCAGCACCTGTCTTGCTGTTTAATCACTTGAGATGATTGTTGTTCAAATGACACAAAGCAGTGTTTCCCTAGTTCTGTGGAAGCTGTATTCTCAGCAATGAACTTTAAGTATGTAAGGAAGAGGTGGCATTCAGTTTTGTCAGAAACCAAGTGACCTTTCCTGCAATATATACTTCTAGTGTCAAATTAGAAGACACACCGATCTGTCCATTGTGTTTTAAAAACTACCCTGCAGAAGAAATGCTTTGAGCACATCAATAGTGCTTTCCTAACCATTCAATTAAGAGAAATATGTAATACATGCTTTACCCAGCACTAGTGGTAAAGTAATAACACAACTCTTTGGTAGTTTTTCCTACCTTTTGATATCAACACTCACATCCAAACTGAAGACTAACGTGAATGATCAATCAGATTTAGACAGACCAAATATATATTCAGTCCAGGATTCATTTTCTTTGAGTGTCTTCTGAATCCTAGGAGGCCAAAAGAAAATGGGAAATCCTTAAACTCCTGTTCATTTTTTTTCAAATGAGGCTCTTGAGACAGAAGAAATTGAGAACCTTGATGGGAAGAAGTAATTATAATTATTGTTATAATATCAAGAGTATGAATTGCATAGGAAAAATGCAAAAGATTGTATAGGTGAAAAAATATGATATTTTGCTTAATAAAGTAAACTAGCTGTGTTAGCAGCAAAGGTGGAATCTGTAGTGACTGAAATTCCATATCTAAATAGAAAAAGTAGTATTAAGACTGCCCAACAAAGGTGGCAGCAGTTATGATGGATGTTAAAGACTTGGCAGGGTGGGGGAGAGATTGCAAGAGTACAGGTTGTGATATAAAAATTTTGATTACTCCCAAATTGATAGGGCAATTGTTGCTTTGAAACAAGAAGAGATTAATCTTTTAGCTTCAGAAACGACTGTTTCATGGAGCAGCTATTGAGGGAGCTTTTAAGCAGACAAGCAGTTTTTCATTTGGTCTTCAGGTGTGCTTAGGAGGCCTTCAAAATTGGTCAAAATATATGTATGCTTAGATTCAATATCTTTGCAAGAGCAGTTAAGAAAAATTAGTCCGTTACAGTAGTGTTTAATCTCAGAGAGATTAATGACAACATTGAGGAATTTTGTGTGAAAACAAAAGGGGAATGTGCAACGTGGATATCTTTTAAGGACACTAGGTTAAAGCTCAGAGCAAATGCATAAGAAAGACTTTTAAATGAACGAAGAAGATGATGTAGAAAAGACTACTGGAAGACATCCTTCAAAAAGTTGAACCTGTATTCAAATGAGGGAAAATTAGGCATGGACTTAAGTGCTGGCAAGTTCAATGTAAAACACTGAAGAAGATTAAAAGGGTTTTGAGGAGAGTCTTGCAAAAAGCATAAAACCAGATAAATTGCTTTCAAATGCAGCACAAGTGAGAACCCTGCAGGAGAACATACAGCCCAGAGGTAACCAAGATGTAAGAGTGCAAAGATAAGGCTGTAGCAGAAAAAGCTTAGTAAGTGACTTGTGTCTGCTAGAAAGGAGCAAAGAGAGGCTTTTTAAGCTGAAAATTTCTCTTTAAGGGAGCCGGGCTGGAGGACATCTCATACTGAAGTAGTGTCCATGGAGGTGTTAAAACTGACTGATAAAATGAACAGTAACAAATTGCTGGGATTTACAGTAACACCCAAGATTTCTACAGGAGCATGAGAGCGCCAGCTGAGTTAATAGCTGTGCTGTGTAATCTGTTGCTTAAAGCTGCCCTAATGCCAGAAAAATGGAAGGCAGCAAGCACGATGACAGGTCTTATAAGAGCTTCCTGAGGATCAGCACGTCTGATTTTTCAGTTCTACTAAATGGTAGAAAGAGCACTAAAGAGCAGGGAGCTGGTGGAGT
This sequence comes from Aquila chrysaetos chrysaetos, assembly GCF_900496995.4. Classification (NCBI taxonomy): domain Eukaryota; kingdom Metazoa; phylum Chordata; class Aves; order Accipitriformes; family Accipitridae; genus Aquila; species Aquila chrysaetos. Next base: position 40,120,034 of record NC_044005.1, on the reverse strand, counting down.
ATGAGCATGTCTGGGGAAGAGTCTGCTTTTGTAGAAGGAAATCGTATCTTGTGAAAAAATGAAAATTCTTGAAGGAGTTACTGAGTATGTGGGCAAGTGGTAAGATTGCTTATACCATATTTGGATTTATAAAAACTTTCAACAAAATCTTCCGTCAAAAGCTTTTAAAGAAAGTAAATTGATGTGGGAAAAGAGGGCAAGTCTGTTTCCCATCCCTTAGTCAATTCTTAATTACTAAAGGAATAAATTAGTTTTCGTGGTGGGGAATTTTGTGTTCAACATAATCATAAGTGATTTGAAAAAGCAATAAATGGTTAGGTAACATTTGTTGATGATACCAGATTATTCAGGATAAGAAAAATTAATCTACTGCAGAGAGCCGAGGAGAAGTTTTACTACACGGAATGATAAAATAGATGAAATAGTAATAAATACAAAGTAGTACCCATGGAAGAATTTCACATGTACAATGATGGGTTCTAAATTTTACTATTATGATTCAATAAAAAGATATTGGAGTTAGTGTGGGTAACCTAGCTCATTTTGTAAGTAGTCAGAAAGGCAAGTGGCAAATTAAAATTTAATAGGAAAGAAATAAAGAAAACAGGAAATACTGTGCCTCTCCCCATATCTTTAAAACTTTGTTATTTTGGTCATTCCAACAGAAAATGTCAAGGTCAATGAAAGATGTGAAATGCCTTCTGTTCAGGATAGTAACTAGATTAGGATTTAGCTAGATTAGGATTTGGGGGACTGGAAAGAAGATGATGTAGGCAAGATGTAGTGGGAGCCTGTGAAATCATGGATGGCATGGAAGGAGCTAATAGGGAACATATGTTCACTCTTCCTTGTACTGAAAGAACTACAGGGAAGCAAATGAAATTACCAAGTGACGAGCTCAAAACAAACACACACAAGAATTTTTTGGCAATGCATCATTAAAATTGTGGAGCTCACTACCACAGACCATAGCGCATGGTAAATGGGTTCAGAAGAGAATAAGACAGAACAATGGAAGAAAAAACCTGTCAGGTCACTAAGTATGAAGAAGCTGTCTCTGGCTCAGGTTTCCTGGAAGCAGAGAGAATATTCTGAGGATATGTTGTTTGTTGTATGCCTGGAGGGAGAACAGTCCTGGAACTACTTCCATAACTTCAGAGTTAATTATTTTATAGAACATCTTAAAACCAACTTAATTCCAAAGAAGTATTTTTCACTTATTTTTAAAAATCACAACCCTTCTTCACATTTTTGAGAGTTTCACTGGGTTCTGGTTTGAACTTTACTAAATTAGTTAGAAGATTTATATTAATGTTTTTCAGATTGTTCCCAGTTTCCAGAGAGAAAATGATCTTTGCCTAAAAGGTGAAAATGGTATCTTACTTCAGTCATATTTAAAAAAGCAGGTGAAGTGAGGCACTTCACCAGCTTGACAGCCATGATGAGCTTGTCCAGAAAACTGTAATTTCTTCAGTGGACCAGGCTCACCCTGATAGGTTCAGGAACTTTCTTGTTGCTTAACAAAGAATGTGTTAAAGTCAAACACCTATTCTCTTTTCTGTTTTCTTCCTGGTAGTTACGGCGTGCTGCTTTGGGAACTGCTAACAGGAGAAGTACCATTCCGAGGAATTGATGGTCTTGCCGTAGCATATGGTGTTGCCATGAATAAACTTGCCCTTCCAATCCCTTCCACGTGTCCCGAGCCTTTTGCCAAACTCATGGAAGGTAAGCCAGCTGTGGTGTGAGTATGGTTTGTGCTGTTTCTAGAGTGCTGTTGAGCATTGCCTCCTTGTGTTGGTTTTGATACCTAAGAGCACAGATTTCTCAAGTGGCTTTATTCAGTGGTGCAAGTTATTATGGGAGCTAGGCTTGGCTGTTGGTGTGCTGTGACAGTTACTCTATGACAAGAGTAGTATGTGAAAGAAGTTTTCCTGCCTCTTTTTGTCAACTGGCTTTATAGGAAAATGGGGGTTATTGCTGTCATCATTTAGCTTGTTGTGTTCTAGTAGTGAAGACTCACCAACACCAAAACTTCAAATATTTTGGTCTAGTTTGAAGTCTGCAACTTGTTTTGAAATTCATAGCTTGAACAGTGAGGCAGTGTCAGATTGATTTGGAATGAAGCTTCATCCTACTGACATTTCAGGGAGAGGGTTTAAATGTGGCTTTGACATTTGAAAACAGCCCAAATTTTCAGTCAGAATGATGTGATTTTCTGCTTTGTGTGTGCAGTTAGTTCATGCCCAAGGTGGGCTACATATGGATGAAAGAAATATAGGAGTTTGTCATCAGAGCTGCTGTGGTTATTAAAAATGATTCCATGAGGTAGCTTTTGGGGTGTACCTATGTGACCTGCTCTGCTGGCTATTGCAACTACTTATGTATCTCCTGAGCTTCAGTTGTTCCTTCCTCCCTCCTTCCTTCCCTCTCTCGCAGTAGTACCTTTAGGGTTTTTTTCAGTGCCCCTATTCCCAAGGATTTCCAGGTGTTTATATGTAATAAACATTTTTCCACCAATCTGGCAGAAAGAAAAACTGAGGTAAAGAGAAATCAAACGTGTTTTATAGTCTTAGTGAGCAAAGAATGAGTCTGAATGTAGAACTGTTATTCTGTGGCCTCTGGTGGTGTTTTTAGCCCCAAGAAAGGAACTCGATTCACGCAAGAAAATGTTTCTGATGGATTACTCTGTTTTTAGAGTACATTTGCATTTCTCTGGTCTTTTCTATAGGTTACAGGCTTCAGTTAAGTTAAAGCAGAAAAATTCATGTACTGCTGTGCTAAAAAATAAATATACTACTGGATAGTAAACAGCAGCAGAATTGCAGGTACAGTAGCTTGGAAGCAGTTAAAGCAAGAAACTGCATCTGAAAGAGTTAATGGAACTACCAGCTCAGTGTTGTGCCAGGGCAGTTTATTTTGACATGGCTCCCTAAAACAAGGACCCTGGATTTCTTAAATATAAGTGAGGTATCTGCTGCTGGGGTTAAAAATAATGCCCTCTATTGGGAAAGTCAGGTAGAGGCATATGGCCTGCGCTTGAACCCAGCAGCACGGGGGTGAGCACCCACATGGCTTTGGAACGCTTGGCTTCTCCATGGGCAGGGGGAAGAAGAGAACAAGAAAACAATTACTTTCTGCTCCTTCACCAAAACTGTTTTTCAAATAGGCTGTTTCCCGTCTCGGGTGAACTCTTGTTCCCCTAATGCTGCTTTTACTTTTGAATTACTGCCCTGGTGGTCTTCACTGAGACAACAAAGCTGAACTTTCCCTCTTCACAGAAAAGACTTGTATGTTACAACTGTCCTCATTAGTGCAAATAATGGCAGATCTAGGCCTGGGAAAATAAAAGCCATGGGCCACCTGCATAGTTACCCTGTTCACTCATTCATGCATTTGGCTGGCTGCAGCATTTTGTTTTACTTTGGGTCATGTTTGCTTTGCCATGCTTCAAACCTGGGGTAAGGAGGCAGGGATTATGGCACTGACAGTCCAGCTGTATCACCCGTTGCTACTAATTGGTCAGCAGCAGGGGACCTTCAGAGCACTCTTTAACATCCTCAGTCCTCTATTTTGATAAGAGAAGCAATTTGAAATCCATAAACACAAATGTGTTCCAGCTTATGCCTCTTGGAACCTGGTCAGATGCTTAAATACCAGCATCTTGATACTAGCAGTTTTGAAACCAAAGCTCCCAAATGCAAAATCTCAATAACACTAAAATCAAAAGACCTGCAACACCAAGCCTCAGCAGCTGCACAGATTTTGTGAAGAGTTACTTATTTTTAATTAATTACAGCTGCTCCTTGGTGTATTTCAATCCACAAAACTGATGAATAAATGTCTTTCAGGACATCACCAACATTTTTTTAAGAATGTTTATTTTTTTTTTTCCAACTGTAAGGTCTAGGAAACTTTAGAACACTTTTGTAACTCTTGCCTTGTGCTGCAGTAATGTGTGTCTTGAATCCAGTGGCCGTTTAGAGCAACGATAGTATGAGCGTATCAAGACAGACCAATGTGTTAGTTTCTTCCATTCATGCACAAAAGCTGTATTCCCTAGAAATATACTTGAATGCTAAGTTTTTCTGTTTGGTTCATCTCAAACTTTGGCATGGGGGAGTCTAGCAGTACTAAAGAGAATAAGGATGCTTGTTGAACAAGAACCTGTGTAAGTGCCAGTACGGGACAATATAGAATGAGAAAGTGATGTTTTCTGCCAGAGTAGAAATAAGGGTCAAGTAAGACGGAGGACTGAATAAGTAAGAATTTCTATTCAAGTGTTAAGTCACACATTTTGACTTAATGGCTTCTTAAAAACATGTTCTTAATGATTTCATAGCTTGAGGTGTTACTTCATGCCATTTTCTATTTACGTTTGTTTTCAGTGTTCAATTCCCATCACCGTAAAATGAGTACCTTTTTGTACTATTGCTAGTTTAATTGCCTCATGTGGTAAGATGCGTACCTTAAATTCTGCATTTTTAGAACTCTGCAGTTGGATAAGTCATTGCATTAGATTGTAAATAAGAAAGCTTGTTTATCTGTGGTCTCTCTTTTAAAAGAAAAAAACCCTGATCAAACAATTTTCTCTCAAATAATAAAAAAGAATCCTTAAAAATAAGAAAACTCCAAATGCACTATTTGATGTCATTATTTACTTGAACCCCCTGTTTTCACCCAAGTTATGCCCAGTCTGCTTTGCAGGAGGGATTTTCAGCTCTGTGGAAGAGATTCATAATGACTCAGCTTAGCATTAGAGTTTGACATTAGAAAGAACTCTGATAGATACCCTTCTGCAGTATGGCTGTTAACTCTGCAGTGTAAGTGTGATAAAAGAACTGTTTGCGAGAGTCTTGCATAGTATCTCCACTCTGTGAGCATATACAACTTAAAGCAAAATATTTAAGTAAATTATTGATGATTTTTAATATATGCCTGAAAATGTAACTTTCTGTAAAATCAGTAAACCTCTGTTTTACTTGGCATATTATTTATGAGAACCTAGAGACCGGTAGTTCAAGATCTTAAGTGATGTTGGATATTGTATAAGCATGAAAGCATGAATTTCATACTTTACTTATGATCAAACAATAGTCAATGCAAGTGGGAAATGGGAAAGATGGGGTAACAGATAGTGCGCATGCCACTCTTAGCCACTGGGGATCAGTAAAGTACTACTCATCCTCTCAAACCTCCATACTAAGAGATGCTTAACAGTTGCTTGTCTTTGTCCTATTCTAGATTGTTGGAACCCTGACCCACACTCACGACCTTCCTTTGCCAGTATCCTAGACCACCTCACCGCTATAGAAGAGTCTGGTTTCTTTGAAATGCCCAAAGATTCCTTCCACTCCTTGCAGGAAGACTGGAAACAAGAGATCCAAGAGATGTTTGATCAGCTCAGAGCCAAAGAAAAGGTAAGTAGAGAAAAACACTCCATGCTCATGCTCTCTGGATTATAATTTTCCCATTTTGTAATTCAAAGAGGGATCATCATTTATGGCATCCCAGAACTAATTTTGTATATGCTTTACTGGAGCTTGTAATAAGTCCCTGAATCAAAGGCAGGTTATGATGCACACAAGGGCAGAATCATGAGTAAAATAAATATCTGCATCCTGAGCTGCTACTCTTTCTAATATTGTAGTGAGCTTTCATTATACACTGTGCAAACTGCTATGATGAATTGTCTTCATTGTTTAGTGTATCTGATAACTATTTCACTGTTAGCATCTTAATTGAGAAGCCCAATGATAACTGTTAACAGTAAAAGTAGGAGGGGTAGTTTCAGCATATATACTCTAACAAACATTGCAGCTTTGGTTCTGTCAGGTTTGTGTTTTCCAGGTTTTGAGCACAGCCAAAGTGGATAGACTGTAATAAACAGGAGTGCTACCAGAGGAGTGGTCCAATAACTGTTATAATTGAAGTCCATCTGGGTAAACAGCAGGAAACAAAAATGCTAGCAGGAATAAAAGGAATTGTGACTGTCAGCCCCAAAGAGTAGAAGTGAAAAAGCTGAAGTTTTCTTCAAGCATGCTTGCAGAAAGCACAGCCTGCTGCATCTATGTTAAGGTCCTTACAGAGACTGTCTTTACAGTCGTTGGTATGAAATACTGCAATGGAATCGCTAAAGTAATAATATTTTTCTAAGTGCATGGTCTCTTGCCTAAAAATAAATTCATAATAAGTAGCAAACTTGATTTGGACTCGGAAGTTGGGTGTAGGAGGTGGAGAAAAAGAAAAGGGGACCTTGGGATAGGGGAGAGAAGTCCTACAAAAGTACTTAAAACATTTCTATTCACATATAGTAGCTTTTGGGAAAAATAGCTAGTAGGCATTTCCCTGCTGCTGTTGCATAGCATGCAACATAGCATGTTCCCATGGCATAACCATGTTGGAACAGTTTTTGAAAACCAGAAACTTCAACAGACAAACAGAAGACCAAACAGTAGTAGCTAGACTGTGCTCAGGTTGAGTACTGTATTCCTGTGTAGTAATGGAGAAAGAGAATTTTATATCCTATTCACCTCATGAGTAAAATGTACCAAACCTCCACAGTAATGGGAGAGGTAACAACAACATTTAAAAAAAAATAAATTAAAAAACTAAACTAAAGTCTATCTGATATTTCATCTAAAGTTTAACTTGAATTCTTCAGTTTTTACCTTCTGCAGTGGAATTAGCCAGCTGGAGATAATTATTCGGAGTGCTGAGTTCTTTTGTCCTTGTGGTGAGAGGAGTGCAGTGAGAAGACATTTTGAGATCTCAAGGACAATTTCAGTTGATTCATTTTGTCAAAAAGGGAAAGATTGAGAGGTTTGCCTCACACATCTTTATGCATAAGGAGCAGCCATGCTTGGTGGAAAATGATGGGAATGACCTCCTGATGATGTTTTCTTCATTCATTTTTATGTTAGAGCTCTTTTTTGCTATTTTATGATGATGAGATGGCAAGGTTATTTTTAAACAGTTTAAGTCAATGCTGAGGTTAACATAAGTACTTATGGAACAGGCAAGCAAGGATTAATTCTTTTCAATGTTATGCATAAATCTTCCAAAATGGGTTCCCATGTGCATGGTACTCTCCAGTGGCTCTTGTAAACATGTTCATGTCAGATATCCAGCATATTTTCTCATGATGCTGAATTTAGGATTCAGTGCCTTTTCACAGAATTACAGAATGATTGAAGTTGGAGGGACCTCTGGAGGTCATGTGGTCCAACTCCCCTGCTCAGGCCGGGCCACCTAGAGCCAGTTGCCCAGGACCATATCCAGCAGGCTTTTGACTCCACATCTCTGGGCAACCTGTGCCAGTGCTCAGTGACACTCGCAGTAAAAAAGCGTTCAGAGGGAACCTCTGGTGTTTCAGTGTGTGCCTATTGCCTCTTGTCCTGTCACTGGGCATCACTGAAAAGAGCCAGGCTCTATCTTTGTTGCACCCTTCCTTCAGGTTTTTATATAGACTGGTAAGATCCCCCTTCTCCCCACCCAAGCCTTCTCTTTGCTAGGATAAACAGTCCCATCTTTCTCAGCCCTTCCTCACAGGAGAGATGCTCCAGACTCTTAATCATCTTCATGGCCCTTTGTTGGACCAGTTACGTCCATGTCTGTCTTGTACTGGAGAGCCCAGAACTGGACACAGGATTCCAGGTGTGGCCTCACAAGTGCTGATGTCCAAATTTTAATACAGATATGAAGGGCCTTGAATGGCAAGCATAGAAGTTACTGATGATTGTTAAAGGTTTTTTGGCTTTCAGCTGAGCCTTTAAACAGTGGCGCTAGCAGTGCTGTGAGCACAAGTCATTGCTGCTGTACCTTCAGAATAGGTAATGTTAGTCTTAACCCACAGGTCACAAGGTAGCCTTTCATTTCTCCTTTCTTATCTCCCTGCAGGAGCTGCGCACATGGGAAGAAGAGCTGACCCGTGCTGCTGTTGAACAGAAGAACCATGAGGAGTTGCTACGAAGGCGGGAACAGGAGCTGGCAGAACGTGAGATTGACATCCTGGAAAGGGAGCTCAACATCATCATCCACCAGCTGTGTCAGGAGAAGCCTCGGGTGAAGAAACGCATGGGGAAGTTCAAGAGGAGTCGGCTCAAGTTAAAAGATGGCAATCATATCAGCCTGCCTTCAGGTTGGTGACATGTTAGGCTGTGTCAGGTGAAATGGGAGGAACAGGTGAACCTGTAGCTTTTGTAGCAACTTTCTACTGATACTTCTGCTTTAAGTGCAATTGGATGCACTTTGGGAAAAACATGCCTCTTTGGGATCAAGAAACTAAACTTGATGCTCTTGCGGCTAGCATTCCCCAAAGTTCCAAGTATGAAGGCCAGAAGTAAATTTGAGATGTTACATGTTTGTTAGTCAATGGGTATATATGGTTCACAGTGAAAATGTTGGTGTTGCAGTTTAACACACTAATACTCAAAATGATGATCAGTTTAATAAAGGATGTACATAAAAAATGATGGAGGTTCTTGCTCTGGGAATATTTTACGTAATGCTGCAGCAGAAACCATAGTCTACTGGATTTCTTGGTGCAGGAATCTAAAAATTACCAAAATACATTGATAGCTGTGAGACTGCAGTCCTACATTGCTAGTTCATATGTGAACTCATATTAACACACAAGTGACCTCTAATACCACCCTTCTGGAAGAAATGTTAAGTATTGGTGAGGTGTTAGGGAAGTCACTCCTAAGAGTGAAGATAGTGATGTTCAGAAATACTGAATCCTTAGCATTTCTGCTGTGGATTCCATGTGGAGATTCAAATTTGTAAAAGAACAAAAGTGTGGATTTTGTAAATCACCTAAGGCTCATCGTTACCTCAAGGATGATGGCTTACACTATATTCTTTGTTTTCTGAGAGAGATTGGCTGTTTAGAAGAACAATGATGATAAAATGTGCATGTCAACTATGCCTTTCTTTAGGACTGTAAACAGCTATTGCTGGTGGTTTTGCTTAGCTTAAGAAACTGAGAGATAAGGTGAAAGGAATTTATACAGGGATATATCTTTGGCATAAATGTGAGCCAACACATGGGGATGTATGTGTGTATGTGTATGTATCTCACACATACACTAAGAAGATATATATTCATGAGTGTGAGCACACATCTTTGTTCTGAAGTAACTGCATGTACGACAGGGTGATACCAATTAGCTGTAAAACTTCATTTCTACATAGATCCTGTAAATTGCAGTCTTTGAAAGTTACCATAAATTATTATTTCTTTTTTCTTATATTAAAAAAAGAATTTTAACTGTGTCTTTCTGCTTTTGTTTTGATTTTTTTCTTTTTCTTTTGGCAAACAGATTTCCAGCATAAATTCACTGTGCAGGCTTCTCCAACGATGGATAAAAGGAAAAGCTTGATCAGTAGCTGCTCCAGTCCTCCTGCAAGTCCTACCATTATTCCCAGACTCAGGGCCATACAGTGTAAGGAGCTCAATGTAGTATTGAATTTGGGAAATGTGCAGTCTGTCAGCGTGGTAAGATGCCAAGATTCCATATCTAGGACAGGACTGTAAAAAAAAAATGTTCCTAAAATGTTTGCTTTGTGCCCTGCATGTTTACATTTAGAGAGAAAACAAGCTGTGTTGGTGATGGGGGGGGAGTATTACCTTCTCTGGAGTCCAAACCTTACCTACCCAAGATCTTGAAATATTGCTGTTTGATTGTATAGAAAATACATTCCTTAGGTGTACAGGTTAATTTTTAAAACTACTAATTTGCAGAATATATCTGTGAAACATTATTGAGGTGGATTAAGTTACCATTGGAAGGGAAGAAAAACAAGGGTGGGCACTTGTCATGAAAACAGTGTTCTCATAACAAAACAGAATTAGGCAGACAAGCATGTATTAGAAGTATGAAAGGGATGTTAATTAACGTGTGGTTGTATTGGATGTCATGACACTTGTGTGTCTGGTATCAAACTGGTGATTCTAAAACAGAAACCAGTGATGGAATAAAGCTGTAAAGCCTATCTGTACTAATTTTGAAGGTATCTGGTTGTTAGATTGGTGTTAATAAATGGTCAGAATTATGGGAAAGAAGCCTGAATGGATGTTTTAATTACTGTTCCTGTTCTAGCCTGTGTTTTATTCTTTATGTTGCTGTGGAACCAATTCTTTAATTTGTGTATCTGTTTTTCTTTCTCACTTTCCACCATTCTTCTCACTTGTGAAGTGGCTCCTGCTGAAAGCAGTAAAACGTGGGGACGAAGCTCAGTCCTTCCAAAGGAGGAAGGAGAGGAAGAAGAGAAGAGAGGCCAGAAGAAAAAGGGACGCACTTGGGGACCAAGCTCACTTTGTCACAAGGAGCTAGGTGCAGGAGAAGATGGGTAAGAGAGGGCCTGGCACCAAACTGGTTTCCAGGTTCTAAAACTGGTTATGAGCTGGCTCACAGGATATTTGCCTATCCTGTTGCAAATGCTTTTATGCTTCCAAACTTATTTGCTGTACCAGAGATATCAGAGATTCAGAACAGATTACAAAACTGCACTGCATTCAGTCCCTTGCTGGAGGTCCAGCACTGACTGATGCTTTCACTGTCTGCTATTACCTTGTTACATGTATTTATAAGCAGTAGAACTTCTCAGCTGTGCAAAATTTTCTCCAGTAGCTTTTCTTTATTTTCAGGCTCAACTTTCTGTAGTTTCATATCACATCTGAAACGACTTGTCTTTTACAATTCTCAGCTATGCTTTTTCTTGTCTTAAATGCCATTATTTAAAACGTATCTGGTAGAGCCGGGCAAATATCTTCTCTTCAGGCTTTTGAAAAAGACACGTACCTTGAGTGAATACATTCTGAAAGTGATTTTTGCAGAGATACAGGTTGTACCTCTGTTTCTATAGATTCTTGTTCTGTGGCTTCTGGTTTTTTTTCTGTCTGTGAATTATTTATACCAGGACTCCAATGGATCACTGCCAAAATGCTGCTTTAAACATAGGAGTATTTTGATCTTCGAAGAGGTTTGAATGCCTTGTGATTTTTAGTGGCATTTGAAGCTTTTTTTTCCCCTGCTAAATGGATACTTTGACTCTTGACATATTTTTTAGTAGGGGAAAATAAAATAACTGGTTATAATTTATCTTTAATATTATGTGCTCAGGTGTGAAATTCCTGGAAAACAGATGTTTACATAATGCATCACTGTTGCAGCCCTCTGCAAGAAAGACCTGGATCCAAGTGTTCTAATGACGTTAAAATATGTTCTCCCTCAAAGGCACTCTTGACAAGTTAACAGGGCAATGTGGAGGAAGCTTCTTCAACTGTTGCCTATGCTTTACCTATTCTCTAGATGAAGCATAGCATTCTACAGAATTGAAACAGATGTCACACTTTACAATCATTAATTATATAGAAGGGCAGGAGATCACTGAAGCAGGTAGAAAAACACTTCTACCTTGAAATCATGTTGTTAGAATTCTGGGAATAAAGCTCTTCAGTTTTCTGTTTGCTACTGCGCAGTCTGAAGCAGTAACCATGGTTGCTCTTAAAACTATCCTGTTCTCTCTACAACTGAGATGTTCTATGGTATTCATCACCTTTTCCAGAGAGACTCAATACAGCTGTGGCATTTTGCGGAGTAACTGAAACACGACAGTGTTGCTGAGAGGGCAGTATGGTTAACATACAATGAACTACTGCTTCTTGTTGAGATCATGCCAGACTGCAGACTTTAAAGGAAGCAGAGTTGCAGTAAACATTTGTGACTCAAAAGATAGAGTGCTTGCTATTTTTAGTACTTAAGTCTAATTTTAGAGGGTAGGGGAATAAAAATTGGGGTAAAGTGAAGAGCTAAACATAAGATAGAAGAGTCCAGTTCAAGTCTTCTTCGTGTCACTGTTCTGGTAGCAGCAGTGCTGCTATTCCAGCTGCTTACACGATGCTGTGATCAAGGGAACTTGAATCTCCATCTTTTTTATCACTTTTCCTCTGTTCTTCACAGGAGATAAGAGGTAATTCCAAATTTATGCAAGAGTTGCACTGTGGGAATTGCAGTGAAATTCTCTAGCATGAGTAAACTGACCTATAATTAACATCAAGTAAAGGCAATCATGAAAAGATTATACAGTGATTATTCATCCTTCTGCATTTATCTTTGAGCATAAGGAATATACACAGCAGCAGAAGGTTGCTTAGCTGAATTGCTGAGACTGGATGAAGTTTTATGTTGGACTAGTGTTGTGACAGTTCAGTTGCGATCTCATGGTATATTCTCAGGGATATATGGTGAAGTCCTAACTGTCTTTAACCTTGGCGTTGATTAGTCTTAGACTGTTACTGTGGCATGGATGATCTTTACCCTGTTTAAGTTTTCACGCTGGTGGCATTACTGATTTTATGGAAGGTGACACTGGATGTGGGGTAGTCATAGTCCTTTAGCAGTTATCTCTTAAAATATTGTAAGCTAAATAGGGGGGAGCCTGGGAACAGACACTTTTTATTCATGACAGTGTTGTATTAATGCCTCAACATATTGTTACAGGATGATATTAAGACACCGGAGATCCCATCTTACAGTTGTGGGAAAGTTTTTTGCAATTTGCTGAGCAGATAAGCCTTGTCACCTTATGACTCCTAAAGAGAGGTGCTTTTTTGACTTCCCAATAGAAAAAGGGAACAGAGAAGTAACTCAACCGTAATACAACAAACAGAGTAATAACCTTCCTGTTATTTAATCTAAATAGATTACAGGTAAGAAGTCTCTAGGTTCCTGAATTGTCATGCTGGTGACTGAAATAGATAGTTTTGCTGCTAGTGCTTTCAAATCGTTGCACTTGCTCTTTCCTTGAACCAGTAACAGACAATACTGCTGTAGCAGGTATGTACTGTCAGCATGTTTTGAATTGTTTTCAGATGCACACTACTGGCTAATCAAGAGACTGTGCAGCTACCTTCTGCACGGGTCTTTGGGGTCTGCTTGTAATTTGGGGGAGAGAAAGAAGGAGTGAAAAATAAAAGGGAAAGGTGAAGATTTTATAACCCTGAGGCAAATGTAGCAGGCCTAGAAATTATTCTGGTAGCTATTTATCTTTCTGTTCAGATTGAGCTGTGCTTTGTCAGTAACAGCAAACCTTCAGTCTGTTTTTTGCAAGGGAAGATTGCTCTGAGAAGTCATAAGGAAGCAAACCAAGCTGATGTGTCCTGCTGTACAATAAAGGGCAACTCCCAAGACACTTTAGATAACTATGACTGTAAAGTGAAGGCTAACCTGAAGATTACTGCTGCCTATCACTGACAACTTTACTATCTCTGTATATAGAGAACAGAGTATGTGTTTTCCTAGCTCCATCAAAATCTCACCTTCCTCAATAGTTGTCTACCCATATTGTAAGAGCTTTGACACTTACTTTTGGAGGTGATCATACTGCTAACATGGTTTTCACTCACCAGCTTTCCCTTAATATACTGCTTTATTTATAGTATTTATCCTAACTGTGCATGTTGTACACATGGGTAATTTAGATACAACATATATTATTTGGTGAATTGTGTTATATAGCTGAGTATAGTATGGAGGGAGTAAATCAGACCCATACACTGAATTGCATCTCCGAGGTAAAACCATGTGGTTGTCTGTCTTGACAAGTAGGATTCAGCACTGTGCTGTCTGGATTCAGGTTCATAGCAGGATACTGCATGTGCCGGAATGGTTAATGGGAGGAAAATGATGGACTTTCAAGGCAGTTGAGAACTGCACAGGATACTTCTAGTGTAATGCCTAATAGCATGGTCATCAACCAACTGAACATGTGATGAATCAAGTTTAGACCTTGTGACCTTGCTATAGCAATATAGTTTGGTGACAAGTAGGGCATCCCAGTTAGGTAGAGAACAGAGGAAAAATATATACCAAGGTGCAAAAAAAAAAAAAAAAAAGGTGTAATAAAACTTTGAAATCCTGCAATGGAAGCCATCTTAGAAATGCAGAGTGATTCTGGTGGAAAATAAGAATCATGAGAGAGAACTTCTATATGCTCATATCCTTCTTTCTCTGTAAGGGAAGGATTGTGATGAATTTTGTGTCTTATCAAAGAAAAATGCAAGTTTGTAATGGAGCTGGAAGAGGTCTCACCTCCTAAGTTTTCTGTTCTTTCAATAACGAGTTGATGCTCTTGTGTGTCCAGTTGAGAATCAGACTATCCACAGATCTTTTTACTTCTTTCATTCAATTTCTATTTATCCTAAGTGTATGTTAGCTTTTCACCAACACTATGATGTGTTTCATGTTGGAGTTTGTGGAAAGGGATCGGAAGTCTTCTGGTTCAGACTATATTGATAACTGAGCAATAAAACTTTGCTGAATGTTGATATGTCAGGAAGTTGTGCTGCTTACTAAAGTTGTTTCTGATGCCATGAAAGTACTGCAGGGAACAAATAGGATGATGGTAATGAATACCTAGGAATAGGGACTACTACTAAACTCAGGTGCCTGGTGACATACCTTTAAACGCAGGTGACATCAAAGTAGGGGTTTGGTTTTGGGTTTTTCACTTGTTTTTGTGGGTTTTGCGGTATTTTTTCTGTAATTAAAAGAAACAATGACATGATTTATGATTTTAGTTACCTATTTTTCCATAATCTAGAACTTAAGCTTTTAACTGTCTGTACTTCAATGCAGTGTTTTCTTTAGAGGAGAAATATTGGGGTTTATAATATAGAGGCATGACTTCACTGTGTCCTGGTTTCAGCTGGGATAGGGTTAATTGTCTTCCTAGTAGCTGGTACAGTGCTGTTTTGAGTTCAGTATGTGAAGAATGTTGATAACACACTGATGTTTTCAGTTGTTGCTAAGTAGTGTTTAGTCTAAAGTCAAGGATTTTTCAGCTTCTCATGCCCAGCCAGCGAGAAAGCTGGAGGGGCACAAGAAGTTGGCACAGGACACAGCCAGGGCACCTGACCCAAACTGGCCAAAGGGGTATTCCATACCATGTGACATCACATCTAGTATAGAAACTGGGGGGAGTGGTGGCAGGGGCATCGCCGCTTGGGGACTAACTGGGCATCAGTTGGTGGGTGGTGAGCAATTGCACTGTGCATCATTTGTACATTCCAATCCTTTTATTATTGCTGTTGTCGTTTTATTATTGTTATCATTATCATTATTAGTTTCTTCTTTTTTGTTCTATTAAACTGTTCTTATCTCAGCCCACAAGTTTTACTTGTTTTCCCGATTTTCTCCCCCATCCCACTGGTTGGGGGGGGGAGTGACTGAGCGGCTGCGTGGTGCTTAGTTGCTGGCTGGGGCTTTAGCATATTATTGTTCCAGTGAGTGATCTTTAACTTCCGTTGTTCATTTGTATTTCACATGGAAATGTTTTTGGAGACATTTTTCCCCTCTTCCTGCTGAGCACTTTATTTTTTACATGCCATAGTAGGTTTGCCTTGGTTTAAAAAGAGAATGTTTCCTCTGATTTTTGTAGTGGTGCTTTCTATTATTCTGCGTTCATAGCAGTTGGTTATCAGCAGAGGTCTTTTGACTGCCATGGTGTAACAAATGAGGGAGGGACTTGTTGACTTTTTTTGTATTTTAAGGTGCTGTAAAGATGTTGTAAACTGTCTTGCTATGAGAGAACTTCAAATCTATGTAATTAAAATGGATACATGCATACCCTAAGTACGTTTTTCTCCCATCTTTCTACTATTTCAGTCTGAAAGCTCTGGTAGAAGGATACAAACAGTGGTCATCCAGTGCACCGAACCTTGGGAAGATCCAGAGAACTGCGCCTGCTTTTCCAGGATTCACCAGCTTAGCAGAGATGGGTAAAGGAATTCCCTGGACTTCATATTCTCATCCCCACTTCCATTCATATTTGAATGAACCTCTCCTTTCCTGACCTTCACCTGGTGCCTTACAGCAATGGTTTCATTTTGGTCGTGTCTGTTTTTCTTTTATTCTTTGTGAAGTAACTACTTTCTTCTTCTGGATTTTTTTGTTCACACCTCTGCTTGTGCTTCTTATCTGTCAAGCTAAAAAGCTTTGCTCAATTCCCCTCTAGCTCCATGCTACCTCTCAGCTCCTTTCCTGTTAACCGTATTTAGATGTGCAGCATGGTTACACCTTCACTTGCAAGAAGAAATCCTTATAATTTTCCTACCTTTTGCTCCTTGCTCCCAAACATATAAATTTACTCTAGAAGTAACTGAGGTGTAGATTGCTTCTGAAATGCCATTCTGCAATTGATCCCAAATAGATTAATGTGTCACTAATTTCTTCCATTTTGATAGTGTTTCCAGTTACTTGTCTCAGCCTATCTGCTTTGGAGGCAATAGTCTGTGAGTATTTGGCAATTGGTGAATGATGCTTGCGATGAGGACAGTTGCATCTTCTGAGGAGAAGCTTATTTTCATATATACTTGTAAGACAGTGAAATTTGCCAGTGAAGATGTTACATCCATGCAAACTCTGTTTTCATTTGCTTTCCAGATGATGAAGACAGCGAATGTCTTAATGGGGAGGGCAAAGTGCACCCTTCACCTGGCCACAATCAGTCATACCTCTGCATCCCTTTTCAGAAGAACGAAGACTGGGATGGCCCTTCTAGTGATGCCAATGAGGAGTCCACCCCTGTGAACTCTGCTACTAGTACCCCACAGCTGACACCCACCAACAGCCTCAAACGCAGCGGCTCCCACCACAAGCGATGTGAGGTTGCATTGCTTAGCTGTGGAGCAGTGCTGGCTGCCGCAGGCCTGGGTTTTGATCTGTTAGAAGCAGGGAAGTGTCAGCTGCTGATTGAGGAGGAGCCAGAGGTGCCCAAGGAGGAGAAGAAGAAACGTGACAGCATCTTCCAGCGAGCTGGACGCCCACGCAGGAGCACTAGTCCACCTTCACGAAAGATCTTCAAGAAAGAGGATCCCATGTTGTTGCTAGGCGAGCCATCCACATCCCTCACCCTTCTTTCCCTGTCTTCCATTTCCGAATGTAATTCCACCCGGTCCCTGCTGCGCTCAGACAGTGATGAGATTGTGGTGTATGAAATGCCTGTCAGCCCAGTGACAGTCAAGGCTCCCTTGCCAGCCATTACCAACCCACTAGTCAATGTCCAGATCGAGAGGTTCAAACAAGACCCCAACCAGTCCCTGACTCCCACACATGTGACGGTCTCTTCCCACACCCAGCAAAGCGGGCACAGGCGCACACCTTCTGATGGGGCCATCAAAGGGAGTGGACTAGTTGTCAATGGGTGCCCAACCAGTGGATGCCCTTCCAGTAGCTGTTTAACTGGAGCACTGGGAGCAGGTAGGTTTTCAGCCATCTTCCTTTTCCTCTTCAGAATAAAGACCCAAACAGTATAATTACTTGCTGGGAAGTAAACATGTTGCTTATTCAGCATCCATTGTGATGGCCAGCCCACAAGAAGAGCTTATGGATGCTATCTGTACACAAATAATGAACAGAATAATGCAGTAATGGTCTGCATGGTTCCAGCATCTCTGTGCTAAGGAGCTCTCTCTGCTCGCCTGTGCTCTGTGGCAGAGCATGTTATTGTTTCTTAGACAAAGGTGGTACCAAAGTACATATATGGCATATTTTTAGCAGGTCTTCGGGATTCCATCTCCATTGCCTTTATACACTTGTTTGTATTGCTGTTACAATTTCAAATTAAATTCTCATCTTTAAGGCAGTGAAAACTGGATCTCTAAAGCAGTTTGGGGCTGTGCCACTGTTGTTCTTACTTCTTTGTAAGCAAGAGGGATCTTCCTGGGTAGGTAGTGTTCTCACCATTGCAGTCTTTAGGAGTGGCTGTGACTTGATAACTTAAAAAATGCTTTCCTGTTTTCTTGCCCTAGTAATTCAGAGGAAAAAAAGGACTAGAATAATAAATTAAAATCTGATTTAATTAGACTTTTCCCAATGGTAAAACAAAATGTGAGGTTGTCTGTTGAATGGCAGTCTGCAGTAAAATGTAGGTTAATGCAGCTGAGAATACTCATTAAAATGGTATTTGTGAAAATTTAAAATTTATGTTGCATTTAAAAAACAAAACAAAAAACAAACCCCACCCTACCCTTAAATGAAAACAAACCAGGAAGCATCTGCAGTAGGTAGTGATAAATGGCTCTTCCAGGAAGCTGCTCCTGCTTGCTGCAAACACGTGTCACGTATCCTGCTGTGCAAGTGTCTCCCTGATCCATTCAAGCTGTTAATGGGTAATGTGCCCTCCAAAGGATTTGGAGAGTCCTCACCTCTGGTAGGAGGTCAAATCCATGCTCTCCAGTCTGAAAATTGAAGAAAGCAAATGAGAGAATGAACAAAACTTGCTGCTTGTGCTAGGTCAGTGAAACAGTTGTCTTGCAATGGGTTGAGGACAGTGTAGGGATAAAGAAGCCAGTTATTCACTTCAGATTGGTGTAATCTTGAAGACATGGAATTTTTAGATTCTGAATGGAGGCTTTCTGCTTTGAAAATGTTTTCACGGTTTATATACAATAAACTAAGATCTGTTGGAACCGTTTAGCAGTGACATCTAACATGTTTCCCTCTTCTCTTACATTCTCTGTTTTGGATAGGTGTGTTAAAAACACCTAGTCCAAGTAGAGATCCCAATGAGGTCCCTCGCCTGCCAGACCCCAACCTTGTTTTTCCTCCAACCCCGAGACGATGGAATGCACAGCAGGACTCCACACTGGAAAGACCCAAGACATTGGAGTTCCTGCCCCGGCCACGTCCTGCAGCCAGTCGGCAGCGGCTTGATCCCTGGTGGTTTGTGTCACCCAGCAATGCCAAGGGTGAATCTTCTGCCAACAGTTCAAGTACTGATACTCCAAGCAATCTGGACTCTTGTTTTGCTAGTAGCAGCAGCACTGTAGAAGAGAGACCTGGACTGCCTGCACTGCTTCCTTTCCAGGTGGGTCTTCCTGTAGAGGAGCGGACACTGTTGGACATAGATGCTGAGGGGCAGAGCCAGGACAGCACCATTCCGCTATGCAGAAGTGAACTTAACACACACAAAGCTGCAGCATATGAACTCAAGCAAGAATTCTGGTCTTAGTATGAAATCCGCTGGGGACAGTGAGCCCCTCTAAATTCAATCCTACTTTTTGCACTGAGAATGCACTTTGAAGACAGATGAGATGGAGGGATGCTACAGAGATCATACGGTGCTGCCTCTGCTGAAGATGTGTTGTTCGACTGCCTGATTTTTGTCTGCAGTTGGATGAAACTTGACAACTCTGAGCTGCTGACTTTTGCTGTGGGGTTTTTCTGTAGTCTTCCCTGCCCTCTTATTGCAGTTTGAATCTGCAATGAGCTAAAATTATCATATCAAAGTCTTTGTTACTGACCTTGTAGGATTTGGCACTTGCAGTAAGTATATTGGTATCTATCCTGGTATTAATCAGTATTTTCAAAACTCAAATATTACACTACAGCAGGCACCAGTGTTTGATGTTTTCCCAAGGAATCCAGGACAGAAGCAAGTAAATATCTGGAGACTACCTTCTCTGAAATATATTCAGATCATTAGATAGGCCTGGGAATGATGGTACCCCCACTGAAGGAGCAGAAGTAGCTATCTTGGACTCACTTGTCCTCTTTTGCTCATGTGATAGTGCAAGGTGGAACAGATTGCAGAGGAAGGGCATGGCATCTCCACTGATGGAGGTCTTTGAGAACAGACTAACTAGACTGTTGGGAATGAGTAGGTGTAGTTGATCCTGGCTTCAAGGCAGGTTGGATGGACTTCAATGATATCTTGAGGTCCCTCTCAGCCCTATTTTTCTATGACCCTGTGCTTTCAAAAAGATGAAGGCTTATGGTATGGCTGTTTACTCTAGCTTGCTTTTTTGTTTCAGACTTTGGTTCCATCAGCTTCCTTTTCCCATCCCCTGTACCCCAGGCTCATAGTCGAGCTGCCTCTGCTTTGGGAAGGGAATTAGCAGCCACTCTTTCTTTAAAGCTGTGTTGGCTTGCAGCAGTAACTTATGTGTCCCTTTGCTCTTCTTCTTCCTGTTCTTTCTTCTTTCTTACGCTTTTTAGGAGTGGCCCTTGAAACCCAAGACTGTTCTTATGCACACTGATACCTGTTTAAGGTTCTTTTGAAATTGAGGCTTGTTAGTAGTTGGATTGTGCAAACAGGAATCAGAACATCTGGATTCTATTTTGTTTTGTCACTGACTCACTGTGTGACCTTGGGCAAATAATGTAACCTCTGTGCCTGAATTTCCCCATCTGTAAATAATAGGAATAATACCTACCTCACAGGGGGAGGGATTGGGACATATGTTATAGGTATAAAGTCCTTTGAGATCTTTGAGTGAAAGGCACTATAGGCATGTAAAACTTTATTCTTGTCCAAATATGTAAAAACTCCTAACTCTGGAGCAAGAACAGACCCCTGTCTTGAAGGAGGAAGTCACACAAATAGGGTGTGCCTATGCTCACACTTTTCTGTACAGAGACTGCAGGTGTGTCTGTGCAGCTGCAGGTATATCTTACTGGCTTTAATGAGAGCTTCACTCTTCCCTAGTTTTGGCATTATAAATAAGGGATGTGGCCTTTATATGAGTGTAATAGGGTAGTCTGCTTTATTGCAGGGTACAGCATATCTGTTCACTCTTTTTGTACAGATTTGTGCTCATTTTGCTAATCTGCTGACCATTTGGGTGCAAGTAACTGATTTGACAGTGCTGCCAACGCAGTGCTCAACCTGTTAGGGCAGTCCAGTCCTGTTGTGAAGGCAGTGTAGCCGAATACTTTCTCGCAGCTGTTAGCACAGAGAACCTGTGTGTTTAGATGTTTGTAACCTGATGTTAAAAACCAGCATGTGTGAGGAAGTACTGTACGTAAGGTTTTTTTAATTCTGTTTGAGGGCTAAAACCAGCATGTTGCCATTAGTCAAGTGCACCCTTTTTTTCAAGCAATTCTGGTATGTTTTCATTTAGAAAGGTCACACATTTCTTGTTTATCACATTCCGTGAAACATGTTTAATGGCAGAATTACCTTTTGCTGCCTCCCCCATTGAATGCTCCAGAGCTAGACTTAATGATGCTACACTAGCTGCTGAGGCTGGACAGACTGTTGAGTGGGTAGGCAAGGTATTCTGATGTGGGGCTAAAATACTTTAAAAAAGAAAACTTACACTTCTGACACTTTTGTTAAATGTAGACTTTTAGCATTATTGATTTCTTAAGCGTTCATCCCTTTTGCTTTCTGTTTTTTGTGATCCAGAAACTAAAAAAAAAAAAAAAAAGGCAAACCCCACCTAAACACATGGTTAATTTCGATTGTGGTATAGAAACAAACTCAAGGAAAGCCCAGTCAGAGGCTGTGTCACAGGCACTTAAAAGCAGGAGATTAAAACTATCGATTTTTCATAGTCTCCCTTACCATTTTAAAAAGTCTGAAACAAAACTGGATCAGCTGTTCTGAAATGTAATGTTTTCTATCCAAAAAGTATTATTACAAATGTCATAGGAAGCATCATCTGCTCTGCAAAGACATTACCTCAAATAGCTCCATTTAAACAGAGATTTTTAAAATCCATTTACTTGCATGGAATGGGAGGTTACCTTTCTAGGTCACATTGTTTTAACTCAGTCCACTAAACTTCCTGATAGTTGGCCAGTTGCTTTCACCAAATGAACTGTAAGGTTTCTGTCAAGTTCCCAGCAGTCAAGACAGCTGTAAAGCCAAGTTGTTCTTTTGCTTAGGAAAGTTGAGGATGGAGTATCAAAACCCTTTCCCCCTCTCTCCCTTTTAGATAATCACTTGGTGAAAGTGGTGTGTAGCTGACCTATTAGAAGTATTTTGCTCCGAAGAGCATCTTCCCTAACACCAAATGGACATTGCTACATCAAAGGAGCTGGGTAGGACAGATGACAGGGAGTCAAGGGTCCAGATCAGGGTTTCCAACCTAGATATTTTCTATTATGAAGCTGGCAGAAAGACTACGTAGAAGCATAATGTTCGGTGTTTGGGTTTTTTTAAACACTCCTTGGATGCAATTGTCTTAGTTGAATCTAGCATGTGAAATAAAATGAGGTAGTCTGAGCATCAACCCATAACTGTCTTCCAGTTGGGAGCCCTGTGGCTAACCTGAGGTATCAGGCAAGAGGAGTCTGTTGTAGAAACAAAGCTATTGGCTTTAGCAGGTCATGGGCTATTCTTTGACAGGCAGAGGGGGTTCTTGAGGCAAAGAGTTGTCAGGTGTTTTACCTTATGCATCCCAAATGCTGTTGCAAATGGTGTCCTGAGGCCCAGGGGCTATGTGCATGTTTAACCTAGCTCATAACCTCTCCCTATACCCATCTATCCCATCCTGGCTTGATTTCTCTCCTTTCTTTATCTGTTGGGTTTTTTCCTTCCCAGCTGTGGGAGCTGAGGTGCTCCAAATCTCCAAAGGAGTGCTTCGCTTTAGTCCACTAGATACTGAGAAGATATGAGCCTGTCAGCTCACAAATCTTTTTTTTTTTTTTTTTTTTTAAACTGGTTACTAGTATTCCCATTTATCAGGGAGATAAAAATTTCAGAATATTGTTGACTTGACATACCTTTCTAGCAGTGTTCTTGAGGAAGATGGTGAAAATCTTGCTATAAAAAAATTCTAATAAATGTATTGTTTCCTAAATATCTGAATAAGTTGCACTTTGTTTTTTCCTGAGAAAAAGAGAACATGAGAGCACAAAATCCCTGAGCAGTCTAAAATATAATGACAAAAGAATGGGGTAAAATGTGTTACAGTAATTACAGGGCTCACAAAGAGGAAGTGACAAATTTTTTAACTGATAGTAATAGTAGTAAGATTGTTGCTGAGAGAAATTTTTCTGGTCTAGAAATATCTATGTATTTTCTTTTAAATAGTCAGCTGGCAGTATATATCACTAATTTATATAACAGATGTGCTGATTTAGGAAATAGAAAAAAGTTTGCCAGCCCTTCAAAATACGCTATCCTTGTAGCCTGTTTGTTTTTCCTGTAAAACTGGGGGGAAAGCACAGAGATAGCAACCAGTGCAAAAAATCACAGATTTTTTGATAAATTTCTACTGGTTTCATAGAAAGTGCGTGTGGGACAGGTAGAGAGAAGAAAGCTTTTGTGTCAAAACTAGGGTGATAATAGTTATGGGGTTTTTTTCTAATGCTGTAACTTCCTATGGACTGTACAATGCTCTGTTCTGCCAGCAAGTACGTCTTACCTCCTTTCAGTCCTTTTCAGAGGTGCAAATGTAACTTTTTATAGGTATTTTTTTTCCTTCAGGTTATTATTGCAATGGGTTGATATTCAGTATGGGGCAGGGAACCTCAGTGAAAATATTCTTTTTGTAGCGGTTTTCTAACAAAATGAGTATTTTCAAAGTGAATTTTTCATTATTGATGTGGAAAGACCTGTTCTGGTTTGGCATGCTTTTATGATGAAGTATTTTTCTGTACCTCTAGGAATGGGAGTAGTTGCCTTCCTCTTCATAGCATGCTGTTATCTTAAGACTTTATGGACAATACTGCATAGAGATGTTACTTCGATATTGCCGTGAAACCGGATACTTCTCATGCTGTTGAAGGTGAGGCAGTAATGGTCAAGTAAAGAAAGGTTTTTGCCATCTGGAGTGTTCTGTTAAATACAAAATCACAGGAAACCTCCCATCTTGAGTCACCTTTCTATCTTGAGCTTAACTTTTATTTGAAACTTAATTCATCTCTGTGGGATGAATATGGGAGCTGGAGTCCCATTAGATGTATGGAACCAAATCTAATACTGTATCCCAAAATTCAGTGATAGCCTGTTACTTTTGTAAGTAATTTTAGGCAAATATTAATGGTTTTGTTTCTTTGGGGTTTTTTGAAACCTTTTTTCTTGGAAAAAGCACTTATTGCTTTCTAACCTTTTCCATGCATTTTGGAAATAGTCTCAAGAACTCTTACCAACTCTATGGCAAATAAGGAGGCTTGTATCTTGCATAGTGATACAGGTCTTCCTTTTGGCTTCACTTTTTTAGTATGAAACAAGGCCACCTATGTTTAGAAATGAAGATTTCTGATGCTTATCCTGTTGCTGCAGAACAGTTTCTTAGCTTCCATATTTATAACTCAATTTACTAAGGCTCTGATTTGGGTAAAACTGGACATTAAGAGTGAGGGTATAGGCATGTGTTAAAACCTATTTGCAAAAAAGCAATAAATACAGCATACATGTGCAAAGAGAACCAAAACATACTCATGCTGTCACAGAGGATAACTTTCAGACTCCATAAACCTTTGGTTGATCATATAATTAAGATATCTTTAGGAAAGAATGCCTTCCTATGTTTTTCTATTAAGTTTCCTGTTGTAAGATTAGAATATGGTGCTTTGCACAGACAGTGGTATTGTATCTAGCTGGATAGAAAGGATCTTTAACCAGATTTTTATCTTTTTTTTCTCTATTTCCAATCCAGTTTGTGGTTTAGATTTTCCTTTTTTTTGTGGTTAACAAACAAGAGAGTCTTAAGAAGAACTTACGTTTACTATTTCCTCAGCCCTACTTTCACAATTTTGCAAGGCAGTATGGAAGTGCATTTGTGGCTGCTGCTGCTGTTCCCTCTATTGAATGTGCTAGTAGAAAGTCACGTGCTGCAGTTAAAATGTGCATTTGCTTTTGGTTTTTTCTCATGCTCTGCTTTTTTAAGCAGCTTTGCCATTGGTCAGAGATGAGTACAGCTTCTGAAATTATCTACATCCGTTTTATTTTTGTATGTTAAAAATAGTCGTTCCCAGGCTAAGAGGTGTGTGTGCTTGATTAAAAGGTAATTTACCACTGGTGACTAGGTGGTGTAGCTGCCAGAATTATTATTGTTCCTCTCTAACAAAGATCTCCCTTTTTTTGCAACTGGAAAGTCTTTAGCATTTCATTAATGTTTGTATACAAGAAACACATTTCATCTCCTTCTGTAAATGAGTGAAAAATCTTTTTTTCTTTGGTTCTAAATGACCAGGAACATAATTTTCCTACTGCAAATGGCTTCTTGGACTGTTTGGTTTTTTGGTGGTGGGTTGTTTGTTTGGTTTGGTTTTTTTTTTTTTAAGCCTGTGAAATACATATGTATCTGTAAGGTGCGTCCTGTATTCCTAGGTGCCTTCTATCTCACATGCCTCCTTGCTAGGGCCTGAGGTTGTTTTTTGGAGGGAACTCCTGGTTGTAGTTTTCAGTACTGTAGCGTTCTTCATCACACATCAGGCCAAATACCAGCACAGTAAACATTTAATGTCCTCCCATTTATTGATGTGTGTACCCCCCTGTGGAAAGAAGTACGCTATCGCTGGCTTTCCTTATCTCTTGATTAGAATTCTGCCCCTATCCCATCTTTTTCGGTTATTAATTCTTGTTACCAAAGTACCTGGGGACCTAAGACAGAAACCAATACATGTTTTAGGTGTGCTTTGACCTAAAATGTTTCCGAGCTAGAAGCATAAGATACAACTGGGAGAAGTGAAAGCGGAGATTGGCAGGAAATAGCAAATAAAAGAGTGAAATTACCCTTCTTAATGTAATAAGCAGTCAGACGACAGAGGGAACTAGCTGCTTGGTAATCTCTTGGCATCGTAGGTAAGTTGGGTCCTAAAGAAGAATTTGAGGAAAATGTAGTTACTTAATTTCTGGTTGGTTTGGTTTATTTTACCCTGAGCTACCTCATTTGTAGAGATGGAATGGGAAGAAAGCATAAGTTTTGGTAAGAAATGCTCTAGGTAGGCAGTTGAGGCTGGGATGATGGGAGGACAGAGGCAAACACTTGTATTTGGCTCTTTGACATGCAAATTCCTGATGGAAAAATAAAACCAGCAATTCAGTTTTAGAAGTTAAGATTATACTTGCTTTTACTATGTATGTCTCCAAAATAATAAATGACAAGGCAGGGCATTTTTTCTTGATGGTTTCTGACCTGTGGAAGAACTGATTGTCCACAGACCAAAAGGTGGTGATTTTGTATAGGTCACTCCTGCTTTTAAAAGTGAAGGTCTGTTTTTTGAAAACAGATTTTTTAAAAATAAACTCATGTGCTCTTAAAATGGACCTACACACAATCCTGATTGTTTCCCTGTATTTGCAGTATTGTTTTCCTAATGTGTCAGATCCTAATACAGTCCTTATTGTATCTGAGTGCTAATAATGTGCAGACAGCCCAATATAGCTAATATTAAGAAATAATGACACATTTTTAGTGTGTAGTGTAGTGGATTTATAAGTTCAGCCTGAAGTGGGCTACCGTTAGATCTGTAGGTGATGGGTCAGATGGATGCACAGCTAGCAAAAGGGGGCTTAGAACAAATCTGCAGGAGGAATGCCAAAGTTTTATTTGCTTAAAATAAATTATCTGAAAAATAATCATGTTGGGTGTGAAGAAAGGCCCTTCATTACTCAGAAATACTTTTCTAGTTTTTTTTCCATGCTCAAATTTTAGCTTCCAGGATAGCTAGTGAGAACCTACATTGTGTTCGAAAGTTGTTGGCTGAAACTCCAACATAAGACTAGAGTGATTGACACTGTCTCCCTGTTCTACCTTGATTGTTCCAATTTAGCATTTTCTCAAGAACAGATGTTGAGGTTGGGTAAAGCTAACCTCCTTGTCTTGAAGAGAGACATATGGGTCTGAGAAAGAAGAAACATTGTTCTAGCCGTGTCCTGATGCTTTTGTGTCTCGCTCTCTTACCAGTAGAGGTTATAATGGAGCAGGAAGTCATGCTGGTGTTTTTCCAAGCTTCATTGATAAGAATGCTGCTAACAGCGCGTTTCAGTACAAGCTCTTTGGGAACCCTTGTACTTGGTTTCTCATAGAGTTTCGGAGCAACCCTGGCCTCTGATTACTGTCTGGCATAGCTCAGTTGCACACTGAGCTTCTTGAGTTTAACTACATCTGGAGGAGAACTGAGGTTCTTCTGGAATTTGTGGATGTGGCCACTTCTCGACTTGGGTAATGTGTTTTCTCCCAGGCCCAGTCTGTGTCATGAAATGAGTTGTCACCTTCAACTGATTGCCCAGATATTCATGGTAGGCTTGTTCTTCTATCTTGCATGCTTTAGTGAGCAGCTCTTACAATGTCAACAGGGTTAGCATTTGTATCTGAATAGGGCAGCTAATACCTCTGAGCTGACTTCTCACACAGCATCTCAAGCAGATGTTACTGCATCAGTTCTGCCATTGCTCTGTTTTCAAGGTTATCTTGACAACCATAACATCCAGAAATCTTAGACTGTAAAGAATAAAGCCACAGCAAAAAAAAAAGGGGGGGGAAGAAAAAAAGAAAGCATACGAGTGTTTGCCAGTTGAATGGTTGAGTTTGGCTCGTGCTCTTTGCAGAGAGTAAAATCCATTCTTGTGCAACATAGGTCTCTAGGGGATGGCTAAATTCAAAGTGGAGAATATATCTAGATCCACTTAATGTCAGTAGGCACCAGTGCCCCTCATTTGGCAGTTATAATAAGAAACCATGTAAAGCCAAGAACATCTAGTAGTAAAAGTTCATATTTAGCGTAATTAGCTTTCAAGTTAAAAGGGAAGAGGCCTCAATTCAAGAAAGCTCTTCATCACGTACTTACATTCCACTGACTTCAGTGATGTTTATCTGTGGGTCAAAATGCATGAGACCCCAATTCAGCAAAGCTCTTTTAATCTAAATTGGGGGATTGTCCTGTAGAGATTAATGGTGAAGGACCAGGCTCTGTACTTTGATGGTCAGAGGAAAGAGTTCCTTCACAAGCCTCTGGGTACACACTGGTTTGATTGCAGACTCTTGTGGCCTTTCCATGACTGCACATGCCATGCCTATTTGACTGCTAATTCTTACCATAAACAGGGTAAGCTTTGAGAACGTTTTCTGACACAGGAAGAAGGAGCAACAACTTCTACATTAGCAGATTACTAGCTGTAAAGGGGGCAGTAAGTGGTGCATGGAGGTCGTATGTGCAAATGTCAGTTTAACCTGAGGCCTTTTCTCAGGTATTTTTTCTCATTTTAAAAATGCATCCCTCCAGGCTGGTGGACAGACCTGACAAGTTCAGCAGTGAATCAACATCCACCACTGTTACTAGAGTTCTAGGGTTCTTGTTTGTCAGCTGTTGGCGCAGCACTTTGTGCTGGTATATATGATTTCTTTGTCAGAAATTCAGGGCAAGCTGGAAATATCTGCGATATTTTGCCGGACTTAAGTTGAGAGGCTTATATGGAGTGGTCAGGGCAACAGTGGTGGAAAAAATCAGGGAAAATACCTGTGCTTTTAACAATGTCTCTTCTGTGGCTTTGAAAGTCCAAGAATTTCTCAGCCAGAGAATGTATTTCCTCCCTCTTTTTATAAGCTACTTCTTTCTTTTGCCTTATTAATTGTGGATCTGCTCCTGCTTCTATTTAAAGCCAGATGCAAAAATCAGTGACCTGACTTTCCTAGGTACAATGTTGTAAATCTGAAGAACCAGGTGAGTAGATTACTCTAGTGTAAGATCATGCCCCCATGTCTGTTCTTTTGAGGTATGGGGTAGTTCCTGCTTGTGTTGAAATCACTGTGTGGAAGGTGTTGGGTACTTCGTAAGGAACTCCAAACTCTGCAGGACTGGGATTCATCTTCAACTTGAGTATTTCAGTCTGTATTTGGAGACCTCTGTATGTCTTCTCTTCTGTTCATGGTGTTCAAAAGTCTCTTGCTATGGAAGTAGCACCTGAAGGTATGTTTTGCCCGAAGAACCTGCAATGAAGCAGTTACATTAGCAAATGGTAATGTACCCCAGAGTTGAGTAAAATAACGGAGGCCACCAAGTTTTTCTTGTTTGTGTGATGAAATGTTGTCAAATTAAGTGATTTGTTGGAGCCTTCCTTTAACTTCTGTACAGCAGTAAGCTTAGAGGAAAAGAAGATTGCATTATTTTTAAAAAAGCTTTATTTGTGACCCGGACTTGTTGCCTCTGACCCTCTTGGGCTTAAATAGTTAAATTATATTAATGTCCAGTTTGTTTCACTGTAGGTAACACATCAACTGAATACTCTTGTGCATAATCTACTGTATCTTTCCTCTGTTCTGTGTCGATGTATTATGTGTATTTGGATTACAGTTCTTTTTTGTATTAAATTATTTTATGTTATAGAACAATATTTAAGCGAAGCAAAGAGCTAATGAAAGTTGTTGGCGTTTTGGGATTTCTTTTCTCTTTGCTCTTTTTTTGGATGTACTGTAAATTGTAAACCAAGGATGCCAAGCAGGCTTGGTTCAATGGCTAAAATTATTGTATTACAGTGTAATGCTGATCTAGGCCTTGTCTCAACACTAGAGCACACAGACTTGAATAAAACTGTTATAAAAGTGATTGTCTTTAGGCCTTGAGTTCTTGGTTTTGTGCTTCAAATAATTTTGAGCAGATATTTAGAATAGCAGTGGCATTACCTTACTCTGAGGAATTCAGCATTTTTCCCAGTGCCACAAGAAGTTTATTTTTCTTTGCTAGGTATCTCGGTCCTGATCAGCTATTCCAGCTCTGGGTCTTCCATAGGGTTTTTGAAATCTGTTTTTACGAAACCCTGGACAGCTTAGTATCAGTCTTGGCACACAGTACCTGTCTGCTAACCCCCTTCTGGCTTTTCTCTGAACAGGGTAATTAATTGCATACCATTTTTTATTGTGGTTAATATTTCTGTTCTGTTAGCTTAAGGTTTTTCTACTCTTTATTTAGTATCCTAGCCAGAATGTGAATCTGAATGCCTGGATCTGGAGCTAATGCAGTAACACGTTTTGTGCATGATGACATTTAACAGATGGTTTAGATTCACTTCTGATGCTGTGCCTTTGTCCCTGCTGCATCATTCAATGAGACACAGTTGCTTGAACAAGGATCTTTCCAAGCTGTCTTTCATCTGCTATCAGTGTGGAAGCCAGAACAACATGGTTTTGATTCCTAGGTTGTGTGTTTGACTCCTAGGTTGTGCCTTTGCTCTTCCCTGCCACCAAGCCATCGTTTCACATTTCTCTGCTTTAAGAAATGTAGCTGCACTGATGGACTATGCACTACAAGAACTTAAGTTTTATAATTTCCTTTGAAAAGAGATTTTTCTCTAATGTGGGTATGTGCAAGAAATCCTACACCCTTCCAGCAGATACGGAGACTGAACAATGCATAGGTGGACTATCTTTAGTCATATGTTCGTTCAAACTGCTGTAGTGATTTTTTTTTTTTTTTTTTTTTTTTTTTTTTGTGATAAACTGGGAGGAGAGTGGACAGGCAGTCAGTTAAATTTAGTCAGAAATAATAGCATGCCAAATGAATTGCCTTTTCACTTGTTTTAACAAAAGGTGTCTTGCAATATTTTATCTTTCAAACTGTCTTTCCCTTCCTTCTCCCCAAATCCTGACTGCCTCAAGCTAAAACAAATATTTCTACCTTCTGTAATGTTTTGCAGAGTAGGATTCTCTCCTGAAAGAATCAGATTTTCTAGCTGAATTGACTCACCTGTTACAACCACAAGGTTACCATAATGTTCAAGCTGGCCTCATCAGAAGCAAAAATCTGGATGCATCATGGCAGATAACTTTCCGCCAGCAAACGCAGCCTCTGCAGAAAATGGCAGGAACACAAAGCACTGGGGCAGAACATAAAAATAAAACTAGCACTTTTCTGAGCAGGGGAATCTCACCACTTCTAGCAGAGCGGGAGGATCCTAAAGGCTGCTAGGGTCAGCACGGATGCAGAATGAACACACCAGCAGATGCTTTAGACTGACTAACTTTAGTTTTTCATTTGTTGATGTGTAGGCGAGGGTTGGGCATACAAATTCTATAGCGTGAATCTTATGCAGGCCTTTAGCTGTAAATACGCTGAAGTGAGGAAATCATCACGTATTACATTAAGTTCCTTGGATGGCACATGCAGGAATAGCACGTCTAAGTGGTGCTCTGAAATGCATACCTTGATGAAACTTCTCGTAGCCTTCTAAGACTAAGCAGATTAAGGGAAAAGAAGGCAGGCTTTCCTATACTATGCGGCTGCAGCTCATATGATAAGTTAATCTGCTGTTTCTGGTGAAATTTTGACATGCTTGGCCCTTCTTACATGGAAAAAAAGGGAGAGGCTGTCCTGCTAAAGCTAGGCATCACAAGAACCTAATTAATTGTAACATGAAAAGTTTGCAGGCGTATTGGTATTGGGCTCAGGCAGACTAGGCTTTAGAAAAAATGTTGGAGTGAACATGGCAACAAACATCGGAGCATCTTAACAAGGGTTAACAAGCTTTATCTTCATGTTTGGACACAATTGACACTATACTTTGCTCTGGCAGGGAAGGATGAAACAATTGTGACTAAGGATGAGCGAAGCTCTGGGGCTTTCAAATAGACTTCAACATGCTTTGTGGCTCTTTACTACTTAATCTGAAATCTTATTAAATGGCATGTGATTTACTTTCTGTTAAGTCCTCATTAATTTAACAAAGAACAAATCCAAGTGCAATGAAAAGAGGCAGGATCAAGTGATTGCACTCCAATACAAAGTAGAACAAAACCATAATCGCTTTACTAAATATAACTAAAGCCTGTACACTTCATGCCTGCAAAATGTGCTTTGAATTTTATTTCTTTCTCCCAAAATCATGCTCTAGCATCTTAACTTTAATAATAAAACATGGGTTTGAATATTCAAAAAAAAAAAAAAAAAAGCATGAATAGGGTTACCTGTCACAGATTGAGGCCAATATTAGAAGAACCAGCTCTCATGGACGTGAATGTCTTATGCCATCGTGTTCTCCAACAGGACCCTGCGCCAGTAGTCGGAGAACTGGTCATTGTACAAATTGCTTACTGTTTTTGCAGCAGTCTGGCATGTTTTAATTTAGTGATCTTCCTGCAGTTGTATCTGGCTCTTTTAATTTTTTTTCTAGAGATTCCCCCAGATCTTGCAGGACCCAGTCAGAGGTAAAAGGATCTTCGAAGCTGGTATGTGTTCTAAAGGGGAATTGTTCTTGAAATGGCTCATGATGGTGATGATGATGATGATTTGTGACTGGAGAAGCTGGGGCAAAGGAAGAGGTCTCAGACTGGGCGGGGGGAAAGAGGCAAAAAGTGGGAGGCTTCTTTATTCTTGTCTGCCTGCAGAAGGGAAGGGATGGGTGGAACAGGAACCAGCACTGAGGAGAATGTGTGTCAGAACTTTGCTGGGATGCTACAGGAAATACGGAGAAACCAGCAGAGTTGCTACAGAAGAGGAAATACCCTGACTGATATCTGATCATGCAGCTGGTTTCCACCAGCAAAACAGAACTTGGGGTCCTAACTTCCAGTTGCTCTTGTCCCGATGACTGCCATGTTCAGCACAGTCTCCTTTTCCTTCACAGGGGCTGCTTCTCTGCCCTTCTCCAGGACTACCCTCACTCACTCAGTTCAAATTTCTTCTTCCGATTTCAATCTTCTTCCAAACAAGCAAACATCAGTGGTGTCTCTGGGCTGGAAGAGTGTTTCAGGCAGGCTCTGTAGCAGAGCTGTAATTTCTGCTACGTCTGCGTTTGTTATTTCTGGGGTGGTTTCAGGACTATCTCAAGTCAGCACTGAAAGGATTTTAAATTCAGACCTGCCCAAGGCAAAACCAAATTCCCTCCTTAGGAGGTATTGCACCAGTAATGTTGCTAACTCATGAGCAAAACTTCCAGGTATATACATATATAGCTTTATTAATTTAAAATCTTTATTCAACTCACCTAGTAAAACCATCCATATAGTCCCACAGCAAGTGAAGGTTTTTCTGAAGAGCCTGCCTATGCCATTGCTGCTGGTGGCAATTATCTTCGGCGGTATCAAGGTTATACCTGTAACGTTTTGGTTTCCTTAATTAAGTTTTTGTGTCAGGGAGCAGCAACGCCAGGTGCTGCTCGGTAGGGGAAGATGAACCGGAGCAAAGGGTGCCAGCAGGGCAGTGGCCTCACCGATGCAGTCCCAGGGTACCCGAGCAAGGCGAGCAGAGCAGGTCCAGTGACAGTAACCAGGGCCAGTCACAGTCCAGGGATTGCCTGGCAAGTCTGTAGGGATAAGGCAGGTCCAAGGTCAAGCCAGGAAGGCAAGAGTGGGCCTGGGTCAGCAAGGTACCTGGGCCCACACAGCCATGGTCATAATTTAGCTGAGGCGAGGACCATGGGCAAGAAAATGTGGCTACCTAGTGAAGTGGGGGAGGCTGTGCTGAGGTTTCTCACAGCTCTTGTCCCAGCAGCAGCATCCAAGGCCACACAGTTGAATCTCTGTGAGCTGGCCTTGAGCCCAAGCAGCCAAACCTGTAGAAGGGGGAAAAGAAGTTACAGAGGCTGTTGGGTACTCAGGGGGCAGACACCTATTCGATGAAAAATCTATTATAGTTCATAATTATCTCGGTTTGTGTTTGTCTAGTTCTGTAGTTCATCATTGTAATCAAGCGCAGTTAGAGGAAGAGAGGAGGGCCAGAACCCGGGAGCTTTCACTACCGCTGGGGGTTTCAGAACCCCAGGTTTTGCTGACTCTGGTAGAAGAAGCAGCTCCTGCAGCCTCAGTGCTTGGTGTCTCCAGTACAAAGAGCTGAGATTAAAAACCGTTCTCTGCTGGCTTTCTCCTCCTCCCTGCAATTTTCCATCTTTCTAATCCAAGCTCCTTTTCTGCAATTGGGTATCTTTCTCTGGAGCAGTCTGTCATAACTGTGTTTGCCAACGCATTTCTCACCTGCATGCAATTCTGACATTAGGACCACGCTGTTCTTGCAGCCACACATCAGCTCTTCTGGCTTAGCCTGCAGTATTTTTCCCCCTCACAAATTACACGCAAGGTAGGGCAGCCTCTTTTTTCTCCCTGATTATACACATAGCTTTGAGCGGTGGTATTTCAAGCAATGTCCATCACTCTCCTCCTGCCTAGAGAGGTGGATGAGGAATGAACATTATTTGGTTTTAATTCTGAAACGGCATCACAGCAACTTAGTCTTCAGCATTCCTCAACTTAAACAGCCATCACAAAACCCATTGCCTACCTCTTGATCACAAATTCTTTACCATCCAACTAAACATGGAATAGATTTTTAAAAAAATGTTGTTGGACACTGCAAAACTGAAAGTGCCTGGAGAGCTGAGGAATTTGCTATAATAACCTGCTACTTACGCAAGTCCTTTCTGGACTTGTACCTACACAGTCTTCAGCATGTAAGTGCTTTCTAATACTTCTCCAGAACAACAGGGCTTTCGGGACCTGGGAGGGCCAAGGCAGAAGCTGCCATGAGAGCCTTTGAGCACCAATAATGTCAAGTATTGCATGAGCAACTGGTAAGGGTGTTGGAAAAGGTTTTCCTTTCCTCATCTAAACCATGCAGTGGTTGGGTAACCAGTGGCAAGCTCGTGCACAAGCTTTCTAGAATAAGAGCAGAGCTTTGAGACCATGTGGCTAAGGACATCCGAGGGCCCGACCAGCTCTGTGCGACTCCTGTTTTGTCTCATCCAACAGAAGGTCCCCCTTGGCGCCGTATGGCATGTCCGAACTGCATCATTTTGATGCAGTTCTTCCCACTTTGGGCTCCATCTCAGACCGGCAGCCTTAACCTTGTGGCAGACCCTTTGTAAACTTACTCTTCTCTAAAGGTTTTGGTGTGCATCTGGATGTTGCCTGTATATAGTTGAAACAAAGCCAGCTGAGAGCAAGGCACGCAGGTCAGCGGACGTCCCCATCAGCCTCTCTTTTGTGACTGACGCACTATGCAAACCATCACTTTAAGTGCCACGGACCTGGTCCCGTGACTCCTGCGGCTATTTTCTTTGCCAATGGTTCTGCTTCAGTTGCCTAGTATTGACTGCTGAGATCCACCATAGGACAGCAGACTGAAGCTGGGAGACCCCAGAGCTGGCTGAGCGCTTGGATTCACCTTCCCGATGTGTTTCCTGTGCGGCTTATTACACCCTTCCTTTAACGGCTTTTAGAATGGGGATGTTTATTATACGCACCCTTCCCAGGAGACCGCGGCGCACGGTATACCAGGTATTTTTTTATTTACTCTGCGTGTGGGAGTAAACGTGATTTAGATCACACAAGGCTCGCTCGCCTTTCTTCAGTTTTGTTTTAGCTAAAGTGACCCTTTGCTAAATTGACTGAGACGACAGCTGAGTGTTTCTCTTGCTGGGCCGTTAAAACAGACGCTGTTCGGGTCTGGGTCCGGTGGTGACTGTGCGCATGGGGAGGTCAGCCCCTCTGCCGCCGTCCGGACAGGATCCGCAGGTCCTGCCTCCCACCCGCGGCCGACTCTGCTCGCGTCCCACCCGAGGCTTTCACGGGACGGCGGGTTAAGCCGCTCTGGCCCGGCAGACCCGGCTCCCGCCGCGGGTGGGGTGTCCCCCGGGGGGGGCGGCGCTGACAGCCTCTGCCCCCCATCCCTTCGGAAGGGCAGAGCTTTTCCTGTCCTTCCAGGGGCTTTGCCTGGCACCCGCCACCCTTATACCCAGGTACCTACCTGGTGGACGTGTCTAAGCTTCTCGAGGCAGGCAGGGGAGCAGAAAAGCAGCAGGGCTTGGCCAGAGGTGCCCTGTGACCCTGAAGCAGAGCTCTTGTCTGAATCACTCTTCTCAGGTACGCGTGCACATCACCAAGCCTGCAAGCAGTACGGAGCCCTCGGGAAACCTGCGTGTTTCCTTTGCTTGCTCTTGCCTGTGCCTGGGATAGCGCACGTGTGGGTATGAGCGCTCTTACTGTGTGGGTGGTACTGCCGGGGTGTCACTGGCAGCTGGAGTTTGACCCCGTAGCATCAACGCTCCCTCTGTGGGTCTGGAGCTCTCTACCCCGACCTCAGTTCTAATCAAGAAATCAATAAACTGGGAAACCACTCAGAAGCCCACACCTGGGTCCGTGTAGGTGTGCGGGGGGGGGCTGGCTACCTAGCCACAGGTGAATCAGAAATGCACAAATTCTTCTTGGCATTCTGCTCTGTGTCAGTCCGACATCTGACCTCCTATCCCTCAAAGACCCCATTCATCCTCACTTACAGGTGGGTCCCTACCTTTGGCTTTTAATACAGCGCAGTGACTGTGCCGCATAATTTGTTCTGTGATAGGAACGAACAAGGTATTTGTCCAGGTCCTGGCATCAGGCTAGAGTGTGAGGGACGTGTATTAAATTTAGAGTTAAAGGGACAGGCAAAATATATGGATTTGAACATGCAAGGTCTATAGGATTCTACAGTGGCTGTGCTAAAGTGTGGATTAATTTTATCCTCACGACACGCTGGGAAAGAGTCAACACTTGATCTCCCTGAAAGTCACCATACAGCCTGGCTAGTTTTCTTCTTTTCTAGAAGGAGGGGTTTTGGTGAACAAAGTGCTGCTGCAGCTGGGAACAGTGCTTAAAATAACACCGAGGCTCCGGCTCAGATTGGTAGCCTCTGGCAGCTGCACTGGGGATTGCCAGGAAGAAATTGTTTGGATCCTCAAACTGTAGGGGATGTTCCTACCGGTGCAGAAATATTATTAATTGCTAAATGCTTTGTGCCATGACAGGCTCGTAAGGAGGTGGATTTACCGTAAAAAGGCAACCCAGGGTATAGGCAGCAAGTTTGTGCTGCTGTGAGGCTGGATGACTCAGGCTGTGATGCTCTGTGTCCTGCTTAAGAACTTGAAGGGCAAAATTTGCTGCAATGACCGTTTCATTTCAGCACTTTAATGCCCGAGAAAATTTACCACATCTGCGTCTCAGTGCAATGCTGTGTCAGTGACAGGCCAAAAATAAACCAGTTTCTTTTATTGCATGGGCATTAGCCAACGTGGCAAAGAAGCCTTGCTCAGACAGGTCATTGGGTTTAATTTGCTTCAGGCTACGTGGTAACCAGCAGCCACTCTTAGGCACCAAGCACTGGGTGGCCCTGTGCTGTGTAGATTTTGGTTCCCCTAGTCAGTCACAACACAGAAGCCACTGCCCCATTCAAGACCTGTGGTACAGCTGAAGGGTGTTTTATCTGGGCATTACAAACGGGGCATCGCACAGACCTGCTCCCAGCCCAGCCACGCGATCGCTTGGTAACCCTTTGTTAACGCACATGACCCTCAGTTTTCCTCCCTGCAAGAAAAGGGCTCCTGCTCCCTCCCAGGAGGCTTGTGAGGACAGAGACTTCTCTGTGGGAGCAGGGGACATATTGCCTGAAGCCCTTCCCCGTGCCGGTAGGTGTGATGGGTTTTAATCACAGCTGATTACATGCTCTCTGTACTGCTACTTGCCTCGCTCCTGGGCAGAACTGAAGGACGCTGCCCAGACAGGCTGACGGCACCTATCCGGGGGCTGAAAGCTCCTTATCTCCAGGACTGTGCAGCAGCTCTGAGCAGCGGCAGAAAATGGATGCGAATACCATCGTGCCCATCCTGCATGACCTTTCTGGAGCTTGTATTGGAAGGCCCTGGGAACGCGCGTATTTTCTCTCCCGTTTTATGTTTTTAGTCATATTCCTTGCCCCAGTCCCTCATCTTTCAGAGTACTCAGCCTTTATTTAAAAATAGATTAAG
Source organism: Aquila chrysaetos chrysaetos (assembly GCF_900496995.4). Taxonomy (NCBI): domain Eukaryota; kingdom Metazoa; phylum Chordata; class Aves; order Accipitriformes; family Accipitridae; genus Aquila; species Aquila chrysaetos. Next base: position 40,082,588 of record NC_044005.1, on the reverse strand, counting down.
GGTTTCTTGCACGATTATTAGCCAAGAAGCAGTGTCTGATGTGGCTCACTTGGTGCCAGTTCAGCGCAGATGAAGGGGAAGCGGGAAGAACCGCACCAGCAGGTGACAAGACGCAAGGGGCCCCACGGGTGTCACAGCTCCCTTTCCGTTCAACGGCCCTTGTCACCCTCGTCCAAGGTGGTTGGCGAAGGGGCAGGGCTGTTCCCAGGGTGTTAGGCCGGGCAGCGGTCTCGCAGCGGGTCTGGGCAGTTCGCTGGACGTGGCGCTGGGTGAGGGAGCAGCTCGGGCTCTTCAAAGGGTCACACAGCTGCTAGCGGGCAGATCAGGGCTGGGAGCAGGAGTGAGGCTTAAGCGTGCCTGCGTCCCTGATGTCTCTGGCCGATAGAGAGACTTGCTGATTGTTTTCCTGTCAGGATCCACGTGCCTCTTTGGCAGCTGAAAGATAAAAGGGCTTCTGTGGATAGAAAGGAAAACATCCAGAGCTCCCATCTGGGTTCTGCAGCCTGAACCGCACCAGAGCAGGGCTCCACAGAGAAGAGACGATGCTATAAAGGATCCACGGGAGAAATCGGGCAGGGTGGGGAGCTGCGGGTGTGTGCTCAGTCCCTGCACCTTGCTGCCCTCTCGTCATCTGACGGGCAGCTTGTGCAGAAATTGCATTTCACCGAGGGCTTGAATTTTAGAGCAGGCATTCGGTGACTTGCCAGCATGCAGCTAGTGCCTTCAAAAGCTGCAAAATGCTGGCTTTCTCAGGTGCCGCTGGGCTTTCGGTGTTTCCTGCAAAGCAGCCTTACACATAGGTTGAGAGTGAGTGGTCAGACAGAAGGGTGCCTGCACATCCCAGTCTGGTGACTGAGCACCATGAAACCCTACGTCCCGTTGCTAACTCCGGGGAGTGATGAGCTCCCCACGCGCGCCCTATATACCCTTCCTCCCCTCCTCTTGCTTGCCATTCCATTTCCCAATTCCCACCTGACCTTCTTGGATGTGTTTCCAGAGCCTCATCTGCTAGCACTCAGTTTTGCAGCTTATGTAGCTGTGCCTTTTTCTGTATTTTTCAGCGGATGAGCAGATGAGATACTAATTGGTGTAGATCACATCTATTTCCAGCTGAACTGACTTTCTGTATTTATAGGCGCCAATCACGGACTGGTAACTAGGTACAAAATAATAACCAAGGTGAGCATATGACCATCACAGAATGGGGCTTTGCTCTTGCAGCTGCTTATGTTTGATTCTGTAATGGCTTTTCAGATGTTTTTTTCTTCTGTT